>NW_003852439.1:6929300-6943327 GCF_000181295.1 Otolemur garnettii
CCTAAGTAGCTGAGACTATAGGTGCCTACCACAACACCTGGCTATTTTATTTATTTATTTATTTATTTTCAGTTTTTGACTGGGGCTGGGTCTGAACTTGCCACCACCTCCTCTATATGGGGCTGGTGCCCTACTCCTTGAGCCACAGGTGCCGCCCTACCTGGCTATTGTTAGAGACGAGGTCTCACTCTGGCTCAGGCTGGTCTCCAGCCTGTAAGCTCAGGCTCCACCTGCCTCAGCCTCCCAGAGTGCTAGGATTACAGGCGTGAACCACCACACCCAGCCTCTGGTATGTGAATTTTTAATCTCATTAACACAATTACAAGAAAAGGTAGCAGAGCAAGGTGTGGTGGTACCTATAGTCCCAGCTGCCCAGGAGCTGAGGCAAGAGGATCACTTGAGCCCGGGAGTTTGAGTCCAACCCAGGCAACATAACAAGACCTCATCTCAAAATATATGAGTAAATAAATGAAAGGGGAAAGTGGGGCCAGAAGGTTGTGAATCAGCATCACTGCCCTGAGGTGGTCCTAGCTTCTTCCCCATAGGAAGACAGGGTGACCAACACAGCCAGTTTCTGGTTCAGAAAATATGACCAAAGGTGTCTGATCCCCACCCCCCACCCCCCAGCACACGCACGCACACACACACACACACACAGGTGTGTGCACACATGAAATCACTGGGGCAGGTTTCCCTACTGCTCTGGGAGGAGCCAAGGGAGGGGCTTTTATCCCTGGCTGGGGGAGGGTGTCTTTCATTAACACTCAGCCCTTTCTCTGGGGACCCTTGGCTCTTGGGCCAACACTGCGCCTCTGTTGTCCCTGCTTTCATACTTTGCCAATTGTTTCATCATCATCATTAGTGAGTATTTATCGTGTGCTTCCCATGTGTGAATCCCTGAGCCAGACCCTGGGAATCCAGGGTTTACTCAGGTCAGGGAGGGGAATGGAGGACATGAGTGCCAGTGGGGCATTCAGGCCAAGGCAGTGGGCCTTGAGGTTGCCTTGGCACTATGCCCATGCATGACACCCTTTCCCTGGGCTGGATGGGAGCCTGGGGTGCCTTTGCCCTGGCGGTGCCCACGGGGCCGCCCTTTGCCCACAATTGCCACCTGGTCGCTGGGTGGGAGGAAGCGTTCCAGCCTCCTCCTGTGGATCTGGCGTCCACTGAGGCATGATCTGCCTTGTCCCTTCCTGTGGTGGGTGTCAGAGTTTCACCCTCTGGAGGGATCTCTCTGTGTCAGTTTCCTGAAGCTGAGGTAAGAAATGATTGCAAACTGTAGGGCTTAACACAACAGAAATATATCCTCTCCAAGTCCTGAGGCCAGAATTCAGAAGTCAAGGAGTGGGTAGTGCTGTACTCCTTCCAGGGGCTCTAGGGCAGGGTCAGGGTCAAGGGTAGGATCAGGGTTAGGGTCAGGATGGGCTTCTTGCCTCCTCCAGCTTTTGGGGGCTCCAGACATCCTTGGATTTGGCCACATCTCTCCAATCTCTGCCTCTTGTCACGAGGCCATCTTCCCTTTGTATTTGTGTTCCATCATTGGGTTTAGAACCTCTGCTCCCAAGAAATGGGAAAGGGGAAATGGCGTTACCAGGGTGCCACTCACGGGTAGGATGCAGGAGAAGATGTTGTTACTGCGGCCTGTGTGGCTGTGGTCTCCAAGACCCAAGGCCTGGTGCCCTCATCATGTATAGAGTCTATGGGGAGTGCTTGCCCAGCATTGAGGGCCACCCACCAGGAGCAGGCTCTGCCCCTCCCACATGTACCATAGTGCCCAATATTAAGCTTAGGGGTCCAGGAGCCAAGTGGGTGGGGCAGGGGCAAGAGTGGGGAGGTGGACCAAGGAGCACCACCTGTGTGGTATGAGGTATAGGACACCCCGGCTCTGCAAGGTGCAAGTACAGGCCCTTAGCAGCCTGGTACCTGAGAGAGATGTAGAGATGCTTTGCCCACTGGGCATAGCCCTGCCTTCTAAACCCTCTCTGCTCTGTGAAAGCTGGAGATTGTTGTGTCAGTTAGGGTGGGGGCCCTCTTTCTAAAGGGTCTTCATGGTTGAGGGCTCTGGGGAAGTCATCCCAGATCGCTAAAGATCATGGCATGCTCCTCCCAATCTGGATGAATGGACATGGGGCACAATGTCCACACCAGTTCCCTCTGAGTCCTCCCAGGCCCCAAGTTCTGGGGGTGGTGGTGGTGGGAAGGCTTGGCTGGCAGGGCCCTTGGCAGGCCTGCTGTGAAGGTGGCATGTGCAGCCTCTTATTCTCAAACTTTGGAGAGAAAACACCCTTTCTTTGGGGATGCCAGTGGCCATTTTCACCTGTGACCAGACCCCTCCCCAGGGGCACCCTCACCCTTTGTGAAGCGACTCTTAGTCTCCATCAGGTGAACGGACACATTTCATTTGTTGAAGGGAATTACTGTTGGCTGTGAGTGCATCATTAGCAGGGTAATCAGCACTTGGTGTCTCCCCTCTGGGGCCACCACATCTTGTCAACAGGTGAAATCCCAGCAGCAGCCTGGCGAAGGCTGCAATTAGCTGCTAATGAGGAGGCCTGCTATGACCTATAGCCACAAGATGTGCTGGCGGGTTCCAGCAGGCAGAGGGTGGGTAGAGAGCCAGCCAGGGCTCTCTCACGGGTCATCCTGCTGCTCCTCACCCAGTGGGACTGAATGAAAACTCAGCTAGTCACCAAGCAAGGTGGGCTCTTGGTGGGGTGGTAACACTGGTGCACTCTTGGGGAGGGCAGGTATACCACACACGTGTCCCCCTGAGGCCACACCTCAGTAGTCCCAGAAATGTGAGAACTATGGGGGCAGCAGACAGGATCCTCCTGCCAGTGTCCCCACCTTTACAGACCAAGGTTGGATGGAGAGAGCCCTAGGGCCAGAGCAGTTTCTAGCTAAGCCAAAAACGTCTGCACCTGTGGGCAGGTGGCCAGATCTCTGGGCTGGGGAGGTGGACCTGGGAGGATGGGCTGGCCACCAGGAGGGCAGGCACCAATCACAGAAAGCAATGTGTCTGCAGCCTTCTTTACCCTTTCACCAGCCCTTCCCCCTCCTCCTTGCAGCCCACATGTTCCAGCAACAAAGATCTGGCTCACTGTCCACCAGACTATCAAGGTACCTTCAGGGTGTGTGAGGAGCTGCTTACCTATGGCAGAGTTGTGGGCTGCTGGGTGGCACTGGGGTCCCCATAGGAGGCCCAGGCCTAGCCTCCCGTCTCCCATACTGCAGGGCCTTCTCAAGGTGTGTGCTTCCACCGGCCCTGCATCTGTGTCTGTGGCCTGCCCTGTGTGCATAAGGCAGGTGCTGAGGGCCTGAGGCCCAGGGGCCAGTCTAGCTTCCACGTCAGCAAAACCTAAGGGCTCCTCCAGTTGCCAGCCCACCCCTAGCTCACAGCCAATAGGACTTTTGGGGGGGGGGTTTGGGGTCCAGCACCACTCCCCAACTGGTGATGGGCAGCAAGAGTTGCCAGGTGCCCAGTCGGACATGAAGATCACAAATATCTCCTGACCCTCTAGGACCCCTCTGCTGACCACTGTCCTGACCCCCTATCCTGACCCTACCTCTGACCCCATCTCTTGGCTATACCTCCCCACCCCACCCTGACCCCCAGGATTTGGGGGCACTGGCTCGAAGCCCATTTGGCCTCCCTGTGATATTTTGATGCTTTGGTGGTTTGTTTGTTTTTTTGGAGATAGTCTCACTTGGTAGAATGCCGTAGTGTCACGGCTCACAGCAACCTCAAACTCTTGGGCTTAAGCGATTCTCTTGCCTCAGCCGCCCAAGTAGCTGCTATAGGCACCTGCCACAACACCTGGCTATTTTGTTGTTGTTGTTGTAGTTGTTTAGCAGGCCCAGGCTGGGTTTGAACCTGCCAGCCCTGGTGTATGTGGCTGGCGCCCTAACCACTGAACCTATTTTGCTGGTTTGTGACATTTGGCCTGGTGGCTGCCTGAGATCCCCATAAGGCATGTGACCTGTGGCTGCAGGTAGCCCCTTCCTCTCGCTGCCCCTCTCCTGCAGAAACACCACAAGCCCAACCCCTCCAACTGAAATACTGTCCCCTGGCCACTGAGCAGGGGCCACAGTGGCTAGGAGGAGGGTGGAGGTCCTGTGGACTTCTCAGGAGAGGCATGGTGGGGAGTGCTGCTGAAGAGGGAGCCAGGGGGTGGGGAGTCAGTCTGTGGAGCAGAGACCTTGCCAGGGCCCTCGCTTTCCTCTCACTGCACTGGACTGGAAAAGTGCAGTCCCAAATTTGTTCTGATGTCCCAGCTTATATCTCAACCTCTCACCTTGAGGTTGGATGGGCTTGGAGGAAGTGACTGGCCACCCTGCCTGGACAGCCTTGGCCTCCCACCTGGGCTGTGGGACAGCTTGGTGCCTTGGGTCCTGGCTGCTCCAACCATGGAGCACTGGGCTCATCGTCAAGTGGGAGTTCTGTCCCGTGTCCTTCCTGTCCCCATCTACATTCCCACTGGCCCCGGGCTTGTCCTCCCTAGAGCCTCAAGCCTTCTGTGATGCTCTCACCTGCAGGTCCCAATTGGAGGGGACGCTGCCCTCTTGGTGCTAATGTCCTGGCTTAGAGAAGCCACTAGGGGCCAGTGGGTTCTACCAGACTCTTACTCGGGAATGAGGGCACCAATGAGGGCACCACTATGGCAGGACCTGAATGGGAGGCTTTCCTGCAGGCGGCCCCAGACTTTCTCCCCCAGAAAGCCCAACCCACCAGGCCAGCCCTCTGCCTTTGGGTCTCCTGCCTCTGTGGCCAGACAAAAGGGTACTTCTCAGCCCTGTCTGGGGTGTGGCCCCAGTGGTCCTGTCTCAGTGTCTCCATGGGGCTTAGTCTATTTGTGAGTGACATCCATGTCATAAGACCCTTTAGTAAGTGGCTCATGGGAGTTTGGATCCCAAGCCTGAAAGACACAATCCAAAATCCCATGATCCCAATGGTGAAAAATCCCTAATGTCTAAAATCCCCAAAATCACACAATCCAGAATGTGGAATCCAGATTAGAATCCAGAATGTAGAAATCCTGAAAGCCAAAATCTGGGGAAGGGAGAGGGTTGTATCACGTTGGTTGTGCCATGCTAGGCTAGGGTGACCAGACGTCCAGCTTTTGGCGGGACAGTCCCTCTTTTAAACAATTTGTCCCACATCCCACGGCATTTTAAAAAAGTCCTGATTTTTGGAAAGAATGCACTAACGGGGGGGAGAACAGGAAGGGAATATACAGTTTTCGGCTGCCATGTGGCTATTTCTCCAGAATATGAGTTTTATATTATTTTTGTTAATTTTATAATGTTAAACTGTAATAATAACAAATAATTGTTGAGAAGTGATTATGGAGAACTGTTTATCAAAGTTTGCATTGTTGTCAGGCCCTGCCCTACCCCGTCCCCGCCCCGCCCCCCCATGTTGTCCCGCTTTACAAATGTTAAAATCTGGTCACCCTATGCTAGGCAGAACTATTACCTTGCTATTATCTTTATCTTCACTATTGGAAAATTCAAATGAGTGGATTGGCCATAAGATACACCAACAAGGAATGTTTCAGTTTAAAAATGTGTTATTAGGCTCAGCGCCTGTAGCTCAAGTGGCTAAGGTGCTAGCCACATACACTAGAGCTAGCGGGCTTGAATCCAGCCTAGGCCTACCAAACAGCAATGACAACTACAACCAAAAAATGGCTGGGCATGGTGGCAGACACCTGTAGTCCCAGCTACTTGAGAGGGTAAGGCAAGAGAATTGCTTAAGCTCAGGAGTTGGAGGTTGCTGTGAGCTGTGATGTCATGGCACTCTACCCAGGGCAATAGCTTAAGGCTCTGTCTCAAAAAAAAAAAAAGTGTTATTAAAAAAAATAGAATGTCAATGTCAATAGAATGACATTCCTTCTACCTGATGACATCCCAGGAGCTTGCGATGATTTTTTTTTCTTTTTGTGAGACAGAGTCTCAAGCTGTTGCCCTTGGTAGAGTGCCATGGTGTCACAGCTCATAGCAACCTCAAACTCTTGGGCTTAAGCGATTCTCTTGCCTCAGCCTCCCAAGTAGCTAGGACTATAGGCACCCACCACAATGCCCGGCTATTTTTTGTTTGTAGTTGTCATTGTTTGGCGGGCTGGGGCTGGATTTGAACCCACCAGCTCCTTTCTACCAGGGTATGTGGCTGGTGTCCTAACCACTTGAGCTACAGGCACTGAGCCAACTTGCGATGATTTAAAGCTCCATTTGCCCAAAGAAGACAGGGAATTAGTAACTGGCTCCCAAAGAATTATGTGCATGATAGCATAAGAAGGCATGTAACAGAGTTGCTGTTCAATCCCCATGATTGCTTCTGTCAAATTTGCGGTCTGTATGTGAGTGCGTGCCAAATAGATTTCCACGTGCCCAAAACAACACAGCATGGTCCAGAAAATGGGAAAATTTGATAGGGAATGCTGATGTCAGTGGGTGTGGAATCAGAAGAATTTGGAAAAGGGCAGTGCTCTCTACGGAATGAAAGCAACGATTCGGGCATGGTAGCTTGTGCCTGTAGTCCCAGCACACTGGGAGGCCAAGGCAGGAGGATTCTTTGAGCTCAAGGAGTTTGAAGCCACCCTGAGCAAGAGTGAGATCCCCGTCTCTACTTAAAATAGGAAAATAAGTGGGGCGTCCTTGTGTACACCTGTAGTCCCAGCTACTTGGGAGGCTGAGACAGGAGAATTGCTTGATCCCAGGAGTTTGAGGTTTCTATGAGCTATGCTGAGTCCCCAGCACTTTAACTGGGTGACAGAGCAAAACTCTGTCTCCAAAAAAAAAAAAAAAAAGAAGAAGAAGAAAAGAAAGAAAATGAATGCGAACATATTCTCCAAGGAGAGACACATTCTAAAGGAAAAAAAGCAGCTATTGGCTTGGCACCCATACCTTAGTGGTTAGGGCACCAGCCACATACACTGAGGAAGGGGGGTTCAAACCTGCCTGGGCCTGCTAAACAACAATGACAACTACAATAACTGCTGGTGCCAGTAGTCCCAGCTACCTGGAAGGCTGAGGTAAGAGAATTGCGTAAGCCTAGGAGTTGGAGGTTGCTGTGAGCTATGACACCACAGCACTCTACCCAGGGCAACAGGTTCAGGCTCTGTCTCAAAAAAACAAAATAAAAAAACTTCCTCAGTACATGTGCTTTTTGTACATCTGCATTTGTGGAACATAAATTTCTTAAGATCTCTGTATACGTGATGACCTATTGAAGTTTTTGATCAATTCCTCAAAAGACTCAGGTTGTTCATCTTGGCGTTCCAGATGTGACCATGTTACAAAGCGGGAGCACACAGTCACCAGCGCGGGGATGTGCATTCATACATTCCCACTTTGACCTGTCTCTATGAATATGGCTCATATGTTATACCTCATGACTATTCTTAGTATGCCTGAGTGTTTATTCTTTTTTTTGGAGACAGGAGCCTCAAGCTGTCTCCCTGGGTAGAATGCCGTGGCATCACAGCTCACAGCAACCTCCAACTCCTGGGCTCAAGCAAGTCTCCCGCCTCAGCCTCCCAAGTAGCTGGGACCACAGGCGCCCGCCACAACGCCCAGCTATTTTTTGGTTGCAGCAGTCATTGTCGTTTGGTGGCCCGGGCTGGATTCAAACCCCCCACCTTGGGTGTACGTGGCTGGCGCCTTAGCCACTTGAGCCACAGATGCCGAGCCCTGAGTGTTTAGTCTTGCAAAAATGATGTAGTGTTGCCTATTTGGGGTGGAAAATGGCCTGGGAAGTCTTCTGTCATGTTGTTCTGTTTCTTAAATCTTAAAATGCAAATAAATGCCTTTTAAAGAATTTTAATTAATTAATTAATTTATTTATTTGAGACAGAGGGTCACTATGCCGCCCTCAGTAGAGTGCCATGGCACCACAGCTCACAACAACATCAAAGTCTTGAGTCTCTTGCCTCAGCCTCCCAAGTAGCTGGGATTATAGGCGCCCACCACAACACCCGGCTATTTTTTGGTTGTAGTTGTCAATGTTGTTTTAGCTGGCCTGGACCAGGTTCAAACCCGGTATATGTGGCTGGTACCCTAGCTGCTGAGCTACAGGCACAGAGCCTTTTAAAGAATTTTAAAACTTATTTTCCCCAGAATTATATTTTGGGGATTTTGCTTTATCAGGATTTCAACATTTGAGATTCTGGTGTTCTGAGTTGTGTCTTTTGGCACTACAGTTGCCCCCTGTCCTGTGAGGGCACAGCAAGGGAGGAACAGCAGGGCCCCTGCTGGAAAGTATGGTCCCTTTGCCATTAGCTCTGGCTCAACCAAAGTTTAGATAAGGGTAAGGGACCTCAGTTTCCCTGCCTGCCCCATGTGATTTGTGCAGGTCCAGCAGGTGGTCTCCATCTTTCCAGGATGCAAGTTCTAGGAAGTGCCCTCAGGAGGGCAGAGAGTGGTTCTTCCACAGGGATGTAACTTTCTTTGTTTCTTTTTTTTTTTAGACAGAGCCTCAAGCTGTCCCCCTGGGTAGAGTGCCATGGCATCACAACTCACAGCAACCTCCAACTCCTGGGCTCAAGCGAGTCTCCTGCCTCAGCCTCCCAAGTAGCTGGGACCACAGGCGCCCGCCAAAACGCCTGGCTATTTTTTGGTTGCAGCCGACATTGTTGTTTGGCGGGCCCGGCTGGATTCAAACCTGCCACCTTAGGTGTATGTGTCTGGTGCCTTAGCCACTTGAGCCACAGGCGCCGAGCCGGGTGATGCAACTTTCAACTAGCCTGTCTCGGCATGTGCTTGGGTGACATTGCCCATTGGTGGAGGAGGTCCTTGAACAGGGCACTGGACATGTGTCATGACAACAAGGGGGTGTGTGAGGTCCCCATTGTGGCCTGTGGGGCAGCGATGATGCTGGCCAAAGGGGTATTTAGAAACATTGACTGGCATCCATTCTCAGAGAAGACCCCAGTCCCATCACCTGTATGTGTTCCTCCCCATAGCCCCTCCCTCAGGACCGGGAGCAGGGACAGGGTGGGGTCGGGGGCAGTATCATCAGCAAGCTGGTGTCCAGGGCATTGGTGGAAGCTCAACTGGCTGCAAGGAGGTCCTCGTCCTCAGGGCGAGTGGTGTCCACAAATGGGCCATTGGGGCTGGCCAGGACCCTGGGCCTTGGGTCAGCAGGGCGTGCAAGGCAGAGCTCTGCCGTGGGATCTCCATGTCTCCATCTGTACAGTGGGGACTTCAGCTGAGCTACCCTGTAGGGAGTCCAGAAGTTAAGGCTTCTCTGGCCAAAGAGCTAAGTGACAGCTCCAGAATTCCCTTCAGGACCACGATCTGGGCTTTTAGCAGCTTCAAACATGGGCTCCCAACCTGGCAGCTGACCCCACCCTCCTGGACTTGGGCTCAGATCTCTGGCCTGGAGCCCCTGCCCAGCTCTGGCTTGGGGAGCACTCATTCCTTTCCGTATCCCCTTCTATCCCTTCACCCATCTTTGTGGTCCCCATGGGATGAGGATGTGGAGAGTTGGGCCCTATTTGTTCCTCCCACCCCCTCAGGATGGGTCTTTACCCCCAGGGGCCACACTAGGACTTTCCTGGATCCTCGAGCAAGAGAGCTACAGGCAAGGGGACTTAGGCCTCAAGGCCTCAGGTCACTCACACATGTGTACTGTTAGGTCCTCCAGGACTGGGCCAGCAGCCCCGGCTGAGTGAATCACCCCACATCATGGGAAAAGGTAGGTCTTTACTCTCTGGAAACCCAGGACATATTTTGCAAAGTTCCGATGGGGCTCAATGGTGAGGGGCTCAGGCCTTAGACCTTCTCACCCCCTCAGCACAGAAACTGAACCACGGGTCAGTGTAGGGAAGGGGCACTGCCCTGGTCCCCCCTCCAGTATTCTAACCAGTGAGACTGCCCATTTAGGGTTTCATGGGGGTGGTGGCCTGCTTGTTGCCCCTCCTGGGTACTCAAGCAGGGCACAATCGGTAGTGCCAGGCTTCCAGGCAGCTGGCCCTGCTCGTGCAGTGCACCACAGACACTGTGTGGGGTGGGGGGTGGGCAGGGCCGGGGTGAGGCTCACCAGGCTTCAGAGATCAGCTAGAGGATGGGCATCACTAGACCCCTCTTATCTACTCCTTTGTGGCCCAGAAGCACTTTGATGTCTGGCAGAATTGGCTTACCAGGAGGGCAGCCTGGCTTGGGCCCTGGGAGGCAGCACAGGTCACCTAAGACACTCCAGCCAGCCTCAATCCTGACCCCAGGAAATGCACCAGGGGACTGACCATTTCAGAACCCTGGCTATACTGGCCTCAGGGAGCAAGACCAAGATGGCTGGTGAGACCCCAGCCACTTGCTGGCCATCAGGCACCTCTCTCCTTGCTCCAGGCCCATATGGGCACCTCTGACCTGGTGAAGGGTCACTCCCACACCTGATCATGCCCAGGCCCTCCACGCACATTGGTTCTCCTTATAGAGGTGCATGCAGGACCACTCAGTCCCTAGGAGGCAGAGGCCCAAGAAAATCAGGTCCCTGTCTAGGCCAGGTACCACCAGCTAATTGTCATAGCAGCCCCCGACTGGGGCCCAGCTATGTGCCAGGTGCCACTGCCACCTTGGGGTGACCCTGTGTGCTCATGCTCATTTTGCAAAACTGGAAACTGAACCTGCAGAGCTGCTCACTCACATATCAGCTGAGTCTGGACTTAACCAAGGGGTGTTGAACCCCTTGTGTGCATGCATTCACGCTCCTCTGCCAGTGCCAGACCGCCAGGTCTTACGTGGGCTCCCACTGATCACTAACCTCTCTAGGCCTTAGTTTTCTCCTCTGAAGCTCTAAATCCATAGATTTCTGTTCCAGGCTGGCATAGTGGGGGAAACAGTGGCTGAGGAGGGCCAACCAGGAAAGCTTCCTGGAGGAGGTGGCCCAAGAGCAGAGGCCCAGTGATAGGTCTTCTCCAGGCTCCATGCCAGGGAACTCTGGTCTTCTTCTCTGCTCCTGCTCTCTGAGAATATGGGTCCTGCTGAGGAAGTGGCTGGAGACTCAGAGCCCCCCTGCTGAGCCTCCGTGGGTGCATGGGATTAACACTAAAGTCTTCCACCCACGAAGACAAATAAGCAAAGCCGGAAGTGACTATTTATCCAACCTCTTAGACCTGACTGGAGGTACCCCATAAGCTGCAGATTTGGCCCTGTGAGGATCAAAAAAAAAAAGGTGACTTTTAAAAAATGTGCAGAACAAACAACCCCATAGTTGTTTGTTCACTCAAAGAGTGAAAGGGTCAACAGTAGCCTGGGGGAGTCCTGGCAGCCAAACACAGAACAGGTGCAGGGGGTGTATTCAGCACAGCCAGGTGTGTCTGGGTGAGTACCTTGCAAAGTGCTGAGGCCACACAGAGCTGGAAAACACCAGAAGGAAAGTCACCCACATGCACAAAGCCACTGGGTGGGAAGGGGGAACCAAGGGAACTGCTTCTTGCTATGTGTCTGAGTATTTTAACAGTTCTAAGCATCACTTACTTTTGCTTATGTAAATCTCTGTGTTTAAAAAAAATTGTCCTGTAGAGGCTTAGCGTCTGTTGCACAGTGGTTGTGGCATCAGCCACCTACACCGACGTGGCAGGTTCAAACCCGGCCCGGGTCAGCTAAACAACAATAACAACTGCAACAAAAAATAGCCAGGCGTTGTGGTGGGCACCTATAGTCCTAGCTACTTGGGAGGTTGAGGCAAGAGAATTGCTTAAGCCGAAGAGTTGGAGGTTGCTGTGAGCTGTGACACTATGGCAGTCTACCCAGGTGACAAAATGAGACTCTGTCTCAAAAAAAAAAAAATTGTCCTGTAGAGGTGGGGGTCTTAGGCTGGTCTCAAACTCCAGACCTCAAGTCATCCTCCCACTTTGGTTTCCCAAAGTGCTGGGATTACAGGCATGAACTATTGTGCCTGGCCTAAATCTCCTTGTTTTAATTTGAATTTCTAAGGTAGTGCAAAGGTCAAACTCCTCTTTTTAAACCCACTAGTCCTCTGGGGATTGTTGGCTTGTCCTCTTGGCCCCTTTCTCTTGGGTTTGCTCTTTTTCTTGTTGATTTGGAGTTCTTTTTCTTTCTTTCTTTTTTTTTTTTTTTTTGAGATAGAGTCTCAAGCTATTGCCCTGGGTAGAGTGCCGTGGCATCACAACTCACAGTAACCTCAAACTCTTAGGCTTAAGCAATTCACTGGCCTCAGTCTCTCAAGGAGCTGGGTCTACAAGTGCCCTCCACAACACTTGGCTATTTTTTTTATTGCAGTTGTCATTATTTTAGCTGGCCTGGGCCGTGATTGAACCCACCAGCCTTGGTGTATGTGGCTGGTGCCCTATCCACTCAGCTATGAGCGCTGCCGAGTTGTAGTTCTTTGTATATTCTTCTTACTCACTGGCCACTAGCAATTTAGGTGTTGGAAATTCTTCTCCCTGTTTGACACCACCTGTTTACTGCCAGTTTGTCTGTTAATTAGGAATTCTTCATTCTGATGATGTCAGATTTACCAACACTTTGCACTGTAATTTCTGTTTTGGGGTCCTTGGGAGTCTTTCTCCATTCCTTGGTGATTTTCTTCTTTCTCATGCATGAAGGCCCCACATGCGCATGGGACATCAGTCTTAAAGTGTTTAGTCTGATCCTAACTTAGCTACAATGGCTTTGTTTTTGTTTTTTCTTTTTTTTTGAGGCAGAGCCTCAAGCTGTCTGCCTGGGTAGAGGGCTGTGGCATCACATCTCACAGCGACCTCAAACTCTTGGGCTCAAGCTAGTCTCCTGCCTCCACCTCCCAAGTAGCTGGGACCACAGCCACCTGCCACAATGCCTGGCTATTTTTTTTTTTTTTGGTTGCAGCCGTCATTGTTGTTTGGCAGGCCCGGGCTGGATTCGAGCCCATCACCTTAGGTGTATGTGGCTGGTGCCTTAGCCACTTGAGCCACAGGTGCCGAGCCTAATGGCTTTGTTTTAATATCTGGTAGCTTGACTTTTCTTTTGGATCATAAATATATATATATATATTTTTTTTTCTTTTTTTTTTTTGAGACGGAGTCTCAAGCTGTCACCCTGGGTAGAGTGCTATGGCATCACAGCTCACAGCCACCTCAAACTTAAGCGATTCTCTTGCCTCAGCGTCCCAAGTAGCTGGGATTACAAGCACCCGCCACAATGCTGGCTATTTTGTTGTTGTTGTTGTTGTAGTTGTCATTGTTGTTTGGCAGGCCCAGGCTAGATTCAAACCTGCCAGCTCTGGTGTATGTAGCTGCTGAGCTACAGGCACTGAGCCAAATGTTTTATATTTTTGAATAAATTTGTCCAGGTCCTGAACAAAATCCTCCTAGAATTTTTATTTTTATTTATTCATTTAGTATTGAGATAGAGTTTCACTTTGTTGCCCTTGGTGGAGTGCTGTGGCATCATAGCTCACAACAACCTCAAACTCTTAGACTCAAGTAATTCTCTTGCCTCAGCCTCTCAAGTAGCTGGGACTGCAGGTGCCACCATAATGCCCTGCTACATTTTTTAGAGATGGGGGGTCTCATTCTGGCTCAGACTGGTCTTGAACCTGTGAGCTCCATGAGCTCTGTGAGCTCAGGCAGTCCATCTGCGTTGGCCTCCCAAAGTGCTAGGATTATGGGCGTGAGCCACCACACCCAGCCTGGACTTCCTGGACTTTTTATTAGTATTTAATTGGATTTGCAGACTATTCTAGGAGCACCAACAGATATATCATGCGGGGGTTGTTCCTTGTGAAGTTTTCTGCATCGTTAGCTTGATTTCTAGATACTTTTTGGATTTCATTGTTACATAAAGGTGATATATTTTTCTATTGTATTGGTTATTGTTTGTTGTTTATATGGGGAATTCTATTTTCACTGTGATAAAATACACATAACATAAAATCTAGCACTTCAATCATTCTTTTTTTTTTTTTTTTTGAGACAGAGCCTCAAGCTGTCGCCCTGGGTAGAGAACCACCGTGGCATCACAGCTCACAGCAACCTCCAACTCCTGGGCTCAAGCGATTCTCCTGCCTCCACCTCCCAAGTAGCTGG
>NW_003852439.1:6944328-6946964 GCF_000181295.1 Otolemur garnettii
TCCTGGGCTCAAGTGAGTCTCCTGCCTCAGCCTCCCAAGTAGCTGGGACCACAGGCGCCTACCACAGTGCCCGGCTATTTTTTGGTTGCAGTCATTGTTGTTTGGCGGGCCTGGGCTGGATTCGAACCCGCCACCTTAGGTGTTTGTGGCTAGTGCCTTAGCCACTTGAGCCACAGGTGCCAAGCCAAACTTTTGGGCTTAAGGGATTCTTTTGCCTCAGCCTCCCAAGTAGCTGGGACTACAGGCACCCACCCCAACCCCTGGCTATTTTTTTATTGTAGTTGTCATTCTTGTTTGGCAGGCCCGGGCTAGGTTCGAATCCACCAGCCTTGGTGTATGTGGCTGGCACCCTAACTGCTGAGCTATGGATGACGAGCCAGTTTTTCTATTTTTAGTAGAGACAAGGTCTCAATTTTACTCAAGCTGGTCTCTAACTCCTGAGCTCAGGTGACCCACCAGCCTTGGCCTCCCAGAGTGCTGGGATTATAGGTGTGAGCCACCTTGCCCAGTCATGGGACATTTCATTTAGTGTCCTCCCTCCAGCAATGCACGAGGGTTCCAGTTTCTCCACATCCTCTTCAATATTTGCTATGCTACTGATTTTTAAATCAATTTTATTGTGGCACTTTATAATTAATGCGTCCATTTCATATATACAGTTCAACAAATTTTGGAAATAATATATACCCAAGAAACTGCCACCACAGTCAAGACACAGAACATTCCATCACTTCAACACATTTCCTTGAGTATGTCCGTAGTCCTTTCCTCCCTCTTACTATGTAGCAGTCCTTCATTTTCATGAGGCTGCCTGGCCCCAGGCAACCACTGATGTGCTTTTTGTCATAACAGATTAGTTTGCATTTTTAATTCATTATGCCTCTTCCATGGAGCATAACGGTTTTGAAATTCATTCACTTTTTTCATGAATCAGGAATTTGTTCCTTTGGACTGTTGAGCAGTGTGCCATGTTATGAATGTACCATATTTTATTTGTCCATTCATCTACTGAAGGAAATATTGTTTTTCCCATTTTTGGAAATATCTATAGCATGACAATATCCAGCCTGAGCAAGAGGGAGACCCATTCTCTACTAAAAATAGAAAAACTGAGGCTTCATTTCTGAGAAGGTCTTCCTCTTCAGCCAGGTTCTGGAGGATGACCATGGGTCTCCAGACAATGGCATGCCACAGGTCCACGAAACTCCAGAAAATCCACTGGCTTCTCATCATTTCCATTGTGCAGTTGCCAAGCATTTTGTAAGACCAATTTGAAACAGAACAAAAGGGGGCTTGAATACTATTTCTTTCCACAGATTGATGCCCGATACTTATCATTGTTGTCATCAGCTCTAAGTCTCCCATGAAATGCTTATACACTTTGATCATTTTTGGCTAAACTTAGATCTTCCTTTTCAATTTCTGGGAATAATGATTGACAAGACATAGGGGATTGATTACCAGCACCAGATGAGGCAACAGGGACAACACTGTTATCATTCCATCTGCAGACAACATTGACTTTGTCATCAATTCTATAATTGAATGTGCCTCATTCTTTTTTCTTTAGAGCTACATCTGATTCCAATGGAGCTTTGTCAACGCTATCCTGTAGGAGACTGTGCAACAAGCTTGTGGAAGTGGTCACCAGTTCTTTTTTTTTTTTTTTTTTTGAATAATGAAGGTTTATTACATGAACCAAGACAGAAGAGAAGAAGGCTTCTTGCCTGTAGCACAGTGGTTACAGCACCAGCCACATGCGTGAAGACTGGTGGGTTCAGACCCAGGACCAGCTAAAGAATGACAACTTCAACAAAACAAAAAAAAAGATAGAGGAAGAATTATTTGCCTTTCTGGGCCTTGATTTTCCTCAGACAGAACTCCAGCTCTTTGCCCTCTAGCACATGGCCATCTGCTCGGCCACACTGGCCTGGTCTTGATGCAATGCATGCAAGAAGCTTGCCCTGCTGGAGCTGCTCCTCCAGAGGACTGCTTATTTTGGTGTTCTTTTTCCTTTCATCATATTTCTTCTGAATTTTTTTTGAACGTTTTTTGTTTACAATTCCTTCTTCTGGAGTCAGCTTTGCTCCTTTCTTGCATCCCAGAGGCAGTGCATAGTGGGACTCATACCATTGTCGGTATGGTATGCTGTCAATAAGCACAATGCAGTTCTTCACCAAGGTCTTGGTACCAACCAGCTCATTACTGGATGCATTGTAGACAACATCAATGATCCTTGTTTTCCTAGTACAACACTCTAAGCCCCAAGAGAAGTTCCCCACGTCCAGTGTACGGTACTTCTTGTTACCTCCCCAAACACAGACGGTATGTATTCGGAGGGGGCCAATCTTAGTGTTAGCCGCAGGCATCCCAACTCATACTTTCACTTCTTGTGGTAGGGCTTTCTCTTGCCCCCGGTCTTGCAGTGCTTGTGCCAGTTGTCCCAAGAGATGCCCATTGCTCGGCGCTGGCTGGAAAGAACTGGTCACCAGTTCTTTTTTTTTTTGAGACAGAGCCTCGAGCTGTCCCCCTGGGTAGAGTGCCATGGCTTCCCTGCTCACAGCAACCTCCAACTCCTGGGCTCAAGCGAGTCTCCTGCCTCAGCCTCCCAAGTAGCTGGGACCACGGGTGCCCAC
>NW_003852439.1:6950656-6953541 GCF_000181295.1 Otolemur garnettii
GCCTCCCAAGTAGCTGGGACCACAGGCGCCCACCACAATACCTGGCTATTTTTTTGGTTGCAGCCGTCATTGCTGTTTTGGCGGACCCAGGCTGGATTTGAACCTACCACCTTAGGTGTATGTGGCTGGCGCCCTAGCCACTTGAGCCACAGGTGCCGAACCACTCAGGATGGTCTTAAACTTCAAGAGTTCAAGCAATCCTCCCACCTTGGTCTCTCAAAGTGCTAGGATTATAGGCATGAGCCACCCCGTCCAGCCTACTTTGCTCTTCTTTTTCTAATTTCTTTCTGATTTCACCTAGATCGATGATTTTGGATCTTTTTTAAAATAGTATAATCATTTGAAATTATAAATTCCCTTCTATGGATTGCTTAAGCAGCATTTGACAAATTTTTAAAAGTCATGTTTACTGAAGTATACAGGAAATCTCACCTTTAAAGTGTACAGTCATATGAATTTTAACAGATGCATATGGTTGTGTAACTACCATCACCTCAGTTAAGATATATTTTCAGTAGCGTTCAGTTAGATACATTATGTAATTTTCTTTGTAATTTCTTCTTTGATCTGTGGATTATTTAGATGCTGTTTAATTTCTAAGATTTGGGATTTTCCTAGATAATTTATTGCTATTGATATCTAATTCTATCTTGGTCAGAGGACATAGTCTGCATTATTGCAATCCTTTTGGATTTGTTGAGATTTATTTTATAGCCCAGTATAAAACCGAGTATGTTAGGTCTTGATGGATACATTATGCACATTTCACAAAAGCTTGCTCTGCAGCAGTCAGTTATGGTGCTCTGTGCACATCAGTCAGGTCGAGGGGACTGATAGCATCGTTCACTACTATCATGTCTTCACTGATATTTGTCATCTGCTTTTTCTGTCAAATGCCAGGAGAGGGATGTTAAAAATCTCCTACTATGACTGAAATGATATAGTTTCCCCTTTTACTGGTCTCTTCTTGCATCATCCATTTTGGATTAAGTGCATACACATAGTTGTGATCGTCATGTCTTCCTAATGATTTGACTCCTGTATATTTACTAAATGTCCTTAATCCTTGGCTCAGTTTCCTTATTCTTTACTTGCAAGATATGTCTTTTTTTCTACCCATTAATTTTCAGCTATTTGTGTTTTTATATTTAAACTGCGTGTTTTGGCCAGGCATGGTGGCTCATGCCTGTAATCCTAGCACTCTGGGAGACCAAACAGGTGGATTGCCTGAGCTCAGGAGTTTGAGACCAGCCTGTGCAAGACCGAGACCCTGTCTTTACCAAAAATAGAGAAACTACCTGGGTGTGGTGGCAGGCACCTGTAATCCCAGCTTCTCAGGAGATTGAGACAAAAGGGTTGCTTGAGCCAAGGAGGTTTGAGGTTGCTGTGAGCTATGACACCAGGGCACCTTACCCAGAGCACAGAGAGAGATGCTGTCTCATGCCCCCCCCCCAAACAACACTAAAAAACAAAAAAGGAAAAAAATCAACTATGTGTCTTGCCAATGGCACATAGTTACATCTGGTTTCCCCATGATAATCCCTGCCTTTTAATATGTGTTTAAACGGGCAACCTGTGGCCCATGATTTCTACATTTTAAAATTGTTTTAAAAATCAAAGGGATGGGTGGTGCCTGTGACTCGAAGGAGTAGGGCGCCGGCCCCATATGCCGGAGGTGGCAGGTTCAAACCCAGCCCCGGCCAAAAACTGAAAAAAAAAAAATCAAAGGAATGACAATATTTTACAATACTTTACAGCATTATGAGAATTTTGGAGTTCTGTGTCCATGAATAAAGGCTTACTGGCACATGGCCACACTCATTTGTGCGTATGTGGTCTGTCTACAGTGCTGTCAGGCAATGGTAATCGAGTGCATGTCTTTCTCATGGCTTTTCACTGATGCCCAGTGGCCCCTGCAAACCGTGGCCAGTCGGTCATTGCATCGGTGCTTCTAGTACTGCAGAGGTCACCACCCTATAATGTCTTGCTTTATTTTTTATTACCTAGGGATGTCATCATGTCAAAACAGGAAGTGCATTCTTTGGCTGGCTTCCAAGGTGCAGGGTGTGTTATTTTGGGTGTGTTATTTGTGTTATGTAGCTGTGGCGGGTTTTCATGTGTAGTACAGCAGCTTCCTCACTGCAGTCTATTGAAAGTCAGTCCTTGACACAAAGGCTTGAATATATTTTTAAAAAATTACATCAGCCAGGCGAGGTTGCTCACACCTGTAATCCTGGCACTCTGGGAGGCTGAGGTGGGTGGATTGCCTAAATTTGAGACCAGCCAGAGCAAGAGTGTGACTCTGCCTCTACTAACAATAGAAAAATTAGCTGGGTTTTTATGGTGGGCACTGTGGTTCCACCCTACTCGGGAGGCTGAGACGGGAGGATCGCTTGGACTTAGGAGTTTGAGGTTGCTGTGAGCTATGACATCACTGAACTTTATCCAGGGTGACAGAGTGGGACTTGGCCTCAAAAAAAAAAAAATAATGACATGGCAGAGCCTCGTGTGTATCCTGCAATGACACTACAGCTGGTCAGCATCATCACACTAAGCACTCATCACAGGAAATGTTCCCAACTCACAGGACAGCTATAGCCAGAAAAATTAGAAAACTTAAAATAGAATGTCTCATGACAGCAGAATATCTTCACAAAAATAAAAAATGAAAATGAGGCTGCTAGCAAATTGAGATTCTGAGTGGCTCACTTGTTAGCACAGCCAGGAAAGCCGCTTACTGCTAGAGACTGAGTAAAGCAGTAAAGTAAGACTGCAGCGGCTGACACAGTGTGCCCTGAGAAGGAAAGCTGGCCTAAGCCTGTCACCCTGGATGACAACAGTTGTTCTCAGAGTTAAGCATGTTGAGAGCAGCATCCATAGTCAGT
>NW_003852439.1:6953857-6955557 GCF_000181295.1 Otolemur garnettii
CGCCGAGCCGTTTCCTTGGCTCTTGATGAATGAACTGATATTAGTGCTCAGTTGTTTGTCTGGGGGTCACTGTCTCAATGTGGGGTTGAGAAGTGACTAGAGAATCAGCCTGTGTGTGCAGATTGCAGGGACAAGAACACCTCCACTGTTGAGAAAATGAATCCAACAAAACATGAAGAGGAATCTGCTAATATGAGATGAACGTATGTGTGGAGCAGAAAAAACTTAGGTGGACAAATCTGTAAAGCTCATGAAAACATAGTGTTTCAAGTCTGTGGCTGTCATTGTATTATTCTTTAGCAAGTCATTGGGTCTCTGTAAATCATTCTTTTGCAAGAAATATTTGAATCTCTCACCTGTTATTGAACCAGTAGGGTCAGCTGTGAACTCCCTCTGCTTGCAGACACTTACTCATCATCAGTTCTCAGAATTTTTGTCAGAAGTAGGAGCTGAACGGCCTGACACCCCACCACAGAGAGTTCAGTAGCTTAACAATGGTTAACAGTTTTACAGTGATTTTTAAACTTAAGGCTGTGTTGAAATTCTTTTGGAATGAGAAGAACTTCCCTTAACCTGTGCTCTTGAACACTGACTAGCTTTGGAATTTAATTTTTTTTTCTGTTGAGACAGAGTCTGTTGCCCAAGATAGAGTACTGTGGCCTCAGCCTAGCTTACAGCAACCTCAAACTCCTGCTTCAGCCTCCCGAGTAGCTAGGACTAGAGATGCCCACCACAATGCCTGGCTAGTTTTCCTATTTTTAGTAGAGACAGACAGAATCTTGTTCTTGCTCAGGCTGGTCTCTAACTACAGAGCTCAAGCAATCACCTCAAGCATTGGCCTCCCAGAGTTCTAGGATTACAGTTGTGAGCCACCGTGTCCAGCTTGGAATTTAATTTTTGCTTCAAACTTGATAATTTTTTTTAACAAACTCAACTGAGAAGGGAAAACAGCATTTATATGTGAAATGTGTACTGTGTTATCATAATTTTAATAATGAATGTTATTTGAGTCACCATGATGTGCTTTATGTAATTTCTGTGCTGTCAAAGTTAAAATAAGCAGTGAACTCTCCACACCCACACACAGTGCAGTGGGTGTATCTTTCAAGTGCAAACTATAATTCCTTGATAAAAGTGGGAAGGAAATTTCCACAGTCTTTTTTAAAGACAGAGTCTTACTTTGTTGCCCAGGCTAGAGTGCCATGGCATCAGCCTAGCTCAAAGCAACCTCAATCTCCTGGGTTCAAGAGATCCTCCTGCCTTGGTCTCCCACAGTGCAAGGACTACACAGGCATGAGCCACAGCACCTGGTCACTGCTGCATTCTTCTGAAATGCTTTCTGTTTTTCCTACCTCTTCATTCATGAAAAACCCATTACCTTGTTGAACAAAGTTGTAATAGTTGTTTTAAATCCTTGCCTGATAGTTTCATGTCTGACTCATCTTGGTGTTAGCTTTGGTTGACTATCTTTCACATTTGAATGGGTCATAATTTGCTGGGTCCCCACTGCTGGGTTCTTTGGGATTGTTTCCTGGACGATGTGACTGCTGAGTGCCCTAGACACCGTGTCCTGTTATGTTCTAATGAAGACTATTGATGCTTTTGTTTTGGTTGGAAATTAACTTGGTCAGATTCCAACTGTGAACTTTGCCAGAGACTCCCAGATTAGGCAGCTTTTTAAAAACTCTCTGGCTTGGCTC
>NW_003852439.1:6955783-6960890 GCF_000181295.1 Otolemur garnettii
CACTCTGCCCAGGGGGACAGCTTGAGGCTCTGTCTCAAAAAAAAAAAAAAAAAACTCTCTGGCTGGAACTGTTTGCAGGCTGCCTGGCACTGTCTGATTGAGGCAGGGGTTAGCCAGAGACTTGGGGTCCCTCCTCTGACTTTCTCCTTTTCAGGGTTCTCCAGTCTCCTCTGGTCCTTCTGGGCTTCTCCCTTCTTTCCTTTTGGCCAGGAAGATGATAGAATTCTGTTGATGTTTGAGTCTCTCCACCCAGCCCGTGGCTGCCTTCAGGGCTAAGCACACAGAGGAGAAATCGCTCTAAACTAAAATCTTCCTTTAAGTGTTAATCTCCTTCCAAAATCTGCTGACTTTTGTTCACTCCCTAGAGCACTTATGCAATTGGTTTTATATATGTTTTTCAAAATTTTTCAGTTGAGGATGAGATTTTTGAAAAGACATTTGTAAGTTTGGTTTTTGTACCTCTCAGCCTTGCTGAATTCTGTGTTAAGTATTTGACTGCAGAGAACAGAAACCCCACTTCATGGAAAAAGAGCCGAGGTGGGCATCTCAGCTCAGTAAACAGAGCCATTTGCAAGCATGAAAGCAGGTGCCTGGAGAAGGTGGCCCCACCCCACCTCCAGCAACCCAGCCAGCTGGGACAGGTCAGTCCTGGCTCCACTTATGAAAGGTTGTGCCCCTCTGACCTAGGTGCCCACACAGCCTTAGACATCATGGCCATGGTGAGGCCTACCCTGCAGTGCCATGAGTCAGGAGCGCACCTAAAAGAAGCCATGTGTGACCAGCATCCATCCCCTAAGGACCTGGGACTGGCAGGAGACCACACTACCACCTGGCTTTGCCATCTGGCCCTGTAGGAGACTGAGCACCAGGCTTGTAGGAGCAGTCACTGGTTCGTGACTGAGATGCTGGGAGCAGGTCAATATCTGGCCTGCAAGGAGATGTTTTGCAGCCTGGAGACAAGTGCTCAAGCAGTTGCATGCTTTAATGAGATAAGATCAGTTGCTTGCTAGAAAGCAGGTATTATACTTTGGACATTTATGGTGCAACAGGATGGGAGTCGAGCCTGGGGAAAGAGCACATAGTGATCATTAAGGACGTGATCCTAGTTTGTGGGCCCCTCCACACCTGTTGTATAATGCTTCAGTAAAAGGCCACCACAGAGGTTACTCAGGGCCCGCCCTGCACCTATGAGGAGTCCACCTCTTGCAAGCATTGTACTTCTAATCCGTGTCCTGGCTGTTTTTATTTGCACGGTGATGGGGTGCCACAGCGGCACTGACACGGCCCCTGCACTTCCTCAGCGGCACTTGAGAAAAGGAAGAGTGAGTACCTGTGCCCCCAAGGGGCGGCTGAGGACAGCTCTCCTGGCCCTTGGTGCCCCTCCTCCCTGGGTGGCTGGTGCCTCCACAGGGTCTCCACCCACACATTCCTGCTGTATGAGCAGCAGCTCCCAGCTGCCTGGGCAGAACCTGGCATTACCAGCAGATGCAGGACTGCCCTCCCGACTCACGGTATCCTCCTTGCACAGAATCTGTAAGTTGGAATCTTTGAACCATCTCCTCTGGTTGTGGTGAATTTGCACCTCCCAGCTGACCAGCCAGGTGGACCCCAGGCTGGATCTTCCCCCGGATGCCGGGTAGGGTTCCCAGCACCAGACAATGGGCAGGCAGGGACAGGCTGCTGCACATGGGCCAGACGGAGCCATAGGGTGGACCCCTAGGCATTATGCTGTCCACCAGGCAGAGAAGTGAAAGGCACACTGTGGATACCCAAAACCAGCTGCCCCATGTTTCCTGCCAGGGTGGGGCTGCCGGCCACTGTGACACTAGAACCCTGGGGGCTCTCAGGACAGAGATGGGGGTGGGAATTTTCCTAGGAACCTCATCTCCTGGGACTAAGCTCTGCCACCAGACCCACAGGGGCTGACCACTGACTGGTCTATGTTGGGGGATGGTCATTTGTGCGCCATGGGTGTGAGGAGGGACATGCCAGGAGGCTGTTCAGGACATCTCCGTCTACCCTTCAGGGATCCCAAGTCAAGCTTGCTAAGGGCTGAGGCTGGTACTGGGGTTGTCAGGGGAAGGGTTCCTGTCCTGTACCCTCAGCATCTCTGTTCTTTGGGTGGACAAAATGATCCTGTATGGAGAGCTATCCCTAAATCTGTGCTCCACTCCCCTGCCCGCCATCTCCAGAGGGTCCAGAGGCAGGCAGGGAATGTTCAATTTCATTTTTACCCGAGGACTGGATCTTGGGGCCCAGGCGGGCCTCCTCATCCTGTCGCCACCTGGTGGGGGCTCCAAAATGGATGTCACCCTTGTGGGTCTAAGGCAGATACATGTAGGTACCCCTACAGCCCCTTCAGTCCTCCTGGGCTGGGGTGTGGGGGATGTAGAGGCCCCACGGGGGAGTCAAGGTTGGGAGTTCCTCATTCCATGGTGTTGGGGAGGCCTCCTAGGTCTACTGTGGTCAGAAGGGAGATGGCGGGGGGGAGGGCACACTTCTTGTCTGGCCATGCCAACTCACTGCTCATTTTCTGGTTGGGGGGGGTCTGTTTTCTTTCTACCCTCTCAGGGTGTCCCCATCTTCTCTGGGGGCAGTGGGTAGAGGGTAGCCATCACCTGGAGGTTTGGTGGCCCCCTAAGCTGTTCCCCTATCACTGGCCAGACCAGGCGGGGCTCTTTGCCTATGGCGGGCAGCTAGAACGTGACAGTGTGGGAGAGCCCCTCATTCCTGAGCTGTAGGGGTGGCACCTGCACAGGCCTATGCCCTGGTTTTGGAGGTGGCTGAGGATGCATTCCACACAGCCATGGGGTCCCCTGGCCCCTGAGAGAGCAAAGTGTCAAAGGTGGCTTGGTCTCCTAAGGAGCCCACCCTAGGTTGGGAGGACACTTCTTGTCTACCCCACCCACCTCCCACCCACATTGGTCCACACAGCCCCTGAGGCCCACCTCAGAGAGCACAGAGGGATCCTTCAGGCTGTGCCCCACCCATGTCTACCTTCAGGAGGGGTCAGAGCAGCCTGCGGGGATGGCAGGGCCCCACGTATGTACAAAGCCTATGCATGTGCAGCTAAGGACAAATCCCCAGCGTAAGCTGCTCAGTCCGCTAGTGAAGGAGTGGAGAAATTGAGGCCAACCTGAGTGAGGATGGCTCTGTTCCCACACTGGGTTCTCCCCACCCTGCCCTGCCCAGTGAGAAGGGGTGGTACGAGCTGAGGCCTGGGCCCTCCCAGCCCAGCTGACCCAGATGCACTGGCACACCTGGGCAGGAGGGGTGAGAGGCACAGGCACTACTGTAGGTGTCCAGAACTTTCTACCTGGGAGCTCCCTGGGGTACCACAAGGGCCCTGCTGGCCTGGGACAGGGGTGTGGAGTCGGGGGGCAGGTCCCATGCTGCCCATGTGGTGGGGGTTTCAGCATTGTTGTCTTCCACAGACCATGGCCTTGCTTACGGCCCTGTCCCCCAGGAGGTCCTGCAGGACAGCCCCCCACTGCAGCCTTCTGCTCCTACTCCTTACCCTTGGTGAGTTCAGGGGCTGCTAATAAGGGGGGTTGCCAGGGAGGTGGAGGGCAACCAAAGGGCCTGGGGGTCAGGACCTTGGGGGAGTCTTCATGTGCCCAGTGCCTTCATGGGCAGCCTTGGCTCTGCCCTTGGAGGTGACTATGCCCAGCATATCAGCCAGGCTGATGTACCCCTCAGTGTCAGAGGCTGAGCCAGCAAGTGATGAGAGCTCTGGCTAAAGTGGGGGTGTCTGTGAAATAGATGTCAACTTCCCCTAGCAGCTGAGTCCCAGGAGGAAGGTGTAGAAGAGGTCCCCCAGTAGGGTGCAGACACCGGTGCCTGGAGTTGGGCTGTGGCCTCAGAGGTGCAGGAGCTTGCTTCTGCCTCCAAATCCTGTGAGCTGGCACAGCCAAGAGTCCCCATGTGCTCCCCACTAACCTTGTGGCCTCCCCCCTTGCAGGGTGGGTACAACCCTTGAGGACTCAGGCTGGAGAGTCAAGACAGGTAAGGACTCCTCTGGGGACAAGAAGGAGGATCTTCTGGTCCTGGGGGCGGTGCCAGGCTGTGTTCTCTCACTCACACATGCACGAACATGAGAATAGGCATCGATGGTGTGCATCAGCTTCTATAGGTGTGCACTTGTAAAGGTGGAGCCGCACCCCCCAGGTGTACCCACATGACTAGCCCATGCAGTGGCCAAGCCCATAAGTCCAAGATAGAGCTGGGCCCATTCCAGATGTAGTAGGACACAGGGGGAACCTATCCTGGGAGTAGCTAAGCCCAGGTTTCAGCACAGTCAGCAGGCCTTGTGTCCCCAGCAGGCTGCACCTCTGGACCCCGTCTTGGCCAATCTGTCCAGCTTCACCAGGTAGGTCTGGGGTCCCCATAGCCTTGAGGGGAGCTCAAGGGGCCTATAGACTTTGGATGTCCTTCCTGGCGTGAGGCCAGCATTGCCCGCTGTGCCAGGCCCTCCAATTCTTTCCACTGAAGACCCTCAGGGTGTTACCTGGTGGGGGGAGTATCTGTAGGGAGCATTAGCACTGTGGGGGAATGGTGATTCTGGTGCACATCCTGGCCTCTCCCCCAGCCTCTCCCCAGACCGCCTCCTTGGTTTCACATGTGCTGATGTGTCTGGCCTGAGCCCGGAGCATGTCAAAGAGTTGGCTGTGGCCATGGGGCAGAAGAATGCCACACTCCAGGCAGATCAGGTCAGTCCTGTGGACCTCAGCCCAGGGCAGGTAGGGCATACCTGGGGCTCTAAGGAACTGACAGGCTGTTGCCACTGCCATCCCCACTGCAGAGTCTCTTCCCAGCAAGCTCCTCTCAGAGCTCCCTGGCCACCTAGACTGACCACTAGAGTGCCCCTCCCCACTGGGGTCCACCTCTCTGGGAAAGTCTGAGGCAGCCTGGTCATCAAGGCTATGTGGCTCGGCGCCTGTGGCTCAAGTGGCTAAGACGCCAGCCACATACACCTAAGGTGGCGGGTTCAAATCCAGCCCAGGCTGCCAAACAACAGCGACGGCTACAACCAAAAAATAGCTGGGTGTTGTGGCGGGCGCCTGTGGTCCCAGCTACTTGGGAGGCAGAGGCGGGAGACTCGCCTGAG
>NW_003852439.1:6960944-6966652 GCF_000181295.1 Otolemur garnettii
GCACTCTACCCAGGGGGATAGCTTGAAGCTCCATCTCAAAAAAAAAAAAAAAAGGCTATGTGGAACTGGGTCCCCTCTGGAATCTTTGGCCAGCCTTCCTGGTTCTGTCCCCAAAGGGCAAATCAATCATGGCATAATTCAGGGAGAGGTGAGGATCAGGGTCTAGAAAAGCCAGCAGGCCCCTGTGGGTCCAGCCTGTGGGAACCCAGATGGAGGCAGTCAACATCCTCCTCAAGGTGGCTGTCCAGGAGGTGGGACACCTCTTGCCATGTGAGCAGCACCAGGGACCCATGTGTGCTGCAGGTGGGTGTGGGGCCAGCCCCTTGGCCCTGGCCCATCACTTGGGGCAGTGGACTGATGTGTCCTGTGCTGGACATGCCCCCGCAGCTACGCTGTCTGGCACATGGCCTCCCTACACACCTAGCGCCTGAGGACCTGGACGCCTTCCTGCCTGACCTGCTGCTTTTCCTCAAGTAGGTTCCTGAACCCCAAGGTCTCGCCACATCTGCCCAGGAGCTAAAGCACAGACACTGGATGGCCCAGCGAGACAGGCTCTCAGGGCAGGCTGTGGTGACCACTGTATTCTTGTTCCACAGCCCAGCTGAGTTCTCGGGGCCCCAGGCCTGTGCCCATTTCTTCTCCCACATCTCTAAGGCCAATGTGGATGTGCTCCCACGGAGGTCCCCTGAGCGGCAGCGCCTGCTGCCCGCAGCTCTGGTCTGCCGGGTAGGATCTGGGGCTTGGTGAATGCAGGGCAGGGAAGGGGTGTGCTAGACCCCAGAGGTGCCAAGGCTGCTGTGTGTACAGGGTGTGCAGGGGTCCCAGGTGAGCGAGGAGGACGTGCTGGCTCTGGGAGGACTGGCCTGTGACCTGCCTGGGTGCTTCGTGGCTAATTCAGCAGCAGCCCTCCTACCTCGGCTGGCAGGCTGCCCAGGATCCCTGGACCAAGACCAGCAGGAGGCTGTCCGGGCAGTTCTGCAGGGTAGAGGACCTCCCTATGGGTGAGTGGGACTGTGCTGGATAGGGGTGTGCACGAGCAGCCCTGTAAGGGCAACTCCACAGGTCCCCAGGGGTGGTATCTGGCCCTGGCTCTGTCTCCTGCCCTCTCTGTCTGAGCTGCACATGGGGTCGTTGAGCTGGACTCCTGCACTGTACAGCTCCCCATCAAAGTGGTCAGTCTCCACCCTGGACACTCTACAGGGCCTATTGCCCATTTTGGACCAGGACTTTATCCAAGACATCCCCAAGGTGAGACCCTGCCCTACCCCACCATCTGTGGATGCCTGACCACCTGCAGTTCAGCCACAGCTGTGCCTGTCCTCAGGGTGTCATGACTGCATGGCTGCAGCGCTTCTACAGGAACCCATCTGGGCCGAGGCCAGAGCTGACTGTGGTCCTCCCGAGGCTTCGCAGGGACACAGAGAGTGAGTGTCATACACTGCCCAGCAGGGGTGGAGGACTGCACTTCTGGGAGGCAGCTTGCCCAATCCTAACAGCTACACCAGGTGGGTGTGAGTGCCCCAGAGAGGGCCCGCACTGCCTGAGGCTGCACCATGGGTGTTGGAGGAAGGAGAGGCTGGAGGAGAAGATCAGCCCCTCACACCTGCCTGCTTCTGCAGAGGAGGCCTGTCCCCCAGGGCGAGAGGCCCATGTGGTGGAAGAAAAACTTGTCTTCTACTCGGACCGGGAGCTGGAGGCTTGTGTGGATGGGGCCCTGCTGGTTGCCGAGATTGACCACGTGAATGCGCTCCCCTTCACCTACCAGCAACTCAACATTTTTAAGCGCAAATTAGATAAGGTACAATGGGTTACGCCATAGGTTGTCACCAGGAAGTGGCTGCAGTCCACATGGTTGCTCCCCTGCAGATCTACCCCAAAGGCTACCCTGAGTCCCTCATCCAGCACCTGGGCTACTTCTTCCTCACCATGACCCCCGAGGACATCCACAAATGGAACGTGACATCATTGCAGGTTGTGAAAGATCTGCTCAGAGTCAGCAAGGGGCGGGACATGGATGCTCAGGTGACCACCGGTTTTGGGGGCATGTGGCACAAGGCTGTGAAGGCTTGTGGGGCACAGCAGGAGGCTGTGGGGACTGAGGGGGCACAGCAGGAGGCCTTGGGAACTGGGGGCACAGCAGGAGGCCATGGGGACTGAGGGGCACAGCAGGAGGCCTTGGGAACTGGGGGCACAGCAGGAGGCTGTACAGGTGGGTGGATAGATATATCTCTTCCTGCCACCAGGCACCTCAGTGGCCTCCTCCCACAGGTGGCTGCCCTGATTGCCCAGTATGTGAAGGGAAATGGCTGGCTGGACAAGGACAGCCTGGATGCCCTGGCCACCTTCCACCCCACCTACCTTTGCTTCTTCAGTTCCAGGCAACTGGGCTCTGTGCCACCCAGCATCATTTGGTGAGTCCCTAGGCTGTGCTGGGCAAGGTAGGTATCTGTGCAGGGGCTCACTCCCTGGCCCCATGCTGCTTCCCCAGGGTGGTTAGGCCACATGACCTGGATACATGCAACCAGACACAGATGGACATCCTGTATGCCAAGGCCCACCTCACCTTCCAGAATGTGAGCGGGGCTGAATACTTTGTGAAGATCCAGCCATTCCTGGGTGAGCTGGGGGGTACAGGGCAGGGGCATGACAGGGGAGCTATAGACCCCCACTTGGTCCTCAAGTGGTACTTCGGGTCCTCATCTCACTTGGTTGCCCCCTCCCCCAGTGCATGTGGACTGGGAGGCTCCCAGGGTCAGGGGCCAGGAGAAGCCCTCAGGAGAAAAGGTGTCTTTGTGGAGCCTGTGGGCTTCTGGTAGCTTGTGGCCAGGTGGGTGTGCTGTGGAGCCTCATACTGGGGTCCCTTCCATGTGGGCAGGTGGGGCCTCCACAGAGGACCTGCGGGCTCTCAGTCAGCAGAATGTGAGCATGGACATGGTCACCTTTAAGACACTGAAGAAAGAGGCCGTTGTGGTATGGGTGGGGGTCCCGTGGAAGTATGGGCCCAGGGTTGGGGTACCTGTGGGGGGGTGGCCCAGGGAGGGATGCCCACTGGGGTGCAGTCCCAGGAAGGGGACTGGTAGGAGTGTGGGTCCAGGGAGGGAATCCCACAGGTTTGTAGCCCTGGTTAGGGGTAGAGAGCCCTAAAAAGGGACAGGGCCTTGGGGGCAGTGGTGGCCCTGGCCTGATGCCTCCAAAGCCCATGGGCAGGTGCCTGTCTGTGGGGCGGGAAGGCCTAGGGTGATTTGGACACAGTTGGGCTCAATAGCTCTCTGCATCCTGATGGCTGCCCCTGGGCCCTGGCAGGGGTTGACCGTGCAGGAAGTGCAGAACCTTCTGGGCCCACACGTGGTGGGCCTGAAGGCAGAGCAGAAGAACAGCCCTGTGTGGGACTGGATCCTGCGGCAGCGGCAAGACGACCTGGACGCCATGGGGCTGGGGCTCCAGGGCGGCATCCCAAATGGCTACCAGGTCTTAGACCGCAGCCACCCAGGTAGGTAGGCAGCCAGCCAGCTGGGGGCAGGCCCTAGGCAGATGGAGGCAGGTGGGTCTGACCACTCCTCTCTCGCAGCGGCCCTCTCGGATGGGCACCATCTCCTTGGATCCAGACCCATGCTCTCCACCATGCTGGCACTGCTCTTGGCTTTGGCCCTGCACTGAGGATGACACTTGGATTCCCCCAGCCCTTAGTTCCATTGCATAGCCCCCACCTGGCCAGAGTGGGCCTGGGTGGTCCCTATATGGCCAAGGGGCCTTGAACTCAATAAATAGGGATGTGCCCCCTTCAGACACACCCTGTGGCCTTCAAAGACCAAGTGGAAGGTGGGGGCCTTGGGGCATCCTGTGACCCTGGGGCCCAAGGTGGGGGCCCTTTGAGGCCTCTTGACACTGTCGCCATTGGCCTGAAGCCAGACTGGCAGTCAGGGTGGCTGGAGCAGACAGAGGTAAGAGTCCTGCATAGGCTGGACCCTGGCCAAGAGGGCCTCAGTGCAGGGCTCAGGCCCAGAGCACAGACGCAGGCAGGAAGGTCACCTGTATTTTATTCACATCTGCCAGCAAAGCCAGTGGTGTCAACATCCCTGCCCTGGCCCCAGTTTTTCTGAAGAAGGATGGTGGCCCTGGCTACTTCTCCCTGGCCAGGCTGGGCTTGTGGTCAGGAGGGTCCCAGCTCTACCTGGGGCCTGGTCCTCAGTCCACTCCAGGTCCTAGAAGCTAGCAGAGGGGAGTGGGCACAAACCTCAGCCTGAGCTGGGGTCTAGCCCCACCCTGTGGTCCTGTGTTCCCTGAATGTGACGCCTGTGGACCTGCCTGCCTTCGGGCAGCACCATCCAGGGAGGCCAGGTTGCAGGTGCCCCGCGAGCAGGTGTAGTTATGCCCAGAGTGCATCGATGCAGCAGCCATAGTAGGCCAGAGTGCAGGGCCACAGCCAGCGGCAGGCACCCCCTAGGGGCTGGTGTGCTGCCTGCAGGGGACACAGAGGGGACCCATGAGTCTTGCCAGAGCCACTCCCAGAAGCCAAACAGGCCCAGCAGCCCCTCCCTCTGGGATGGGTAGGGTGGAGCAGGCCAGTGCAGACCCCCACCCAGCCTCCTTTTCTGGGCCCCAACAGGGATTGCAAAGCTTCCCCTTCCCTGGCTGCTCAGCAGCTTTAGAGAGAGGAGGTGACTGTGTCCCTAAATAATTGCTAAGTGACAAGAGGTAAAGTCAGCCTCATCCAGGTGCCATCCCAGGAGGCAAATGGAACTGTTGGTGGAGAGTGACAGTGCGTGAGTGAGCAGGAGAAGGGAGATGGGAACAGCTAGAGTTCCACAGAGGGCCTGGCAGAGGGCCCAAGCAGAGGAGGAATTTGGGGGGACTGTACCTGATGTGGGGGCCTTGGCATCCTTTCCAGGCAGGCCAGCAGTGTGGATGACGTGAGGTGTCAGGCAGGTGGTGTTGGGGGACCCACTGGTCTCAGGGGTTGGGCTGGCAGGGCTGGCAAGGTCAGTGTCCAGGCCCAGCATGCGCAGGGCTGACCTGTTGAGGCTGTGTAGCCAGGAGCTGACAGTGGGGTGGCTGCGAGCCTTCCGCAGGTCCCCCACGTTCTGCCCCAGCAGCGTGGTCACATTGCCGACACTCAGGGTCTGCAAAGGAAATGAGGGGGCCGTGAGGATGAGGATAGGGACAGGGGCTCTGTGGGGCTGTCCCAGGCCCAGGGAAGACCTGCAAGGGCAGTGCTTTGCCCCAGGCTGAGCAGATGTTGGCCCTGAGGCCAGGGCCTGCCTGGACGGTGATACAGCCCACCTGCTCTGCTGGCCTCTGACTTGAAGAGTGCCCAACTTGTGACCTAGGGACTCCCCTGGTTAGCCTGCTCTGCCTTCTCCTGCTGGGATAGCCTGGGGCATACCTGCAGCACATGGGGGTTCAGGTTGGTAAAGGTTTCGATGTCCATGGAGATGTTGGCCTGGGCCAGGTGCTGCAGCTCCTCCACGGGGGCACCACCTGCAAGGGCAGGGGTGAGGGAGCAAAAGCTCCTAGGGGCACATGCACATGCCACCATGTCCAGCTTTTTGTTTTTTTTTTTTTTCATATTTTTAAAGTCAGGTTTTTGCTGTGTTGCCCAGGCTGGTCTCCAACTCCTGGGCCCACATGATCCTCACACCAATACCTAACACATAGCTAGGATTATAGACATAAGCCCAGCTCTTAGAGATTCTTTTTTTTTTTTTTTT
>NW_003852439.1:6967147-6973707 GCF_000181295.1 Otolemur garnettii
GGGTCCGGGCTGGGGATTCGAACCCGCCACCTTAGGTGTACGTGGCTAGCGCCTTAGCCGGTTGAGCTATAGGCGCCGAGCCGAGCCTGGAGATTCTTAATGTGCTTTTTCCCATTTAAGGCCCTGAAAAATCCTGCAATATAAGAACCTAAGGGAGTGCGGGGCAGGGCCTCACCTAGGTAGGGGCGCATTAAGTGGTAGTAGTCACCCGAGGTCCTGGTGTTGCTGAAGGCCTCCCGGGCCTTGGCATAAAGCACATCCTTCCGGGTCTGTGGGCAGGAGGAGATGTCCAGGGCCCCGGCCAGCCTGGGGGGTACAGCTGATGAGCAGGCTGGAAACCCCCGCCCTTCAATGGCTAGGCATGGGCCCCTCTGCAAACCACAGCTTCCCTTTTGCTCTGTGCACTGGGCCAAACAGTTTTCCCTCCAAATTCATATCTACACGGAACCTCAGAATGGGACCTTATTTGGACATGGGGTTTCTGCAGATGTCATCAAATTAAAAGATGAGGTTAGATGGAATTAGGTGGGCCCTAAATCCCATGACAATGTCATTAACACAATATGGAAATTTGGACACAGACACAGAGGGGAAGAGGACTGTGTGAAGGTGGAGGCAAACTGGACGTGTCCACAGGCCAAAAGACCCTGGAAGCTGGATGAGGCAGGAAGGGTCCTCCCTGCAGGAGTCACCATGATCTTGGACTTCCAGCCTCTACAAGTATGAGAGAATAAACATCTCTTGTTTTAAATCACCTAGTTTGTGCTGAAGTAGCCCCAGAATCCTAACACATCTCCAACTGGACTGCCCTCCTGAGCCTCAGTTTCTCCTATGACTCATTTTGGCAGAGCAGTGAGCTGCCTCTGAGGCTGTCGAGTGGGTGGGTGGGTGCTGAGTGGTCTCACCGGAACTCCAAAGGCTTGATTGTCTGGATCTGCTGGGGACTCATCCAGCAGAGGCGGTAGCCCCCAATGGCCACCAGCAGAGCACTGGTGACCGTACCGTTGTGGTCCAGGAACTTCTGCAGGACAGCCTGGGGGGGAAGATCAGGTGTCAGTGGGACTGGAGCATGGGGCCAGGGCTTGGGGCCACCTGCCCACCCTGCTGCCCTCACCTCTGTCTGGTTCTCTAGGGCCACACCCGAGGCCAGCAGGGCCACGACAGTGTCCCCGGATGTGATGTTCCACTGGCCAATCTCAGTGAGGGAGTAGAGGTAGATGAGTGAGGTGATGAGCCTCAGCTGGTCCTCAGGGATGCCTCGTGGGTAGATCTGGCAGGTGGGGCGGAGTCAGTGCTTGACTCCGGGCGGAGGCCTGTGCCCTGCCAACCTCCTCCCCACTACTGGTCCACACACCTGGGCAAGCTTGGCCTTGACGACACGCTGGCACTCAGCGGGCAGTGGGTGCTGCAGCAGGGGGTCTAGGTTGGTCCTGACCATGCGGCTGCTCAGGCAGGACTCGAGTTGGGCGCAGTCATAGTGCACCAGAAAGAGGTTGTCCTGTAGTGTGGCTGCCGTGATGTTGCCACGGACACAGGACCTCCTTGTGGGTGCTAGGGCAACACAGATGGTCAGGCATAGCTCAAGCTGATGCCTGCTGAGGTCATGAGACCCCATCTTTGACCCACTTCCTCCACTTCTGTCCCTGCTCTTGTCTCTCCCCGAGCCTGACCTCTAACCAAGAGCTTGGCTTAAACCACTACTCTTGTGCCAAGCCAGCCCTGGGAAAGCGCAGCACCCCCAAGGCCACAGTGGCCACACTGACCTGAGCCCCGCTTGGGCCTTGAGGACACAGAGTTAGCCTTGGATTCCAGAAAACTGGTGACAAAGCGCCTGGCATCTCTCTGGCTGAGTCGCCCTGCCCGGCATGCAGCCACTATGCTACGGAAGAAATCCAGGCCCACGGCCTGGCAGGGCAAGGCAGGCAGGGCCACTGCATATTACAGGGGGCCTGCCTGGTCCCTCCTTCCAACCCACAGACAGAAACTCTTTGAAGGGAACCATCTGAGGACCTCTGAGGCATCAGAGTAGCTATGTGGCAGACCCTGGTTTCGGACAGCTGGTCCCCATCCTACCTGCTGCACCTGCATCCACAGGTGGGAGCTGATGTAGGTCGCCAGGGGCCCCAGGACCTGCAGTCCCTCCAGAGTCCAGGAGCCAGGGAGCCTAGTGCATAGGAAGGGGCACTGTGTGGGGGCTCCTGGGAGCCACCTGCCTCTCCCCAAGCACCCAGCTCAGATAAACCCAATCCCTCGGCTAGCACCTAGCTATAGTCATTTGACCAGGCCCTGCCAGGGATACTTAACCCTCGAGGAGCAGGGAAACTCCCAATTGGTAGGGCAGCACCTTCTGGCCCTGTGTCCCATAGGCTGTGGGATCAGAATGAGGCCAAGGGCTGAGGTCAAAGGTCAGTCTTGCCTCAAGGAAAGGAGGCCTCCAAGCCTGCCTACCCCTACTCACCCCCGGGCTCCTGGGCTCCTTAGCCCCCACCCACCCCACCCACCCAAGCTGGGTCCTTCCACTGGCCAGCAGCATGTTGAGGGCAGCCCTCTGGGCAGCTGTCAGCTGTGGGCAGCGCTGCAGGTTCTGTAGCACATGAGGGTCTGCAGTCACGATGATGGCTGGGTCCATGTCGCACACTAGCACTCCAAGGAGCAGCAGGTCGGAGGCTCTGAGCCGCAGGGGTAGCCCCCCCTGCAGGGACGTCAGGTCAATGCACAGCAGAAGGCCAACTCTGCTGCCCACTGCCTCCCACTCTGCCTGAGGTGCCCACCAGGCAGGCCCAGGCTGCGCGGTGCAGGGCGGCTCTCTGGTCAGGCAGGTTGGCCAGCAGCTCCAGGTGGCCCTGGGCAGCGTGGTAGGTGAAGGCACGGCAGTCAGCTTCCTTTACCTGGGGCAGGCTGCAGGCAGGTAGGAGAGCTGTGGGGTGGGGCTGGGGCTGGGCACTGCCCCCTCATCCCCATGCTACAGGCTTGCTCTGCAGTGGGGTGGGGACAGGAGCACTCACTTGTAGAAGAGGAGCAGGTCCGGCGGGTGGAGCATGAAGTCCCCCAGGAGGCTATGTTGCGCTGCCAAGTTGGCCAAGCAGCTGAGCTGGGCAGGAGGGCAGCAGGTCACTCTCTAGTCTACTCTGAACTTGCCTTTCCTCTCTGCCGGGTCACCCTCCCCTCAGCATGGACCCTGTCCCCAGCTCTCAGGCTGGCCCCTCCCTCCTAGACTGGACTTTTCTCCTTTTTGTTCCACAACCTCCATCTCAGAACAGGCCTCAAAATAGCCAACCCAGGCTTGGTGCCTGTAGCTCAATGGCTAGGGTGCCAACCACATACACAGGAGCTGGCGGGTTTGAACCTGGCCCCGGCCTGGCAAACAACAATGACAACAACAACAACAAAAATAGCCAGGCATTGTGGTGGGTGCCTGTAGTCCCAGCTTCTTGGGAGGCTGAGGCAAGAGAATCGCTTAAGCCCAAGAGTTTGAGGTTGCTGTGAGTTGTGGCACCACGGCACTTTACCAAAGGTGACATAGTGAGACTGTCAAAAAAAAAAAAAATTAGCCAACCCAGTCTGAATAGGCCTTGCCTGTCCCCAGCCACAGCCCCCATCTGGCCGGGACACCTGCAGCAGCCTCCTCACTTACAAAGGTTTAGGGTTAGGTAGGGTGGTTCTGGATGCTGGGGAGGTGGAGGAAATTTCCTGTCCTCCTTACAGAGACTCAGTGAGGCCCAGGGTGGGCTGGGGCTGCCCCTGGGGAGCTTCCCAAGTTAGACCCATGGGTGGTGCCCCTGGCCCTACCCCACCCGCCTTGTCCGCTGCCTGGGGTACTTGCTGAGGTTCTGCTCAGCCCTCTACAGCCTCCTCGTTTTACACCCCCCGCCTGGACTTGTCCAGGGAGCCTTTGGGGTCATTTCAAGAATTTTTAGCCAGTTCCTTGGCGGCCCTTTGCCTAACTTTACATCCATCAAGCGCCTGTGAAGGAAGCCTCATGGGAGGGGCCTTGAGGCAGATGAGGCCTGTCCTCTGGTTTCTGTCCAGCTCTGCCACAGCTTATCTTTGAGGAGAGGCCCACCCAGGGTGGGAGACTCTGACCCTCCCCCAGTCTGCCTCTCAAGGAGCCCCCAGAGAATGTAGAGTGGGCTCATCCCACTGGAGGACAAGGGACTCCCTCATGCTAGGTGGAGGGGGAGGAAAAACCCTGATGTATAAACATGTGAATGTCAGTAAGTTTGAATAGAATGTTAAACACACTTGATTATTGATAAAAAGGTAAAAAACGAGGCTTGAGGCCAGGAGTTTGAGACCAGCCTTGAAATATAGTGAGACTCTTATCTCTTAACAAAAAAAAGAAAACATTTGAAGCAAATATACAAAGTATTAACACTACATTATTAGCAGTTCCTCACACAGATGAGGAACACAGAAGGTGGATTTTAACAAATAACTGAATGTGTGTGTGCAAGTGGAGACAGACAACTGCCACATAGACATGTCCAGGATAGGGATGAAAACACTGAAGGGCAAGGAGAGGCAGAATTCCAATAAAGGCATTGGGCCAGAGAAGCAATATCCTAATAGATGTAAGTGGACTAACTTTGCAATAAAACAATGAAGATTTTCAGATTAGATTTAAAATATTTCAGTTCTATGCTGTTTACATGAGACACCTAAAACATAAAGTTACCCAAAGGTTGATGGTGAAAGAATGAAAAAAGATAATCCTGGAAAATATGAAAACTAAGTCAGCTTTGGCAGGTCAATCTTTGCTTTCATCTCTAATATGTAGAGGTCTGTCAAGATGACCTATTCTCCTGTGTGGGTTTGGTAGATTTTGACCTTCAGAGAACCTGGGTCACTTCATCCAGCACCAGCCAGGTTCCAGGCTGTCTTGTTTGTATGCATAGATGTTTCCTTATTATCTTTTATTGTCTGTGGGATTGGTAGTGATGGTCCCTCTTTCATTTCTGATATTAGTATTTCATGTTTTCTCTTTTTCCCCCTGGTTAGCCTGGCTAGGAATTTGATTTTTCTTTTTTTTTGCAGTTTTTTTGCCGGGGCTGGGTTTGAACCTGCCACCTCCGGCATATGGGGCTGGTGCCCTACTCCTTTGAGCCACAGGTGCCGCCCTTATTGATCATTTTTAAAAAGAAGCTTTTGGTTTTGTTGATTATCTCTCTTGATTTCTTTTTTTTTTTTTTTTTGAGACACAGTCTCACTATGGCACCCTTGGTAGAGTGCCGTGGCATTAAAGCTCACAGCAACCTCAGACTCTTGGGCTTAAGTGATTCTCTTGCCTCAGCCTCTCAAGTAACTGGGACTATAAGCGCCTGCCACAACCTCCAGCTATTTTTTTGTTGTTGTTTAGCTGGCCCAGGTTGGATTCAAATCTGCCAGCCTCGGTGTATGTAGCTGGCGCTGTAACCACTGTACTCTAGGCACTGAGCCTCTTGATTTCTTATTTTCAGAGTCCTTGATTTCTGCCCTAGTTTCCACTATTTCTTTTCCTCTGCATTGCTCATCTCCCTCTACTTTCCTGCCATGGAGCTTATATGATTGATTTTTTATCTTTCCTCTTTTCTGGTATGTGTATTCAGTGCTATAGGTTTCCTTTGGGCTGGGTTCAGTGGCTCACACCTGTAATCCCAGCATTTTTGGAGAGGCCGAGGCAGGAGAATCACTTGAGGTCAGGAGTTTGAGACCAACCTGGGCAATAGTGACACTCTGTCTCTAGGTTGAGGCAGAAGGATTGCTTGAGCCCAGAGTTCAAGGTTATAGTGAGCTGTGATGAGACTACTGCACTCCAGCCTGGGTGACAAAGTAAGACCATCTAAAAATAAAAAATAATAAAAAAAAGTTTACTCTGCTTTCACCATATTCCATAGATCTTGCTAAACTATTTTCATTTTCATTTAGTTCAAAATATGTGATACTGTCCTGAAACTTCTTCTTTGACTCCTGTTATTTAAAATTGTGTTGTTTGATCTCCTAGTACTTTGGAACTTTCCAGCTATCTTTTTTTTTTTTTTTTTTTAAGACAGAGTCTCACTACATTGCCCTCAGTAGAGTGCTGTGGTGTCACAGTTCACAGTGACTTCAAACCCTTGGGCTTAAGCAATTCTCTTACCTCAGCCTCCCAAGTAGCTGGGACAATAGACACCTGCCACAATGCCCGGCTATTTTTTTGTTGCAGTTGTCATTGTTGGTTAGCTGCCCCGGTTGGGTTTGAACCTGTCAGCCTCGGTGCATGTGGTTGGCACTGTAACCACTGTGCTACAGGCACCAAGCCCCAGCTATCTTTTTCTTATTAACTTATAGTTTGATTCCAATATGATTTATCTTTTTTAAATCTGTTGATGTGTTTTATGGCCCAGAATGTGGTCTAGCTTGGTGAATGCTCCTTTTGAGCTGGAGAAGGGTGAGTATTCTGCTGGCACAGGATGAAGTTGTCTGCAGACACCCATTACAGGCTGATGGAGCTGTTTAGTTCACTTCTGTCCTTACTGATTTTTTGCCTGCTGGATCTGTCCATTTCTGACAGAGGGTATTGAAGTCTCCAACTCTGATAGTGG
>NW_003852439.1:6973944-7020659 GCF_000181295.1 Otolemur garnettii
CCTCTCTATCCTTGATAACTTTCCTTCCTCTGAGGTCAGCTCTGTTTGAAGTTAATATAGCTATTCCCTTTTCTTTTAATTAGTGTTCACACGGAATATTTTCTCCATTCATTTACCTTTTTTTTTTTTTTAAGATAGAGTCCCACTCTGTTGCCCTGGGTAGAGTGCCATGACGTCAACCTAGCTCACAGCAACCTCCAACTCCTGGTCTCAAGCGACCCTCTTGCCTCAGCCTCCTAAGCAACTGGGACTACAGGCACCTGCCACAATGACCAGCTAATTTTTCTATTTTTACTAGAGCTGGGGTCTCACTCTTGCTCAGACTGGTCTCAAACTCCTGAACTCAAGTGATCCTCCTGACTTGGCCTCCTAGAGTGCTAGGATTACAGGCGTGAGCCACTGTGCCCAGCTTTTTTTGTTTGTTTGTTCGTTTGACAGGATCTCAATCTGTCACCTATGCTAGAACACAGTGGTGTGAAGTAGCTAGGACTGCAGCTGTACACCACCACACCTGGCTGATTTTTAAATATTTTTGTAGAGATGACGTCTCACCCAGGTTTGTCTTGAACTCCTGACCTCAGGAAGTCCTCTTGCTTTAGCCTCCCAAAGTGCTAATTACATGCACCATGCCTGGCACATCCATTTACTTTTAATCTATATGTCTTACATTTAAAGTAGGTTTCTTGTAGACAATATATATTGAATCTGTTTTTTTAATATATTCTGATAATCTCTTTTAATTGGTACATTTGGACCAGTGACATTCAAAGTAATTATTGCTGTCATTGCATTATAGCTACTTTTCTATTTATTTATTTATCTCTGCAGTTTTTGGCTGGGGCTGGGTTTGAACCCACTACCTCTGGCATATGGGGCTGGTGCCCCACTCCTTTGAGCCACAGGTGCTGCCCTCTTTCTATTTATTTTTTACTGTTTTCTCTTTGTTGTCCTTGTTCTTTATTCCTTTTCTTATTTTCTTAAGAGATGGGGTCTGGCTCTGTCACCCATGCTTGAGTGCAATGGTTTTATCATAGCTCACTGCACCTGAAACTCCCGGGCTCAAGCAATCCTCCTGCCTCAGCCTCCTGAGTAGCTGGGACTACAGCTGTGAGCCACCATATTGACCTATGTATTACTGTTTTTGCCTTTCACTCTTCCTGCATTCCCTAGTTTCTTTTTTTTCTTTCTTTTTTTTTTTTTTTTGAGACAGAGCCTCAAGCTGTCAGCCTCAGTAGAGTGCCGTGGCATCTCACAGCTCACATCAACCTCTAACTCCTGGGCTCGAGCAATTCTCCTGTCTCCGCCTCCCAAGTAGCTGGGACTACAGGCGCCCACCACAACGCCTGGCTATTTTTTGGTTACAGCCATCATTGTTGTTTTGGCGGGTCCGGGCTGGGGATTCGAACCCGCCACCTTAGGTGTACATGGCTGGTGCCTTAGCCGGTTGAGCCACAGGCGCCGAGCCCATTCCCTAGTTTCAATTGATTGTTATATATGATTCCATTTTCTTGCCTCTCTTAGCACATTAATCGTGTTTCTTTCTTTCTTTTCTTTTTTTTTTTTTTTGAGACAGAGCCTCAAGCTGTCAGCCTCAGTAGAGTGCCGTGGCATCTCACAGCTCACATCAACCTCTAACTCCTGGGCTCGAGCAATTCTCCTGTCTCCGCCTCCCAAGTAGCTGGGACTACAGGCGCCCACCACAACGCCTGGCTATTTTTTGGTTACAGCCATCATTGTTGTTTGGCGGGCCGGGCTGGGTTCAAACCCAACAGCTCAGGTGTATGTGGCTCGTGCCTTAGCCACTTGAGCCACAGGAGCCAAGCCAATCGTGTTTCTTTTTAAAAAATTGGGTGGTTTCCCTAGAGTTTACAATAAACATTCACAACTAATCTGAGTCCACTCTGAAATAATATTATACCATTTCATGGGTAGTAAAACATCAGACTGGACTTTCAACTAACGTGATAAGACCAGAAAAGGGTATACAGGACATATAGATCTGATAAGAAAAATAAAACCTTTGTTCATGCATGACATGACTGTCTAAACCCAAGGAATCAACAAAAACAAACAATAACAAGAACAAAATCTCCTGAAACTAATAAACAAATACGGCAAGACAACATGATACATAGTTAACATACACAAGGGAACTGCTTTCCCACATACTAGCAATGACAATTGGAATATGAAATAAAAACCACAATATCATTAATATTAACACCAAAAATCATGAAATACTTAGGAATGAACGTAACAAAGTATGTATAAGATCTATACAAGGAAAACTGTAAAACTCAGATGAAAGAAATCAAAGAAGATCTAAGTAAATGGAGAGATACCCCATGTTCATGAACAGTGATACTCAATACCAGTAAGCCATCAGCTCTTCCCAACTGGATTCATGGATTCAACACAATCTACATCGAAATCCCAGCAAGTTATCTCATGTATGTCACCTAACTGATTCTAAAGTTTACGTGGAAAGGCAAAAGATCCAGAATGGCCCATACAGTAGTGAAAATCAGAGACATGGCACTCCGTGATTCCAGGACTTACTATGAAACCCCAGTAATGGAGACAATGTGGTATTGTTGAAAGAACGAATAGACCAATAGAGTCGAATGGAACATCCAGAAACAGATCTATTGACAACAGATCTTGAAAAAGGACCACAAGAAATTAATGGAGAAAGGACAGTCTTTTCAACAAATGGTGCTAGAACAACTGGACATCTGTATAAAAAATGAATCTAGAAACAGATCTTACACCTTTAACAAAACTTAACTCAGCATGGATCACAGATGTAAATGTAAAACACAAAACTACAAAACGTCTAGAAGATCACAGATGAGAAAGTTGAGGTGACCTTGGAATTGGTGGTAAGTTTTTAGGTACAATACCAAAAGCATAGTCTGTGAAAGGAAGCATCAATATGTTTATTAAACTCACTGGATTTTATTAAAGTTTAAAACTTCTGCTCTGCAAAAGACACTGTTAAAAGATTGAAAAGACAACCCACAGTCTGAGAGAAAATGTTTACAAAACACATCTCTGAATAAAGGACCTGCACATAAAATATTCAAAGAACTCTTAAAATTTAACAATAAGAAAACAAAGCACCCAATTAAAAAACAGGCAAACTGTCTGAACAGACACCTCACCAAAGAAGATAAACAGATGGCAAACAATCATGTGAAAAGATGTTCAACATTATATGTCATCAGGGAGTTGCAATGGGATAGCAAACATACCTATTAGAATGGCACAGGCCCCAAACAACAACACCACCAAATGTTGGCAAAGACAGGGAGCAACAAGAACTCTAATTCACAGTGGTGGAAATGAAAAATAGTACAGCCATTTTGGAAGACAGCTCGTCAGTTTCCTACAAAGCTAACTGTAGGCTTAGCACATGACCCAGCAATGGTGTTCCCTGGTATTTATCCACACGAGCTGCACACTTACATCCCCCACCAAAACCTACACACCAGTTAGAATGAATGGAGATGTCCTTTGGTAGGTAAATGGATAAGGAAACTGTGATACAGTTTATGGCTGTCAGTAATAAATAAAAATGGGCTATCAAGTCATTTGATAAGACACAGAGGAGCCTCAAATGGATATTATTAAGTGAAAGATGCTAACCCGAAAGACCATATACTGGCTGATTGCAACTATGTGACACTTGGAACAGGCAGAGCTATGGAGCGAGTAAAATAGCCATGGTTGCTGGGGGCTCTGAGGGAGGAAGGAGGAGGAACAGGTGGTGACACAGGACCTTTAGGTGAAACTCCTCTGCTAACCCCTTAACGATGGATACTGGTCCATATGCAAATCCCATAAAATGTACAACACAGACAGCGAACCCTAATGTAAACTGCAGACTTCGGTTAATAATAGTGTAGCTATGAAGTATGGCTTCATCAGTTATAACAAATGTACCACACTGCAAGATGTTAATAACCTAAAAATGGGAAGAGAGAGTGAGAATGAGAATATGGAGGGGTTTATGGAAACTCTTTGTACTATTTGTTCAATTTTCTGTAAACTTAAGATTGCTCTAAACAATTGTTTATTAATTTTAAAAAGTCAGCCCATAAGGGCATTTATGCATTCCTAAATGTGCTATGAAGACGAGACACCCTTGTACAAATCCACACAACACAGGAGAGAACAGAGTGGAGAAATCGTGCAGGTGAAATGCCAAGGAGGGTTGTCGTTTGTTTAAATGGTGACCCCTAACTCTGGTGATGGTGCAGCAAGTCAGCCTCTCACGCATTCCCAGAGAATCAAAAACTGGCAGAACCTTCTAGAAACCAACTGAAGAACAGGTACCTTTGGCTTTAAAATGTTCACATCAAAGATGTCATTTCCCTGCTTGATCAGCAAAGACTTTTAAATGATCATATTAAATCCTGGGGAGGGAGGGTGGCGGGAGGCTTAGTCTCCCTGGTGGGGTGATACGAGTCTTCTTATTTTGGAAAACAGCAGGGTATGTATGGATTAAGGGCCTTTGGGAAGTTAACCCCTGTGATCCTATGATTCCCCTTAAGGCGTTTTAAGAAATTCAACAATTTGTATAAAACAATTCGTGTAAGGGCGGCGCCTGTGGCTCAAAGGAGTAGGGTTATGGTCCCATATGCCGGAGGTGGCGGGTTCAAACCCAGCCCTGGCCCAAAACTGCAAATAAAATAAAATAAAACAATTCCTGTGATGCTGGTGACCAAGAGAAACTGGGACCCCACAAAATTGGGCAGCTGGATTTTGTGTTCTCCCCTGTATTTTCTAGTATCTTTCAAAGTCTCCCACATAAGCAGGTATTAATTTTGCAGCCAGGCAAATACCTTACAGAATATGCACTTTCCCAGGTTCTGAGTCGGGAACCTGTTGTATGTGGTGCATTTCACTTCAGGGAAAGCAGTGTGAGGCAAATGACCAGTGGGAAAGAGCTGTGGCTTAGGAATCAGATCCTTGGAGCACATGGCTCCTGGGGACACACGGGCATAGCCTAGAACCCTACTTAGACTGAACCCTACTTAGACAGGCACTAGAAGGAATGACACCAAAGTTAGGCCTTTCCCTGGTTGGGGGAGGTAGGGTTCTTTTACTTTTCCTGTGTTTTTCAATATTTCTTTCTTTCTTTCTTTCTTTTTTTGAGACAGAGTCTCACCAGGTCACCTTCGGTAGAGTGCTGTGGCGCCACTGCTCACAGCAACCTCAAACTCCTGGGCCCAAACGATTCTCCTGCCACAGCCTCCCAAGTAGTTTGCCACAATGCCCAGCTATTATAGGCACTTGCCACAATGCCCAGCTATTTTTGTTGTTGTAGTTGTTATTGTTGATTAGTAGGCCCTGGCCAGGCACGAACCTGCCAGCCCCTGGGCATGTGGCCAGCACCCCAACCACTGAGCTATGGGTGCTGAGCCAATTTTTTTTTTTTAAGTCAGAGTCTCACTCTGTCACCTGGGTAGAGTTCCGTGGCATCAGCCTAGGTCATAGCAACCTCAAACTCTTGGATTCAAGCGATCTCTTGCCTCAGGCTCCTGAGTAGTTGGGACTACAGCACCAGCCACAATGCCAGCTAGTTATTCTATTTTTAGTAGAGATGGGGTCTTGATCTTGCTCAGGCTGGTCTCAAACTCCTGAGTTCAAGATATCCACCCGCCTTGGCCTCCGAGAGTGCTAGGATTACAGGAGTAAGCCACCATGCCCAGCCTTTTCAACTTTTCTTGAACAAGTTTATTACTAATTATATAAAGGGACAAAGTGACAAAGCCAACCAGCCTTCCTGCCTTCTTCAGTCTCTGACTCGGGTTAGATGATGCTTGGTCAGCTGAGGGTCAAGGTGGGCTCAACTAGCTTCTCACAGGCCAGGGTCCTGCAGCCCCAGTTGGCAGAGGCCAGTGAGCTATGAAACCCATGCACATACATGCCCTGGGGGCCCAGGGGCACAGGGCACTCCACCAAGTTAGATGAGCCAGCCCAGGCGAATGGACAAGCCCCACCAAAACAGGAGGCAGGAGATCTGCAGGCAAATTGGGAAATCCTGGAAAGGGACACAGCACTGCCACACCAGAAAACCACCCGAGGGAGGGAAAGTCCAGCTTTAGAGGGGTGGGGTCCACTAAAGACACACATTTTAGGCAGTTTTGGAGTTGGCAGATTGACTTTGAGACAGCCCTTGGGTTCAGAGGAGCTGCACACTTTTAGCTCTGACAAGGCTGGCCCTGCCCAGCCCTCACCTGCCCATCCTCTGCCAGGGAGGTCCTCTCGCATCTTTGCAAATGCCCCCTGCCCAGTCACAGCTAGTTACCTGCCAGGCTTCAAGGAGGACCTGCAGCTTGGCCATTCTCCTGATGAGAGCTGAGAGCTGGTCCCGGGTCAGCTGGCTAGCTGGCTGGCACCAGAAGCCCTGCAGCAGGGAGCTGTTGGCCCTGGGCAGACAGGGGGATATGGTGAGGGGTGGGGACAGCCAGAGGGACTGGTGCAGATTGCAGAGGCAGGAGAGAGGTCAGTATCAGCTGCCTCCCAGCAGAGAGGGACTGAGAACAGGAAGTGGTATCTGGGAAGTGCCTAGACACAAGCGAGATCCTGCTTCATTCATGCCTTCATACATTTACCCCCTCTCAGAGCACCCTGTGGGGCCAGGCTCCCCTGCCCAGACTCTGGGACCCTTTGAGGCCCAGCCCCAGGTCTGAGCTTGGGGGCTCTGCATAAACCCCCACCTGCTGAGGGATTTTGCAGACTTGGCCTCTGCACCTGCTCTGGCCATAGGCAAGGCTATTTCCCTGGCCTTCCTATGCTGTGACTCCAATAGGTGCCACTCACGGCCTGTCCCTGCCTGACTAATTGCCTGACTGATTGATCAACCTATCTAAGCTGAGTCTAGGTATGAGACCCCAGACAGTGACAGGAAAGGATAGTCTCCCAGCTGGGTGACCAAGCCTCCAGGCAGAAGCAGTGGGGCCCAGAGCCTGAGGGGAGGCATGGGAGCTCAGTCCAGCCAGTATGGCCCGGCCAGGACTGTGAGTCTCTGCTAGCCTCTTGGTGTCTAGCTCTGCTGCAAACATGGCAGTAGCCTGGGGACCTGTTCCTGGCCATACGACTCTGCAGCAGGACACTGGACACTCTGGTCATCTCAGGGTCTGTTTGGGGAGTGACCTTGGAGAGAAGGCCAGGCTCCTAAGGCTGGAGTTCAGAGACATCAGCCCTGCAGGGTTGTGCCTGGGTCCTCATGGCAGACCCTAGAAATTGTCCCTCCCAGGAACCCTCCTCTTCCCTCTCCCTCTGCCACAGAAAACACTTGGTGTGCAGATCTGGAGCTGCAGGAGGGCTGGGCACTCACCTGGCCCATAGGTCAGCCCCGCTGGCATCCAGCCCTTCCTGGGGACGGGAGCAGTGGGCAGTAAGGGACAGGGACAGGAGGAGAGTGAAGCCGGGGCCTGCCAGGGCACCTGGAACAGAGAGACCCCTGAGGGCCTGGCCAGAGGAAGCCTCTTGGGCCACAGAGTGTCTGATGGTGTGTGCCCACATGCCAGGTTGTGTGTATGTAACAGCATACACGTATATGATGTACACACACATCTAGAGGCACATGTACATGTCCACCAGTGTCCATGCATGTGTGTAAAGGTGTGTGCACATGTGTAAACCCCCTCTTCCTCCAGCCATATGCCCGTGGGGCTATATCCTCAGTCTGAGCCCTGGGATCCTTGAAGCAGAGAGTCCAGGGGTTGGGCTGCCTACCAGAGCCCCAGTTGCTCAGCCTCTAAAGTGAGGTTACAGCCAGGCCTGCCAGCAAGATTTGAGGGGATTGGCCCATGTTCCTGCTTTGGAAACCCTGCCCAAGTTCAGGTCCAAGGGAGTTCAGGTCTAAGGGAGCCCCCTTACCTTATGGGCCCTAGGCAGACTACTTAGAAAAATTTCTTCTTCAGCATCAAAAGGTCTCCACAGAGGGGGTGTCAGCTCTAGGAGAAGTTGGCCATGGCCCACATAGCTCTGTCCATGGCCTCCTGAGCTGCTGGACCAGCATCCCTTCCCGGAGAGGACAAGGCTCTGGGCAGTGGGTGTCCCAGGCTCCTTCCCACTCTGCCTAGGAGCCTGGCCTGCCTGTGCCAGGGCTCTTGGGGGGCTCTGTGCACCTTACACCTTGCCTTTCTCCCTCTGGCTACAACCTTGCCTTGTATCTGACTTGTAACTGAGAATCCTGGGCCCCACAGCAAGAGCTGTGCGTACCATGCCTATTGGCACCCGGCTGCCGTTCGTGCTGGGCAGAGGCCTGCCCTCCTCTTGCCCCTTGCTGGCACAGGCCCTTGAGTGTGAGCTCAGGAGAGCTAGTGGCTGGAGCCCTGAGTACCCCTCAGTCTGCACTGTGAAGGCTCAGGGCACCCCTTCCGCGCAAAAGTGTCTCACCCACTCTGGGGTACAAGTCTATGTGGCGGAGCAGGCTTGTCATCTTGGCTGAGATGTCCAGGGTAGAAAGGCACTGGGGCCACAGGCAGCAGGTCCAGGACTGGTGGGTGAGGGGGGCAGAGGGTGACCCAGGCTGACCCCCTTCCCTCTGCCACCTCAGCCTGCAGTGAGAGAGAGGCCCAAGGTCTCTCAGGATGGCCTCGGGCTAGAGCTGCAAGGTATCGCCTGTTTGGAGAGGGAAACAGCCCCACAAAACAATAGTCTTCCAAACAAAGGAGGAGGGGGGAGGGGCAAGTCCAAGCTTTCTTATCACAGGTCAGGACTCCAGGGACCTATGAGGCTGGCTGCATCTCCAATTAACAGATCGCTGGATAAATAGCAAATTCCTTGGGGAGGGGCCTGGTGAGCCCCTCATCCTGTTCAGGGCAACCCCCAGCTCACTCCACACTCAGGCAGTGGGCAACTCTGTCATAGAAACCCAGTCCCAGCATCAAGCAGCCTTGGCTGCCCTGGGAACAATAGCTATGAGGCTTGAGGGAGCTGTGAGGTACGGTGCGGGGAGACAAGGCCTGGCCAAGGTGGCAGGACTGCCACATGCTGCTGCCTCCTCCTAGGTATAGCTGTGTGCACCTGATGGCCTTCGGAACCTCTGGGCCTCTGAATTTCTGTGACCTCCATGGGGAAGACAGGGAGGTCGCCCCAGGCAGAGGAGTTGAGGCTCAGAGGAACTCAGCACCTGCCCAGGGCTGTCTAGGGGCCCAGTATCAAAGCTCAGAACCCATGGATGGGAAGTTCTCTTACCCAAGCAGGAATACCGTCTGTGGAACGGGAGGTGCCACCCAGGCTGGGGGCAGCTGCTCCAGGCCACACCACTGTAGTTGGATGCAGGGAGCTGTAGACCAAGTATGCCAGATGCAGAGGTCCCAGAAGCTAAGCATATCAGCCAGTGCTGCCAAACACCACAGTGCAGGTGCAGTCACTAGGGTCCCTGCTTACCTCCATGTCTGGCTCAGCAAGTGCAGGAGACTGCAGTGACTTCCTCCAGGCATCCTATAGGGGAGGGGCCTGGGCAGTGGCAGGTGACACCATGTGTCAGCCCCTAAGGGCCCTGGCACATCAGGCACCTGCTCCCTGGCCCCATGGGAGCAGAGGCTGAGCTCACAGCTGGCAGCTGCTCAGCATGCACCTCCTCACCTGGGCCTGGAGAGTTGCCTGTGCCAGTGTCTGTGTCTGCACACATGTGCACCTCAGTCCCAGGGAGCTGTGCACCCAGGAGAACTGAGACATGTGCTGAGCCCCTGTGTGTGTCCCCATGCAGGGACATTGGGCACACATGGACCCATTGTAGGGGCTGGGCCTAGTGATGCCTGTGGTCCTTCTGTGTATGCACATGTGTGTGCACCATGGGCAGAGGGGACGTGTATGGGCACATGCCAAGGGCAGCCTCATTGGCAAATAACTGAGCCACACACAGCCCTGTCCCCACTAAGGGCCCTGGTTAGCTCAAGTTGCAGCTACATCCTCAGGGATGCCACTCACTGAGTCTGGGGGCAGGGCAAGGTGAAAGGTGAGACAGCAGGAGGGCCAGTGGGCCTATAGGGGACAGAGCTAGGGTGGCCTGGCTCATCAGCATCATGTCTAGCTCAGGATGGGCCTCAAAGGGCCTCTTGGCTGACCACAGTGACTTTAATAGCTGCAGCAGCTGTGGTGAAGAGTAGTGAGTCCCTAAAGTCTAGAGTGGCTGGGTCCAGGGGCAGGTTGGGAGAGAGAGTCCTAGGTAGAGGGAAAAGCCACCTGGGCCCCAGCACTGACTCTGAGGCCCGCTGACTCCACCTCAAGCCCTGAGCAAATTTACCTTGGCCAAAGACCAAGGGCTCACAAAGAGGGAGGGGTATCATGTGGTGAGAGTCTCTACCCACCCCAGGGCCCAGGCCCAGCTGGAGGAGACTCCTCACAGGTCAGCTAGGACACAGACAGCATGCTTGTCCTCTAGGGCAGCCGCAGCCCCAGGCTGGACAAGTTGCCATACCTCATCCCATGCTCTTCCACAGACCATCTTACTGGATCTGCCCCATGATCCTTGGTTCAGCTGTAACCCTCATTTACAGGACAGGAAATTATCCAGACTGAATGACTTCCTGAGGCCACCCAGTGAGGGAGTGCCCAGTACCTGTGTGTTCTCCTCGTGGATCCTCTACATTGCCATGCCATGCTTTGTTCCTGCTTTGCCTGGGGCACCTGCTCAGCCACTGTTGTCTGAGGACAGCCCCTCATTTGTCTCATCTGGTGTGTCCACACTGTGTAGCCATACTCACACTCATGGAGCCTTGCCACCCCACAGCTACGGGGTGAGTGGCAGGTGGGCTGGGTGGAACTCATGTTTGGAAGCCTCAGACCAGGAGAAGCATCCTACTTAACAGAGAGGTGAGGGTTGGCTGATAGGTGGTGGTCAGTGGCATCTTTGGGTCCTAGGAGGCCACCAGGAGCCACAGGGGTCTTTGAGGGGAGGAACTAGATGGGCGAGAGGGTGCACCAGAGGCAGAGCCTTCCCCAGGACCTCCTGCCTCCCTCCTGTCTGCCACCTTCCCATGCATGTCCTCCCTGGCTCTACAGGCTCACTCTCCAGCCCACACCTGGCTCTGCAGTCAGCCATGCCCATCTTGTGCTCTCTCAGAAGCCCTATGCTGTGTACTGGGGTCCTCCTCAGGCTCTGAGCCCCTGGCTCATGTCCTGATATCACCCAGGAGCATCTGGCACTTGGTTAGTGGGTGCCCACTGCAGAGCAGTGATATGGAGGCAGCTCTTTGAGCTCCTGCCCTGCCTGCAGGGTGGGAGCTGGTCCTGAAGGTTGGGGAAAGGTCATGGCCACTGTAGCTCCATCTCCAAGGTGTTTGGAGGACGGGCAATGTGGTGGCACTAAAAAGGTACCTGGGGAAAAATGGTTCACTCTGTCCTGGTATGAAAAGCTGCCTTCTGAGCTCAGCCCTAAGGGAGCCACAAGCAGCCCATCTTCCTTCACATGGCAAATCACTGTGGGTGAGGGAGCTTCCTGGGGGAAAGGAAGGAAGGGATGTCTGATAGTCTCTGCCCAGCCCCAGCTCCTGGACCTTTAGAGAAGTGCCAAGGTTGGGAAGCAATGAAGCTCATCACCTCAGAGTCCAGGATGGCAGGGTCTTAGGACCTGCATGTTAGAGCAGCACTATGTAGGATGGTCCCCAGGTAGCTGTAAGGAGGTGGGAATGTGCCCTGCAGGGCCTGGCACATTCAAGACTGGAAGGGGCTGGGTGTGCCGGACAGAGGGGTCCAGGCTGAGGCCAGCTGGGTGCTTCAGGGCTTGGGGCTAGGAGGGCTGGGGGTCGTCCAGGTGAGCTAACTCAGCTTCTGTCCCTAAGTCAGGGTACTTGGTGCCAGGAAGAGCAACATGTCATGATGTCTATCCTGGGTCCCGCAGAGTGGTGGCCTCTTGGGCAGACAGTTCATGACTGCAGGGACAGGGCTAGGATGGGTCTGGGTGCCCAAATTTATCTTCCAGAACCACCTACTTCAGAAACACTCGCGGTCACTTTCAGGGCCAATCACTGAGCATTTATTTCGAGTCCCTAAGGCCCTGCACAGGCAGGTAAAGGGGAACCAGCCAGCTCATGGATCCCAAGGTAGGGCCCTCACAGCAGAGCGCGACAGGCAGTGGCTGTGTGGGAACCAGGCAGGGGTGACATGGTAGGAACTGAGGATGAGGCTGCCAAGGCTGTGAAGCAGAAGTGGCACCAGCAGTAGGTTTGGATGGGCAAGTGTGCACTCCAAGGCCTCTACTGTTCCTGATGGAACCCTGTACTGACAGAGACCAAGTACCAACCCCAGACTCAGGATCCAGGTGGAGAAGGGTGAAGCCCGAGAGCAGAGTTCAGCAAAAGCAAAGGCACGAGGTAGGTCTGGGCACAGCACACAGACTCCTGCCAGGCAGGGGAGGGTCAGGGTCTGCAGGAGGACAGACAGGGTGAGAGGGTCAGAGAAGAGCCTTTGGAGCACAAGGACCACGGGTATGGGGCTGAGGCCCAGATGATTAGGGCAGAACAGCTATCTCCAGCTTCTCTAGGGTGAGGAGCCCATTAGGGGGCAAAGGCTAGCCCAGACTCTGGTTCTACCTCTCTTAGCAGGTAAGTTTGGGCAGATTTATAAAATGGAAGCCCCTGGGATGAAGCTTCAGAGGTGGACACCTATAGGAAGGAATGCCCTAGGTTTCCCCAGGGAACACTGGGAGGACGGGCCCCACATCAGCGACAGTCCCAGCTTGAGTGCTCCATCCTTGCCAAAGAACATGGCTGCCTGGCGCCCCCTGCTGGACTTGCCAGCCCTTCCCTGCCTGCCCTTGGCAGCCTGGTGGGCTCAGTCCTCCTCCACCTTGACCAGGAGAGACACCATCTTTTTCCAGATGGACCTAGGGCTCTGTCGCATAGCCCCCAGCCCCCTGGGGTCCCAGCCCACCATCCTCTACTGTAGCCCAATGGGGCTTAGTTGTCTGGTTCCAGTGTCCACTCTGACAGCCACTGTAGGCAGGAGGCTCGTTGCGCCTCAGTTTCAGGGGGATTGGTGCAGAGAGGTGGGGGCCGGCCTGGCCCAGGCAGGAGTGCAGAGGGGCTGCATGGTCCAGGGCCCCTGTCCATAGGGTCAGGGTCAGGGGCGGCCCGTAAGGCCTGGACGAGTTGGTCAAGCGGCTGGACCAGGAAGTGGGGGCTCCAGCAGGCATCGAGGGAAGGCAGGAAGGGGTCTGGAGTGCAGGCCTCTATGCACTCGGCTTGTGTGGGGATGCGCAGGTAGAGGGCGTGCAGCATCATACGGAAAGGTTGGTCCTCCCGGCCTGCAGCCTGCCCGTAGGTCAGGTCACCCACCACGGGGTGGCCAAGAGCACTGCAGTGAACCCGTAGCTGGTGTGTCCGGCCTGCGGGCAGGGAAGTGAGTCAGGCTGGAGAGGTGGTACTCCACATGCACATTCCCTGCCTGGCTCACATCATAACCAGCAACTTCCCCCACTGTAGCCTTGGAACCTTGTAGCAACCCCCTGGAACGGGAGCCTCCCTGTCTTCTGCTACAGACAAGGATGTCAGCACTCAGGTACATGAGACTGCCTCCAGGATCACCAACAGCCAGACCAGGACTAGCACAGCACTTGATGTGGCTAGAGAACCTAGGCCAGCAGGACATCCAGGGCTTAGACAAGAGCCAGCAAAGGACTCTCACATCAGGCAAGAAACTATAGGTTGTGGAGTTGAGAGCATAGGCTCTGGTTCACCTTGATGCTCAGAGTAACTCCAACAGGCTATTCCACCTCTGTACCTGATTTTCCTTTTCTATGTAACCGGAGCACTGTCCAAGCTTGCATATACCTGTGAGAGGCTTTAGTAGCACTTTGGAGACGGGGTCACCTGCATACAGTCCATGTTCTAGGACCACTAGCTCTGTGAGGCTTGGCTTTGGGTTCTCACAACCTAGGGAGCAAAAGGTGGGTGTAAAGGTCAGTGGGGCCTGCCCTGAGCCCCAGTCAATCCCAACAAAGGACTTTTGTCAAGTTGGCCCTGTCCATGCAGGGCCCCTGCTGGGCATGATGTGACCTTGGCTCTTGCCTGCCATACCCTGTGTGCCCTCGATGCACATGGTGTGTGCCCGGCCCTCCGTGCTGTTCCTGCCAATGGCATAGCTGATGGTCACCTGGCTGTCCTGGACATGCCCCCGCACCTGCAAGGCAGGAGGATCACACCCAGCTCATGGGGGGGGCCAGCCCATCACTGCCAAAGAAACCACTTAATATCTGGTTGGCCACATGGGGCACAGTGGATAGCTTGGCATTAAGGGGACTGCCCTAGCAGGCTGGGAGGCCTGAGTTCCCTTGGCCCACCCAGGACTTACTAGTGCCAGGTAAGCCTTGGTCACTCGTCGCTCCTTGAAGCATCTGTAAGCACTGCCTGCAGCCGCCTTGTTCAGGGCCACACACAATGCCCCACTGGTGGAGAAGTCTAGCTGGTGGCAGAACCTGTGGCACGGCAGAGCCATCAGCACTGGCTAGGCTGAGGGGCAGTGGCTTTCACTGTGGTGTCCAGCATCTGGGCCACCTCCTTGGACAGACACTGCTGAGAGGCCACCTTTTCCCTGCCCTGTGTACCTGAACCCATAGCAGGTGTCAGGGTCAGCCAGCTCAGGGAAGCGGTGCCGCAGCTGCTTCTGGAGGGTCAGGGTCTCTCGCCATGTCTTGCTGTCAATGCGCACATCCCAGTGCTTGTTCACCACCAGAAAGTCGCTGCTCCGGTACACAATGGACAGGTTCTCCACGCTGCCCGGTTCCATGATGGGCCTACCACCCAGGGTGGAAGTGTGTCCTGAGGACATGGGGGCACCCGGTCCAAGGGCAAGGACTTCACCACCCCCAGGGCTCCTGGTCTGAAGTCACGAGGTGAGCATACAGACCTACTGTATGGGGGCACCCCTGTGCCCTCCATTCTCCAGGCCAGGCCCAGTGGACATGAGGGCCTGGTGGAAGTCAGGGAGTCAGCCTGATTCTGGCTGATCGTGATGGCCCCTTCCTGACCCGAACCTCAGAAACAGCCTTGTCCTCCAGTAGCCCGCAGATCCTCCCGCCAAGTGTAGATGTTGACAAGGACCTTTCCCTAAGTGAGCAGGAGAGGGGCTGCCGCGGCCTTCACTGGTCCAGGCCTGCCCGGAGCACCGGGTACAGGTGCAGGTGCAGGTGCAGGCTGCGCCCTCTCTTATTCACCCGCACGCCCACGGAAGTACTCCTTCCTGTGCCCGTCCGCATCCCCACTCAGTTCTGACGTCCCCACAGAGCCACGGGGCAAAGGGCGTGAGGCTTGGGGCACAGGCCTGGGCACACCCAGCTCCGATCTCTATCCACGTCCCTGGCCACTCGGAAACTCACCTGGCGCCGCGCCGCTCCCGGGCCCTGGCTCCAGACCCCGCGTTCTCGCGGAGACCCACAGACCAGGCGACAGCTGCTGGGAACACGCAGCACCGCCTCTGTCCGTCCCGGCCTGCGCGCGCAGCCCCGCCTCCGCCCCGCCTTACGGATCTTCCCCGTCGCAGACGGGCGGTCGCATTCACCAATGGCAAGCTCCCGAGGGCCCTGGCCCCGCCTATTAGCAAAGACACGGCCCCGCCCGCCTTGTGCATAGCTCCGCCCGCGCCCCGCTGACCAATGGCAAGTGCCGCTGGACACGCGGGCCCTGGTTGGCGGCGCCGGGAACGCGTGGGGCGGGGCAGCGGCGGCGCGCGAGTCTGAACCCGGTGGCTTGGCGGGCGGCGGGAACCGGCCCGGGCCCTCGGCCGCCATGGAGGACTATGAGCAGGAGCTGTATGGCGTCGAGGACGACTTCGACCAACAGTTCGAGGCCGAGCTCGAGGTGCTGGCCGAACTGGAAGGTGGGTGTGGGCCTTGGGTTGTAGTTTAACCCGGCCGCGGTCTTTCCCGCCGCTCCTGCCCTGGGACGCTCCTCCGGGTTTTTCCGCGCTCGGGCCCGGCCTTCTCTGCAGCACGGCGGGATCTGTGCCCTCACCGCCGCAGTCAGAGAGGGCTGCTCGGAGGAGGCGAGACACCGGGAGTCGATAGTCAGAGACGAGGGCAGGGCGTGGTGGAGACAGGGCGAGGGAAGGGCGCTCTAGCATGGCTGATACAGACGCGCAGCCTGTGAGCGGGCCTGTCCCAGGACGGCTGTGAGAATCTTCTCTTCTCGCAGGGACATCGGCTACGTCACCCTCCAGGGGCCCCCAGCCCACTGCGCGCCTGCCACGTCTGATGTTTGAGGAGGCCATCGCTGGAGGGGACGCTGCCACCCATCCCTCGGCCTCTGGCTGTCCGGGGGAGAATGAGGGCCGTGCTAGCAAGAGACGGGTGGATGAAAACTTCCAGAAGGACGGGCTCCTGCCCCCCAGTATGTTCGCAGGGTTGCTTAGGCATTGGGTGTGGGTGTGAGGCTGGTGAAGGGCTTCCTGTTCCTTCCAGATATCTCTTGCAGCCCCTAAAGTCAAGCGGCCCAGGCTGGAGGCAGTGAAGAGGCTGAACTTTAGGCCAGAGAAAATGGAGGAGCCACCACTTCCTGACACCCCACCAAGGGACATCACCCCTCCACCAAGTCCTGAGGTCCCCGCTGAGCTGTGGGGTGATGGGTGTGTGGCTTGGGTGTCCCACTCCATGTGTCCTATTCCCAGAACATGGGCTGGGGGGTGGGACCTGTGGGAGGGCTCTAGCCTGAGGACAGATCCAGGCACCCCTGTCTTAGGGTGACAGGACTGAGCCTTGGTCCCTGCCCAGGCTCTCGGACACTTGTGCTGATATGCCTCTCACAAGGGCCTCACCAGCCACCCGCAATCCTGTCCTGAGGCGGCCCCCTGTTCTGGAGGACTACATCAATGTGACATCCACAGGAGGCATACGAGCCTTCTTGGTGCTGCGTTCAGACCCCATGGGCACTGGGGTGGAGGTAGGTGCTTTGTAGCCACTCTCACAGAGCTGGCCTTGACCTTCTAATAAGGTGGGTGGGCCAGCACCACCTAGGAAAAGGTCCTGGACCCCACCCAGGAGGGGACCGTTGGATTTGCTGACACTGAAGGGTGACATCCACACAGCCTGGGGCTGTGGGAGAGTGAAGCTCCTTTGGAGGGCTTTTTTGGTGTACATAGCCTCCTTGTCCCCACCCTGCTGTGCCCCCAGTGTGTACCCTAAGGATGGGTGGTTCTCCTTTTTCCCTTCCTTCCCCCTTCTAAAGTCCCCCATTGAGCAGCTTCTTTTCTTAGGGCTTTGATCAGACAGCCAGATCTTTCTACTTCTTTTGACTGGCTTATGTGGGAGAATCCCATCAGGGCTCTTGAGCACTGTTCGGGGACTATGGGTAACTCCTCAGCCTGACAGAACCCAGAGGTGACTGTTAGATTTCTTTCCTCATAGAGCCCACTCCTTGACATCCGGTGGCGAGGCCGGGGCCAGCTGGACCTTCTGGGTGTGTCTTTTGCTTCATTGAAGGAGCAGGTTGACAATGAGGTAGGGTCTTAGGGGCTTTTTAGAGGGGACAGCATAGAGGTAACTGACCCCCTGGGCCTGCCTGACCCAGGTCTGGTTTGCACAGCGACAGCAGTGGCTACTTGAGGAAGTCCAGCAGCTCTCAGATCCCCTGCGCAGGTGACTTGGGAGACCCTTCTGTCCTGGGATCTTCACTGGTTCTTGGACCAACCCCAGCTTGTGTCCCATGGGGTGTGGTGCCAGCATGGTCACTGCAAGGGATCTGGTGGCTTAGAACACAATGTTCTCTAGTATTGGGCCAGAGGAGGAAGAGGCCAAGCCTGTAGAGGCCCCTGAGGAAGAGCCAGCTGAAGGCCAAGACAATGTCCAACAATGCCTCTGGGTGGATGAGTTTGCACCCCAGCACTACACGGAGCTGCTCAGTGATGATGTGAGGTTTTGTTCTCACTGAAGTGTGATGGACTTTCCCCATTACTGGGAAGGAGAAACCTGGGCCCTAGATAGTCCCTGCATTGCCAGCCCACTGGGTTGTGGGATTGGGGGAGGGCTTTGTCTGCCCTATGAGTTAAGGCAGCACTTAATGACTACCAAAAGCCTGCACCTAGGATGTGGGTAGGGAGGCTATGCCTCTGAAGCAGCTTCAGTTTTCCCCAGCCCCTGGGGGGGATCTGAGTTGGTGCAGGGATGCCTGCTGCTGGTGGCCTGTACCCTGCTGTGAGCTGGGCTGGGGATCCAGGATGTCCCCTGTCCCAAGTCTGTTTTCTCTTCCGCTATGACAGACACTGATGCTGGGTGCCTTGGCAGAGGGCAGGGGACTCTTAGTTGGGTTGGGGCTTGAGTTGTGGGGATAGAGGCCCTGGCATGAGGCCTGGCATCCCTGTCCATGTCACAGAGCTAACAATAGCAGGTCATGTGAGTATAGGCATGGGTCTTTGGTGCCATTTGAGGCAGGGGCTTCCCTTAGGCTGTGCCTCCCTTCCCACAGTTCACCAACCGCTGCCTCCTCAAGTGGCTAAAGCTGTGGGACCTAGTAGTGTTTGGCCATGAGAGGTCTGCCCGGAAGCCCAGGCCCAGTGCCCAGCCGGCCCGGGTCAACAAGGAGGCCACAGCCTCTGGCAAGTGGAAGAGCCATGAGCAGGTGGTGGAGGAGATGCTGGAGGCTGAGCTGGACTCGAGCCAGCGGCCCCGGCAGAAGGTGAGGCCCTGACTGTGCTGTAGGTTCTGCTGAACTTGAGGTTTTGTTTTCCTGGTAGCTAGTGCCATCACAGCCTCTGGGGGCTGCAAGGTACATTTGCTTTGTCTGGAGGATATAGGTGACATCAGAGTTTCGGTGTGTAGTATTTTAGATAAAGCTAATACTCCTCCAAGGGCTCTACATCTCACTGGGATGATCTGAGTGGATAGTGGGTGATTTCTGGGGGTTGGTCATGTGGTACCAGCTGTGTTCTGATCCAGTCCCCAGGTAACTTACTCATGCAGGACTTCTTTCTGTATCTGTGTAAGAGCACAGTGAGTTTCATTCCATTTGGGGGCTAGAGCAGGGCAGGGCACCAGCCTGTGGGACAGGATGTCCAGTCTTTGGCTGTGGGGCCAGGAGTTCCTAGGGACGTTGTGTGTTGTATTCCTCTTCATCTACCTGGGCTGCAGGTAGCATTGCTGTGTGGGCCCCCTGGGCTGGGCAAGACCACTCTGGCTCATGTGATCGCACGGCATGCAGGGTACTCCGTAGTGGAGATGAATGCAAGGCAAGTGGTTCTTTTGTCTATCCTGACGTTTTCAATTAAGTCTGGGTCAAGCCCCGAAACTTGAATGGGGTCATTATGTCTTGAGGGTGGGGCCAGGCCCTGAGCCCTAAGCCTGTGAGCTGGGTGGAGCACGTTCTTTGGGGCTCACTGGGTTGGGCAGCCGTGTCTAGTAGGGCCCTCGTGGTGCAGATGCTAACTTCCACCAGGAACTTTGGATGCTGCCTAGGCTGAGGGCACGGCACCCTGATGACCCTTCCCTACCCTCCCTGCTGCAGTGATGACCGCAGCCCTGAGGCCTTCCGCATACACATTGAGGCAGCCACGCAGATGGAGTCGGTGCTGGGTGCTAGTGGGAGGCCCAACTGCCTGGTCATCGATGAGATTGATGGAGCCCCCACGGTGGGCCTCCTTGGTGCCTCAGGTGGGTGGGTAGGTGGGCAGATGGGCACTGGAGTTTTGGCTTACTGTGCTCTCTGCTTCTTCTTGAAGGCTGCCATCAATGTCCTCTTGAGCGTCCTGAACTGCAGGGGTCCACAGGAGGCAGAGTCAAGGGGCCCAGCTGTACCCTTGGGTGGAGGCCGTCGGGGCCAGGCAGACAGGGCACTCCTAATGAGGCCCATTATTTGCATCTGCAACGACCAGTGAGTGGGGCAGACTGGAGAGGGCCCTTGTGCCCTTGGATAGTGGTGTGGGCCCTGGAGGTGCCTCTGGTGAGGGCACTGCTATCCCCTTCCTCAGGTATGCACCGTCTCTGCGGCAGCTGAAACAGCAGGCCTTCCTGCTCCACTTCCCACCGACACTGCCCTCCAGGCTGGTTCAGCGGCTGCAGGAGGTCAGTAGGGTGGGGCCTGGGCCCAGGAAGCCACATGGCTGACTATGAGGTAGGGGTGTGGCCTATTTCCTCAGTGTCCCCAACTGGCTCTGGGATATGGTGGTGGAGGGCAGCCCCAACCAGGGCTAAAGCCAGTCCAGACAATTGCAGCCTTTGGCCCTTGGGAGATGGGCTGCTCTTTATCTGTTTCTAGGGAAGAGGGCTGTGGCCACAGGGTGGGGCTCTGAAATAGCTTTCCCGGCTGGTGCCCCAGAGCAGTGGAGGGGTCAGCATCTGTGCCCTCCTGTGCAGATCTCCCTGCGGCAGGGCATGCAGGCTGACCCAGGTGCGCTGGCGGCCCTCTGCGAGAAGGCAGACAATGACATCCGTGCTTGCATCAACACCCTGCAGGTAGGCAGGCAGCAGGATGGGGTTGGGGTTGGGTGTTTGGGGCTGCCTGTCATGCCCACCCTGTGTCCAGTTCCTGTACAGGAGGGGCCAGCGGGAGCTGAGCATGCGGGATGTGCAGACCACACGTGTTGGACTTAAGGACCAGCGCAAGGGGCTCTTCTCAGTGTGGCAGGAGGTGTTTCAGCTGCCTCGGGCCCAGAGGTAGGTGGCAGGCCAGTCTGGTCTGTACATTCCTGGTGCCTGGAGCCTCAGGATGTCAGGTCCTGCACGTGTAGCCCATACCACTTGCTCTGACTGAGACCAGCACCCGTGACCTGGGTGCCTCCCAACCTGGCCTTTGAGGCTGTGCCTCGGCCTCCCTGGCCTTCCTGTCTGTCTCCACAGCTTTCGTGGCTTAGAGCCTGGGCAGGAGTTACCTGGGCATCCTCACAGGAAGGATGCCCTGGATGTGGCCAGGCCCCCAGGGTGTAGCTCTAGCCTGGGCCTGTCTCTGCCACATTTTGGTCTGTGGGCTATGACCTTGGAGCACCTGTGTGTTAGGCAGCACCATGAGGCCTCAGGGCAGGGAGCAGCTCACCAGCTGATGGCCTTGGGGGGATGCTGGCTTGGTCAGTGCCTGTAGGACAGAGGAGAGGGACCCAGGGCTCCCCAGCTTTTGGAATATGCTATTTATGGTATGGCCCTAGAGGATGACCTTCCTCAAAGGTTAGTCCAGGGGTGTGAGCCCTGTGAGCCATGGGGCCTTCAGGTAACTCCACAGCATTGTCAGTGTGCAAACTCAGGCCGCTGCCGGACAGCTTATTTCTTCACCAGGCCTACCCACCTGGTCTCCACACCCCCTACAGGCGACTCATGGGCCAGGGCCAGGACCTGTTTACCCACATGCTGCTGCTCAACCATGGGGATGTGGGCTCCCTGACCACAGCCTCACAACGGTTCTACCATGTTTTGCACGTTGCCACCTCTGCAGGGGAGCATGAGAAGGTGGTCCAGGTACCTACTTTCTACCATAAATCTTGCCTGGGACTAGCAGGCTGGGCCAGGCTTCCCCTGGGGAGTAGACAGTGACCAGAAGTTTCAGGGCCTGAGTGAGAGGAGGCCAGGGGTGGGAGCCACAGCGATGGGGCTCCAGGAAGGCGCTGAGGTGGCCATGAGCAGTGAGAAGGGGTGAGCAAGGAGGCTGGAGAGGGCCAGAGGGTACAAGAGGGCCTGGAGGACAGTGTCTGACCCTGGAATTAGTGGGTTGGGAGTGGAGCTTTTGCCACATGGCCTGGCTGAGGAAGGGTACAAGTGGGGTGGGTGTTTGGCTTAAACAAGGGATAGAGGTCCCCAGTACCTCTGCCTCACCCCTAAGAAAACCTAGCCTAAGCCGCCTCTCTAAGCCCTTTTGGATGAGTGGCTGGGAATCCTGGCCACTCTGGAAATCCATACTGTGGAGGGAGCTCGTGGTGCTGCCATGGGGATAGGATCCCACATGGAAGGAGGGGGAGGACTGCATGCGTGGAGGGAGGGGCTGGGGTTGCAGCCCTCTCTGCCGAGTCTCATGGTCTTTGCTGGAGTGGCAGCTCAGGGAGCATCCTCCCTGGCCCCCCAGACTCAAGATTGGCAGGGTAGTGGAGAAAAAGGGCAGTGCTGAGGGCCGCAGGACTCATACCTACCTGCTGCCACAGGGCCTCTTTGACAATTTCCTGCGACTGCGCCTGCGTGACTCCAGCCTCGGTACTGTGTGCTGTGCCCTCGACTGGCTGGCTTTTGACGACCTGCTGGCACAGGCCGCCCACCACAGTCAGAGCTTCCAGCTGCTGCGCTACCTGCCCTTCCTGCCTGCGGCCTTCCACGTGCTCTTTGCCTCCAGCCATGTGGCGAGAATCACCTTCCCCAGCAGCCAGCAGGAGGTGCCCACTCTGCCCCTGTCCCCACCCAGGGTCTGGTCCTGGAGGTCCTAGGTGACCTGGCCCTGGTTTACCCTCTGCCCCAGGCCCAGAACCGGATAAGTCAGACGAGGAATTTGATCCAGACACTGGTGTCAGGCATGACACCAGCCACACGCAGCCGGGCTGTGCCCCAGGCTCTTGTCTTAGATGCCCTTTGCCTGCTCCTGGACATCCTTGCACCGAAGCTACGCCCTGTGAGTGTTGAGCCATGAGGAGGAGTGGGCTCTTGGTGGCAGGCCCCTGCCTTGCTCAACCTCCCACCCTACCCACTGCCTCAGGTGAGCACACAGCTATACAGTGCCCGTGAGAAGCAGCAGCTGGCCAGCCTCGTGGGCACAATGCTTGCGTACAGCCTCACCTACCGCCAGGAGCGCACGCCTGATGGGCAGTATGTCTATAAGCTGGAGCCGTGAGTACCCCATGCCAGTAGGGGTTAGCCTTGGGGGTTGTGTGCTGGTGCCAGGCCCATGCTGGATCAGGAGACTAAAAGCACAGTCCTAGTGAGGTGTCCAGGAGGGGTCAGTCCCAGTGTAGCCTTTGCTCAGATGCAGCTGTGAGATGGGGGTGGTCATTGCTAAGCCCCTCTTCCCCATTGGGCACAGCCCTGGGACCTGTTTTATAGCAGAGCTACTTCCAGCCTTAGTGCCCCTCCAGGAACAGCCCCCAGAAACCCCATGACTGACTAGAATCCCAAGGGCTATTTCCCACCCTGAGATGGCCATGGGAGGTGCAGTGTGAAGCCTAGCAGCCATGGCCTTGGGGCACTGTTGCCCTAGAAGGGGCACCCATGTCCAGGACACTGAGTCCCCTGGTCTTTCCCTGCTGTCTTATTTCTTTCTCCACATCCCTGGGTAGATTCTGTTGTTATTTCCACTGCAGTTGGGAAAACTGGCTCTGGACATTTAACCAATGGCTGCCCCAGGGCTGGGGTGCTACAGTGCCAGAACTCAGCCCCACACTCTAGCTTGTCAGCTGTGGCATTTTGGGTGTTCCTGTGCCAGAGGGGTCTCTGGCCCATCCCCGCTGATGAGGCATTCTGGTGTCTTTCTTGCCTCCTGCCCTGAGCAGGAATGTAGAGGATGTCTGCCGCTTCCCTGAGCTGCCCACCCACAAGCCCCTCACCTACCAGGCCAAGCAGCTCATCGCTCGGGAAATTGAGGTGGAGAAGATGCGGCGGGCAGAGGCTGTGGCCCGGGGTGGGAACAGCCCCCAGGTGAGCCTTCCTGGGCCCTTGGAACAGAGTGAGCCTGGGCATGCAGGGCCTGGTAGGTGCCTTATAGCCTTGCCCAGCCAGCCTCACTGTGCCCCACTTCCTGCAGGTGGACAGAAGCCCCCCAGGACCTGAGGGTCTGTTGGAAGGTAGTGTGGGAAAAGACCTGTGCCAACCAACTCTGCCCAATCACAAGCAACGGTTGGAGCACATTATGAGAACAGCCAGGGAGGAGCAGGTGCCTGGGCAGGGTTGGCATAACCATGAGAGGGACTGTGCTGCAGGATTGGGGCCAAAGCAGTTGTGGGGTGGAGCTGACCTGCGGGGGTGGGGCCAGGCAGTCTTGAAGGGGTGGGGGAAGAGCTGAGTTGTAGGGCAGGGGGCTGACTGAGCCCTAAGGGCTGTGGGCTGTCTTCTTAAAGGCTCAGCTCCCTGCTACCTAGCATGATAGTCTTCTACCTGGGCCTCAGTTCCCATCTGGGCAGGAGAGTGTCCCTGATGGTGGTGCCTGCCCTGGTTCTGGTGGGGGGGGCAGGCCACTGTGAACTGGTGACTGGTGTGGGAGGTGTGGGGCTGAGCAGGGTTGGAGAGGCTCTCAGTGGCACTTGAGGCCTCCGGGTCCTCCCCTCTGGTAGCAGGGGCTGTACCAGGGTCTGTCCTGAGAGCCTGACTGGCCCCTCCTCCCCATCAGCCTGAGAGGGACTTCTTTGGACGTGTGATCATCAGGAGTGTGGCAGCCCCAAGAGCAGGTGTGTGTAGGGGTGGTGGGGAACCTGGGGGGCTGAGGCTGGGCCCAGGAGCAACCATGTGGCCCCTGCAGAGGACATGGAGAAGGATGCAGTGGAGCGGCGCATTGGCATAGCAGCAGGCAGGAGCGAGGTCTGGTTCCGCTTCAATGAGGGTGTCTCTAACGCTGTGCGGCGCAGCCTGTACATCAGGGACCTACTGTAGCCCCAGGCCAGGAGGAGACCCCACTGCAGAATCCTGTAGCCCATGGGGGATACCGAAGTATACAAAAGCAAAGAAGCCCTTGAGAAGTTTTTATAAAAGTCACACCTTTACAGACTCATCCTCAACAGTCTAAGTCAGGAGCGAGGGGCTCTGGGTCTACAGGATGGTGCACTTGCCCTTTTCCACCCAGGGGTTGTTCTTCATCAGGTCGGGGTTCAGGAAAGGGTCCTTGGGGATGCCGTCCTCAATCCATTTGAGGAGCCTGCAGGCAGGTGGGGTGGGTGAATGGTGGGTACCTGGCCCCGGTGGTGCCAGCTGATGGCACCTGCTATGCTGGGGCATGGGCTGGGCTCATGCAAATAAGCTGGGCAGACAAATGACATTCAAATCTCACCACTGGGGACACTCACTCAGGGATGCTTTTGGAGGACATCTCCCTCTTAAAGGCCAGCTGGTACTTGAGGCTCTCCACCTCTTTCTTCATCTGGGGCACGTCCCACTCCTCCATGGCGTCTGGGGCTTCTGAAGTAGCCAGCCTGGGGCTGGAGGATCAGGAGGAAGCAATAACCAGGGGGCCATCAGCCCGAGGTCTCTGTCATTTAGTCTCTCCCCACTGGCCTGAGCCTCCCAGGACAAAGGGAGGGAGGAAATTCCAGCCACTGCCTAGGCAAGTCACCAGGTCCAGAGTTAGTCCCAAGAGGCCCACTAGTGAGGTCCCTCAACTCTCCCCTTCTCCCTGTGGGGCTAATTAAGTGCAGAAGAGACTTTCCATCCTTAGCTCTGTGCCCTCCTGTCCCCTAAACCCCACCAGGGTCTAGCCCTGGATTGGAGGGGGATGGGACATTATCCCCCTATTCCAGGAGAGCAGCACAGGGCACACAGTATGGGGGGACCTCCCCCCAGCCCTCTACCCTCCAACTGTGAGGACTGGTCCCAGCTCCTGATCACAGAGGGTAACCCAAACCGAGATGTGACATGGGCTGGGGCCCTAGGAGCCTGCTTCCTACTGCTTTGCATGGGCAAGGCCCACTCAGTGAGTTAATCCCAGCTGGGAAGATTTGGCTGCAGTTTGCATCCCTGATAGAGTGGGAAAGTATGCTGAAGACCCTGGGGACCTGGGCTGTGGGTGGCCTCCAATGCCCCGTGTCTTCCTGGAAGCTGACCAAGTCACCTGGCCTGATTACTGCTTGTGAACCAGCCTGGCAGAGCCAGAGGTTGAGATACCTCAACACCCACTAGCTTGGAGCAAGTGAGAGTGGATGCCCTGGCTCTCATCCCTTGCCCACTCCAGGCATCCAGGAGTCAGTTCCTCACTGTACCCTATCCCTGAGTTTGGAAAACAGGACTGGTTTTCTCAACCTTGAGGCGGGTGGGGGACTTGTGGACTTTTTGGGATCCTGGTGGTAGAATATCCTTGGGGCTGTAGCTGCCCCGGTTCTGGTGATGGTGGGAGTCTGGTTGGTAACATGGTGGCTAGTCTGGGAGGGAACATAGGCAACAACCCAGCCAGAAGCCAGGGGTGAGAGTCTGGAAGTCTAGCTGGTCTGTGGGGGGCATGCTTGGGACTCTCAAGAGCTCTCAACTTCTCGTGTCCCTGCCTGCAGCAGAACTTTTCCCTGGCAGCCCTGTGCACAGGCAGTTCCCAGCCAGGGGTGTTTCTGCAGCCTGGTCCTGCACATAGCTGCCACCACCTGAGCCCAGCCTTGTGCCCTGGGGACTCCCCCTTGCCATGGCAGTACACGGCACACTAGTCGGGGCTCCACCCCATCCACAGCACTGGGTGGGTCGCCCTCCCATTGTCCTCTGTATGCTCAGCAGCCTCCCTACACCCCTGGAGTTTGGTGAGCCCAGTGGGACTCACCTATGCAAGTCCCAGGTCTCTGTTCCCTCCTCACTACAAGGGGCTTGACTTACCTTGGAAGGTGACAGTAAGAGGAAAGTGATGACGGGCCTGGTGCCAGTGAGGTGACAGCTAAGGCTGAGAGATGTGCAGTGAGTCGGCTGACAGGCAGGCAGAGCCCTGGCAGGTGCCCAGCCCACTCCTGCTGCCTGGGGCCCTGGCACCGCCCCTACCCCCCTTCTTAGGACTGGGCTCACCCCAGAGACCAATCTCGTCTGGCACACACTGCCAGCCTCTGCTGGTCTTGCCTGGGGTTGGGGGAACATGCAGCCAAGGGATGGTGTGGGGCTGGTCCAGTGTCCCTGAGGGGTTGACTCTTGTACTGGGCAGGGAGGGTTTCCTTCAACTGGGGTGGGTGGGCTCCTGGACTGTGATGTTGCTATACAAAGGGCCTTCAGCTGGTTAAATTGTCCCCTAGTCCAAGGGACCCTCTGGTCAGAGCTATCACCATCTTCTAGTGTCCCAGAACCCTTTGCTCTTTTAGGGTCTCTGCAAGTCTACTTGATGCAGGCAGCCTTCAGTAGTGTCCACTGACAGAGAAATTGAGGGCCAGCAGAAGGCATGCCTCAGTGAGTCCCACTGGGCATGTGAGCCTCTGGCTAGCAGCGAGCCTGGCCTTGTTCCCCTGAACTGGGAATGGCTGCACTTGCTCTACGCAGACCCAGGGTGCCTTGACACTGTGCCTATCTGAGGTGGCTGCGGAACACATTGCCAGGGGGTTCAGGGGAGGCCCTCTGGTGCTCTGTGCCATCACCTCCCTCCTCAACCCCCACCAAATCTAAGGCCCTGTTGTCCACTCCCAGGGCAGAAGCCTCCTGTTTTCTTCAGATGCATTTCCCCACGTCTCTTCCCATCCCCCTAGCGCACCTCAGGGATCATCAGGTGACGCATACAGGAGGCTGCGTCCTGGGCGGGAGCCCCCAGGCAGCAACCATGGCCTCACAGGCACCAGGACCAAGCTTCCCAGACTCAATCCCTGCAAAAGTTCCCCTCTCTGGGGACCTGGCCCAGGCCTTTGACTGGGGGCTCCTGGGACCTCCCCTGGGCTAAGGGCTTGTGAATTTGTCACCCTGCCCCCATGTCCCATGGAACCTCTTGGGGCCCAACCACCTAGTCTGGTTGACAGTGCTTGGTCTCTTGTGGGCACTCAGGCCCCTTGAGTCACTCAACAGATTAAATCCCTGTGGTGGTTCAATGAAACAGGGTCACCCACACCCTACCCCCTGTCCTTGATGCACACTGGTGCACAGCTGGATCAAAAAGCACTTCTGGAACTGGGGCACATTAGGGAAGGATTATTTTTATTATGGATTTAGGGGGGTTGGGGCAGCTTAAAGTCAAGGGTGCCAGGCCTCCTTTTTAGGGCAGATGGCTGCCTCTAGTGGGGTGGGGGATGGATGTTTCTCCAGAAGCTCCTGGCACATACCCAACAGCTGGGCTGACAGGGATGGGGCTCTATCATGGCAGGCTGCCCAGGGTTCTCCTTGTGGCTGGGGGGCAACACATGGGCACCACTGTCCTGGGGTTAGGTGTTCTGCCCTAGATACCCCAGGACACCCCTCTTATAGACCAGGCAGCAGTGTGGTTTTAGAACCTTGGGTTCTGCAATAGGGTTGGCAGAGCCTGGGGGAGTTCTGTTGGCTCTCAGGATCTGTGGCCCTCTGCCATCTGCTCTAGTATGGAAGGGGCAAAGGCCTGCCCCTAATCCAGCTCCTGATGCTCCTGGAGTCTGGTCTTGTGTAATTCATTGGGCCAAGAAAAGTCCATGGAGGGTGCTCAAGCTATGGCCTCAAGGAGACAGGACACAGGGCAGGACTTGGGCTGTGGGGAACTCAAGGTCTGGGCAATCCAGACTAGGGTGGGTGTCCAAAGGGCTTTAGGATCTGCTCCAGGCCCCAAAAGAGCAGCAGGAGGATGTGGGCCCTGGAGGCTGTGCAGGGTTCAGGCAGCAGGGAGTTGGGGGACAGACCTGGGAGAGCAAAGCACCTGTGTTACCCAGGTCTGGCTTCATGGGCACCTCACTTCTGTGTTGTTTTCAGTCACTGGTCATACCCACGTGGAACTCAGGGTGCTTGTGCTGACCCAGGCAGGGGTAGTAACCTCTGCTCCCACACCTGCTAGTCTAGCTTGGTGAGGCCCCTGTGTTCAGTAAGAGAGGACCTGAGGACTCCTAATTTTTCACCTTCCTACTGAGGTTAGACTTGGAAACCCCCAAAACACACCCAGGCCCAAGGGGACCTGAGTGGGTCTAGAAGCAAAGTCCCACATGGCTCTAGGCCACAGACATGATTCCACTTCAGCCATTTGTCAGGAGCACTTTCAGGAAGGAATAACAACTCTTGCTGACCAACCAACCACCGTGCAGTGTGTTCCAGGTGATGGGAGCTCCTTTCTGAAATTAGGCCACTTTGGTCAGAGCACACAGGGTTCCTCTGCTGGCCTAGAAATGGCTGCCCCATGTCCCAAGCTCCCGACTGGCCAGGTGGGAGTTCAGAACAAGGTTCATGGCCTGTGAGTCTGCAGGGCAGCACATGTGGTTGAGGTCCCCTTGTGCTGACTTTAATGCTCAGTCCAAAGATGGTGTGGGGGTGCTGTGACCCCTTCCAAGTGGGAAGCCCACTGCTGGGTCTCCTAAGGCTGAGGCGGGGCCAGGATGGATGTATGGCTGTGCTGGCACCTCCCAGTGGAAGAGGGAGATGGTGCCAGCTGACTCTCCAGGAAATTGAAAAACAGAGTGCCAGGGCTGGGTCACAGCCAAGAAGCCCAGCCAGCCCACTCTACCCAGCAGCACCCTGAGCTCTGTTCAAGGATGAGGTCTACCTGTAACCACTGCCTCCCTTCCGCCCCAAGGTTACAACAGGCAGCCTGGAGTGGGGACAGCTGACCACCTTTAGGCCCTGCAAACAAGACAGCAGATGCAAGCACAAAGGCTGGGTAAATGCCAAAGAAAATTCATTTTACCAAGGTAAATAGAGGTGTGAAAACTAGATGGCGTTCATGTAATCTCTGGAAGTTTGAAAATGATTTGAAAAGTAGTTTATACTCTTAGACTGACAAGTACAGAAACAACAGATAATATCAACGAGAGCACAGGTGAATGGCTCTGTCTACACTTCACTTCTATCCTGTGAAATGACAGACCGTTGGTGGTTCCATGCCCAACTTCTCTAGTGTTGCAGGGTCTCAGGGAAGTGCAACTCTGGCAGACTCTATTTTGATCAGCTTGCAAGTAGTAGGTAACACCTGAGGATTCCTGCTGAGAAGAAAGTTGACCATCTTCTGAAAACTCAGGTGTCCCCATGAACCCTCAGGCACCAAGGTCAGCGTGTCCCATGAGAAGATGCCCCTGCACCTGCTCACTCATGGCGGGTGGCACCCCAGACCCAGCATGGTTGTCTCTTAGGGTATCCACAGCAGACCCTCTGCTGGGCCTGACAGCAGGTTAAGCCACACTTACTACTTTCAGAAACATGCTGGCCTTTCCAAGGTCTATGGTAGCAAATGAGAAAGAGTGGTACCTTGTGTGGTGGTGTTGGCCTCAGCAGCCTTCCTTCCACACAGACACTTGCTGAGAGAACAAATGTCCAGCTCTGCTTAAGGATAGCAGAGGTAGAGAGCTGTGATTGTCACTGGCCAGGCCGACACTTCATTAGGATACTGGTCTGGCCCCACTAGAACTCACCTTCCATCAGCCACGGGACATGCTGTGCACCCAGGCTGGCCTCTAAGGCCGGGAGCAGTCACTCCTTAGCCTGCCAGCACTCCTGGGCCTGCTCTGTGCTGCTACTCCCTGGTCAGGGTGTCACTGCGCAACCTACCTTCTGGATCTTCCTGGTGGGAGGGTTTGCCAGAGCCCAGCCAGACACTAGAGCTATCCCTGAGCAAAGAATGTTGCTTGTGGGGTCCCACCCCACCCCCATATGGGGACACCTCACAGTCAAGACCCAATTCCCCTCTGCCCCCTCCTAGCCCGATAGTGAGGGCATCAGGCCTCCAGGTATGAATCCTATCATGTGACCAGACCATGTGTGGCTGGGGTCCCCCTCTGGAAACAGGCTTCTAGATGGCCAGTCACTATCTGGTACAGGCCTCCTACCACCATGTGGGACAGAAGATGCTGAGGACCTCTGTTCCCAGTTCCTGAGGCTCACATGGTACCCAAGGGGCACCTTATACCCCAGCCTATCCCAGAATCCTAGTGACCCCAAAGATAAATGCACTCCCCAAAGGGGTGCCAGTGGGGCAGAGGTACACGTTCAGGCCACACATGTGTTTGTCACCCCTAGGCTGGTGCATAGGGCCTGGGGTTTTTTTTTAAGAGTCTCACTTTATAGCCCTCAATAGAGTGCTGTGGTGTCACTGCTCACAGCAACCTCCAGCTCTTGGGCTTAGGCAATTCTCTTGCCTCAGCCTCCTGAGGTGCCTAACTACAGGCACCTGCCACAACACTGTGGTGGCTATTTTTTGTTGCAGTTTGGCAGGGGCTGGGTTTGAACCTGCCACCCTCAGTATATAAGGCTGGCGCCCTACCCACTGAGCAACAGGCACCGCCCCAGGGTCTGGGTTTTGGGTCTGAGGCACCTGTCCTAGGCCAGGAGCACGACCAGGCCTAATGCACCAAGCCTCGGTGCTCAGGGTCCATGAGCTCCCACAGACTCTTCCGCAGACAGCATCAGTATCCACAGGTCTCTAGAAGAGCAAGTGGGGACAGAGCTGCTGCATAAAGTGTTGCTGTCTGTGCCTTTCCCTATGGCCTAGCCACTAAGGATACAGCCCAGGATCCTGTGGGGGCCACCTCACCCAGAAAGTGAGCACACCGTCCAGCAGTGGCATCACAGGGTGGCTGGGGGAGCAGCATCTGGCATGGCCTGGAGTCCACACCTGCCTCCCAAACCAGTGTCCAGCCAGACCAGGGCTGAGGCATGGGCTGCCTCCACCAAGGTGGGCAGACTCTGCTATGGGAAGTCCCCTGATGCCCTGCCCCAGGCACTCAGCCTCGGAGGGTATGCAGGAAGCCCTGAAGAAGGTACCTCTGTTCTCACAAATCCATCACCTAACTTTTGATATGACCTACAAAATACAGAACATAGATGATGCCTCCAACTGTCAACTGCATGGAGCCCTGGCTATGTCTGAGGAGGGGCTGCAGATCAGAGAAACCAGGCCCTTTCTTGCCTACTGTGCCCTCATATCTCACTGCTTCCAGGTCAGAGAAACCAGTCCCTTTCTTTCTACTGTGCCCTCACCTCTCACTGCTTCCAGGTCAGAGAAACCAGTCCCTTTCTTTCTACTGTGCCCTCACATCTCACTGCTTCCAGGTATTGGTGAGTTCTCCGTACCCACACACAAAGCAGGAGAGAGGAAGGGTGTGGTGATGAGACTGACTATAGAAAGAAGCCTGAAGGAGCAGGGTTATAAACCAATTCTCAGTCTCAGCTGACTGGTGCCCTCTTGTTCCTTTGGCTAGAAGCCAGGCTGTCACCTAGAACCAGAGTCGGGGTTGCGAGCAGAAACCCCACAAAGCTCATCACTAGAGGCCAAAGGAGGGAGGTGACAACCATGGAGCCTGACAGCCATCCTGGGATACACTGGACTGAACTTGGGGCCTAGGCCTCTCCCGCAACCTGAGGATGCTGGCCAGAGACAGGCCTTGCAGCACCTTGCAGGATCTGCTTTTTTGTGGGCACTGCAGTGACACAGGGACAGCTGCATCCTTACTCTGGGGGTGGAAAGCAGATCAAGGGCTTGGTCCATGGCACCTTCCTGGGTCACTCACCCCATCACTGATGGGATATGTGTCCATGAAGACCCAAGCAACACCAGGCCACACAATGGGTTAGGCCCCTCTTCATCAGCAGGACCTTGGCTCTAACTGGAAGGTCTTGGGAGAGGATAGATGTGCCCCTTTGTTGTTGAGTATTTGGAACTGGCTCTGCCTTGGAATAAGAAAATCAATTTCCTAGGAGAGGTCTCTCATAGGAAAACTAGGGTGGTACCCAGAGGCCCTACTAGACGGCTGCATGTAGATGCTTAGGGAAGTGTATGTTGTTTTTTTTTTTTTAGACAGAGCCTCAAGCTATCCCCCTGGGTAGAGTGCCATGGCATCACAGCTCATAGCAACCTCCAACTTCTGGGCTCAAGCGAGTCTCCTGCCTCAGCCTCCCAAGTAGCTGGGACTACAGGCGCCCGCCACAACGCCCGGCCATTTTTTGGTTGCAGCCATCATTGTTGTTTGGCGGGCCTGGGCTGGGGATTCGAACCCACCACCTTAGGTGTATGTGGGGGCACCTTAGCCGCTTGAGCCACAGGGAAGTGTATGTTATGTAAGCCCACACCTGGACTTGGGAGTTCTGGCCTCTGGGCTGTGGAGAGAATAAATTTCTGTGCGTGCCACAGAGTTTGTGATACTCTTGCAGCAGCCCCAGAGCCTAAATGCGCTTGCTCTTATTGTTCCTTCGTGACAGGACATATTCTGCTTCTCACACTCCTCTCTTCTGAGTCCTCTTCTGTTGGTTTTGGTTTTTTTCAGGTCAGTGACTTTCTACAAACATCTGGAATTCTTGGTCAGCTGCTGAAGGAACCTCTGGTGACCCCATGACCCCTATGGCTGCCTGGGGGGACCTGAGGCCTGATGGGGGCTTTGAGGGGCCCAGGGACTCGCACCCCACCTCCTCTTCCCCTGCCTGATCTACTGCCTTTCAGATCTGGATGTGCAAAGTGGATGTTCTGTGCCATGGAGGCAGATACCAAGTCCGCAGGCATCTCGACTGTTCCCCTCATGAGTTGAATCTCCCCGGGGAAAGGGAAAGCCCACCAGAATCCACTGGAGCAGCAAATTCGGCCCTGCAGAAGTCTCCATCTTGTGATGATGGTGCTTGTCCAGAGGTGGGGAGAGATGGGACACAGGCTCCCTGGTGATAAAGCCTATGGCAGGAGCCTGACCATACCCACTTACAATCTTCACTCAATAGACTTACCTAAAATCCGTGGTTTTGGAGAATTTAGCCTTAGTATGACCAATAACTTTGGAGTGGCAGAGGGTCAGCAGTCAGCTCTTGGTGAGAGATGTGTGATCCTGGAACCAAATCCCACTAGAAATGGGCAGAATGATCAGTGCGACTTGAGCCACATTCAGCCTGTCCTAGGAACAGCAGCAGCAGTGCTGATGACACGTGGTCTGTGCTCTGGTTTGCTTTCATCAGCCTGAAACATGAGAGAGCAGGAAAAATTAGGGCACCCAGGACAATTATTAGATTTTCCCTTGAGGCAGGCATTTTGAGAATCTTTTACTAGGCAAACGATTCTGAGAGCTAAGGCTGATCCACTTATCACAAAGAATTTTAAAGCTCAATGAAGGTTTCCAGCATTCACTGTGAATGCATTTCACATAATCTTGACTATAGTAAAAGCATTCCTAAATTACAGCAGTCTGAAAAAATGTACCCCCAGTGGAAACTGTCACGCAAAACAGAGAGGATTTAATGATCTATGTCCCTGAGCCACAAGTCAAGAAGTGGGTCGGAGAGGGGCCTGTTCCTTTGTGGGGGCACAGGCAGGCAGCAAGGAATCCATAGCTGTCATGTGGTGGTATAGGTGCCTCCTGGAGGGCCCCTGAAAACTTATGAGTAAAACAGCAGTGTCCAGGCTGAGGCACACATGGGGTGGAGATGGAAGAGCGGGGCTGCAATTGTATTTCCTGTGGGGGGATCATGTAGAAATTGATGACCAGCCCAGACTCCTCATCACTGATCACCTCAAATTTCTTCTCTAGGTTCAGGCAGGCTAAAAATAAGAAAAGGAACACTTCTCCCTCTCAGGTATTTGGGCCACAGCACCACAGTTTACATCCTACACACCCCCTCTGCCCTCCCCCAGCTCCTGGAAACTGAAGTACTCCCTGTCACGTTATGCTACGCACCTGGGAGCCACCCGCCCCCTCAGACAACACTTCTTCCAGGCCAATTTCCCACCTAAACAGCACCCAGACCACCCACTTCTTTCCTCTCCAGTCCCAGTTCCACCGTCCTAGGAGATGCCATGACGCAGTCTTCCAGATCCAAAGGCTACTTATCTTTCCCAAATATCATCATTCCCCACAGTTTTAACCCCCCGCCCCCAAACTTCTCAATGTGGCCAGGATGACGCCCACACGCCTTCCCAAGTCCCTGCTGGCCCTGCCCTCTGCTGTCAGCCACGTCCTGCCCAACCCCTGACCTGCCACAAGGCCTTTGCAATTGCTGTTCCCTCTCCTTACTACCCTCCCATTTTAATTTTAATAAGTTCAGGAAGTACAGCGTGGAGTCTGTGATTTGCACCCTACGAGTAACTTTTCATCCCTCACCGCACAGGCTCCCAAGTCCTGTGTCCCCGAGGCTCACTATGCCGTGTGCCTGGGTAGCTACAGCTTAGCTCTGTCTCTTTTACACCAGGACCCAGCTCTCTTCGTGGGGGCTCCTCCCTGCCTCTATGATTAGAACAAATTCCCGAGGCCAACAACACGCGGAGTGAGTCCCCACCTCATTCCCCGCCTTTAGTGTGCTGGGGAGGTCGGATCCTCAGTCTTCTCTTCCCCCTGCAGCCTGTGGGCTTTAGAGAAAATGACGGCAAAGGTGTTACGCAGGGCTCTAACCCTCATCCTGACTCACCTTACAGATAGGGGAAACCGAGGCAGGAAGGGGAGCGGCGGAAACAAGACAGGTGCAGGACCGCGGCGGGGTACTCAGGACGTCCTTCTTACCGCCAGAAGCCCGAGTTCGCCCCTCCGCGCCCATCAACTTTTCCATCTCTTCCGGCGCTTGGCCCATCTAGTGTCGCCTTGGGAGACCACTTCCGGGTCAAAGCTGGAAGGGGGCGGAGCGCGCATAATAGTCCGCCGCGACGCAGCGGTCTTGGGGCCGGGCAGCGGCGGCGCAGAACGCGGCTGTGGGCTGGGCGGCCATGTTGGAGTCGGGCATGGATGGCAATAATCAATTGCATTTCACGGACACGGTGCTGTGGTCAAGAGTAATTTGCAATGCTCTAAGTTTTCTACAGCTTTAGAACTGTAAAATGTTTTGAGACCAGGAAAGCTGCAAGCCCCTACGACTCAGATGACGCGGAGCATGCCCAGGACCCCTATTTTGATCCATTTGTCTTCCTCAACTTCCTCTGTCAGTCCTGGAACTCTTGTTGCCTCGACATTGCTGCGAGGTTGCAGAGGCAGAAGGCAGTCAGAGAGACGAAGCCCATAGGATAGATAGCCCGTGCGGTCAGGGATGTTGAGAATCCTGGCCCAGGCCACTCGTGAGCTCTGAGTACGTAAGAGGAGAGCATGTCCTGCCGCACGAGAGAGCAGAGCTACTTTTCTCTCTTTTCCTCAGCCTTGGGCTGGGGCTTCTTCATGCTGAGGGTGGGTCTTCCCTCTCAGTCCACTGACTGACTCTCACCATTGCGCCAAGTCCCTGGGTGTTCCTCAGTCCGGTTATGACGGCTCTTGGGATTAACTATCACAAGGGTGTGAGACAGCTTGGGGACATCTTCCCTAAAGTATGGTGCTTGCCTCAGCCCTTCTGTGTCTATACAACCAAATGTAATGAAGTCTTACCTGATTCTAGAATCAAAAATAAAACAAATTAAGATCTTTAAATTTGGGAGGGGAAAAGATCTTTAAATTTATTGTTGGCAGAGCAGGTGGCTCATGCCTGTAATCTTAGCACTCTGGGAGGCTGAGGTAGTGGATCACCTGAACTCAGGAGTTCAAGACCAGCCTGAGCAAAAGCAAGACCTCATCTGTACTAAAAATAGGAAAACTAAGGTGGTGCCTATGGCTCAAAGGAATAGGGCACCACCCCGTATACCAGAGGTGGTGGGTTCAAACCCAGCCCCGGACCAAAAGAGAAAAAAAAAAAAAGAAAAAGAAAAACTAGCCAGGTATTGTGGCTGGTGCCTGTAGTCCAGCTACTCAGGAGGCTGAGACAGGATTTTGAGGTTGCTGTGAGCTCAGGTTGCTGTCACCAGGTCACTCTACCCAGGGTGACAGAGGGACAAATATATAAATTTGTTGTAATTTTGTCTTGTGACAATTCTCTGGACCTGCTTATCCCTGGTTCCATGTCCTTAATCCCCCAAACCTGCTCCACACCCCTCTCCCTGGCATTGCTTCAGTCTAGGCCTCCGTGAGTCCCTTTTAAAGATGATCAAAGCCTCTGCTAATCCTAAAAGTTCAGGGACTCAGGTGGGCCAACTGGGCATCCCAGGGACACATTGCCATAGACAAAACTAACCAAAATACCTCCCTGCATTTCCTGCTCCTTTTCAGGGAGCAACCCCTTTGACTCCTCTGCACATCCCCCTAAGGGTTCTCTCCACCTCAGCCTCCCTTTCCCCACCCTTCATTTTGTTAAATCAAATCTATCAGAAGCCATTGATGTGGACCTAGCTCCTGCCCAGGCCCAGCAAACCAACCAAATTAGAGTCACTCCTGTTGACTTTCCATGTCACCAAACCTTCAGAGGAATTGAGAGAGAGAGGCACTTGTATAGACAGGCACATCCCAATGGGCCAGTGCTAGCCACCATGGTAAGGACATTCCTCTGCTGTAACCTTTACAAGGAAAGGAACTTTGGAATGACCATTTATGTTTTCTTCTTTGTGTTTGCTATTGAATTTTGGCACATGACTTTGAGGGGCTAGACAAGTATGACTTTCATTAGCAGTGTTAGTGAGAGAGTAGGGCTAAGGGACTCCATTTTGTTCTAAAGGACATTGTTAGGAGACAGATGACAGAGCCAGGGAGGGTCCTACTCGGGCTCCCCAACCTTATTCTGCCTCTTTTCAAAGCAGTGGATACTTTTCTTCTCTCCTAAAAGACTATTGTGGAAACCTCATGGCAGAGTCTCATAGCACCTGAGCCAGCTACATGACTGTCTTACTGAGTGACTCTTTGGAAGATCTTAGAGCAGGTGCATTCACAGGTGAGTCGGAAGAGCTTATCTTTCAGCATGACTCAGTCTAAGATCAGATGGTCTTGTGATGGGTGTCTGTGGCTTGCACACTGACATGGCATTGTGTGACCACAGATTTCTTTTTGAGACAGAGTTTCTCAAAAAGAAACTCTGAGTTTCTCTGTCACCCTGGGTTGAGTGCCATCTCATTATAACTCACAGCAATCTTAAACTCCTGGACTCAAGTGATCCTCCTATATCAGCCTCTCAAGTAGCTAGGACTACAGGCACCTAACACTACACACCTAGCTAATTTTTCTGTTTTTAGTAGAGAGTGGATCTTACTCTTGCTCACGCTGATCTAAACTCTTGAGCTCACGCAATCCACCCACTTCTGTCTCCCAGAGTGCTAGGATTACAGGCATAAGCCACTGTGCCTGGCCCACAGATTTCTTTCTTTTTTTTTTTTTTTTGAGACAAGGTCTCACTCTGTTGCCTGGCCTGGAGTGTAGTGACATCATCATAGCTCATTGCAGCCCCAAACTTTGGGCTCAAGTGATCCTCCTACTTCCGCCTCTAAGTAGCTCAGATGTCAGGGGTGCACCACTATGCCTTGCTATGTTTTTCTTATTTTATGTAGAGGTGGAGGTCTCGCTAGGTTGCCCAGGCTGGTCTTGAACTCCTGAACTCAAGCAGTCCTCTTGCATAGGCCTCCCAAAGTGCTGGGAGTATAGGCATGAGCCACTGAGCCTGGCTGTGACCACAGATTTGCAGGCCCAGGGGTGCTGCTGGAGGCCCTTACAAAGCACAGGATGGCCACTACAGAGAATGGCCAGCCCAGATATTGGCAGTGGGATGACCTGCAGTATTCCATGTCTGGTATGCTCCATCCTGGTTTACTGTCCCCTGGCAGAATCTCTGTGGGAGGCTCCTGCCCCGTGCCCCTGCTGTCCTCACTATCACCACTGGGGGGAGCCACAGGCCCGTGTGATGGCCTCTCCTTGGGTTCCAGAAGGGTCCTCGCAACAAGGGCAGTTGCCTGAGCCCAGTTCCCAGACCCAGCTTAGAACCCCTTCGTACCTGCGCTTTTGTTTCTGTGGGTGATAATGTCTGTTCACCCCATAAGAAATGGAGGGGAAGAACATTTTAAAATGTTCACTTTTTTCATTTGGTGTTTTTAAAGCAACAACAATGAATCCAAGGCACAAAAACAACATTTTAATAAAAACCTCTACATTTCCCTGTAAAATATTTAATGGGTGGAGGAGGCCTTGCTCCACAACTGTGCACACCTCTGAAAGTACAGCAGCCTGAATCCCTGCCTGCACAGCCCAGGACATCTCCAGACGGTCCACTGCACACTTTCAAAAGAATAGGAAGCAAAGTGGTTTTTAGTGGTATTATGAAAATAGTTTTAATTTTGATGGCCTTTTGAAGCTTTCTGGGACAACCAGGCCCTGCCTTGAGAACCGTAGTCTAGATGCAGCAGTCGGATGTTGAACTGCTTTGTTGCTTTTTAATTTTTTGGTTGAAGACAAGGAGGATTAGAAGAAAGTTATTTCATATGATTTTCTGGGAAGACACAAGCTTGAGAAAACCCCACTTGTAGTCAGTCACTCTGGGAGCCCCGATGCCCCATTCAGTCTTGTAAGGTCTAGCTTGTGGAGGAGTTTCCAGAAGACACCAATCCCTGAAAGGCAACTTTCGGGCACCAACTGAGCCAGGAACCTTTGTCCCCAGCCTGTTCCCACAGAAGTTCAGAGCAAGGCACGTGTTGTCCATCAGGGACTGGGCCAGACCAATCTCAAGGAGCTTTGGGTATCTGTGGTATCATATGGAGAATCTTGCTGCTTTAAAAAACATAATTAGACTTTTCCTTTTAGGGCGGTTGTAGGTTCACAGAGAGCCTCACAGCAGGGCTTGTGTGCTGCCCTGCACACTTTCCCCATAGCCAGTGAGCTGGCATCATCTCATTATTAACTAAAGTCGGGGCTTTGTCCAGTTTTACTCATGGCCTTTCTCTGCACAAATCCACCCAGGACACCATGTGACATTTTGTCATCTTGCCTGCTGAGGCTTCCCCAGCGCTGTAACAATTTCTTAGACTCTTTGATTTTGACAGACTGGATAGTTTTGAGGAGGTTGGTCAGGAGTTTCACAGAAATCTCTCAGCTGGAGGCCAGGCGTGGTGGCTCACGTCTGTAATCCTAGCACTCTGGGAGGCCGAGGTGGGTAGATTGCTTGAGCTTTAGGAGTTCAAGACCAGGCTGAGCAAAAGAGAGACCCTATCTTTACTAAAAATAGAAAAACTACCTGGGTGTTGTGGTGGGCACCTGTAGTCCCAGCTACTGGGGAGACTGAAGAAGAGGATTGCCTGAGCCCAAGAATTTAAGGTTGCTGTGAGCTATGATGATGCCATGGTACTCTACCCAGCGCAGTAGGTAGAGTGAGACTTTGTCTCAAAACCCCCCCCAAAACAATAAACAACAACAACAACAAAATCTTTCAGTTGGGGTTTGTCCTGCTCTTCTCATGTGGGGTTGACCTAAAAGTGAGCACAGAACAGATTGGGGTTCCCCAGGGAGATCTGAGCACCAGGAGGGTGCAGAATACCACCCCTACCACACCTGCTGTGTTCCCTTTGCTGTGGACAGAAGCTGGGAAGCCAGGTGCACCTGTCAGGGAGAATGTGGTGGGAGCACCTGCCAGGGAGCACCTGGTGGGAGTATCTGTCAGGAAGTACCTGGATGGGAGCACCTCTCAGGGAGCATCTTTAGAAACATCTCTCAGTGAGCATCTGTGCAGCCCCTCCTGGGTTGGATGTCATCTCATGAGGAATAGAGGTTCTGCTTTGGCAAGGGGCTTTCTGTCTCTGGTAGCTGGACTGTCTAGGGTCCAAGTGTCCTCCTGGCTTCTCTGCCCAGGCCTCAGCCCCTGTTGCCTCCCATGATTTAGCCGGTACCCCCTTCCAGGTCAGCACTCCTTGTCCCCACTGGGGCCTGCTCCTTGAGGTCTAACAGGGAGGTGTTCAGGCTGCCTTTCCCCATATGACCCTTTGGCTTTTCTGGAGGGATCCTTCCTGGTTAGTGCTGCCCGCTCCTCCCACTTCGAGGGGCTGATTTACATGGTTTACCCCTTGGGGCTCCACATGAGGCTTTGGGAACCCCAATTCTGCTGTTGAAAGCTCAAAGCTACCTGGTGAGACAGAGTGGAGGGTGGTTTGGCCAACAACAGTGGCTCTGTTCACAGCCTACTGGTCTTGGAGGACTGGCTTCTGCCAAGGGCAGGAGAGGGTGAATGTGTGTGAGTGTGTGTGTGGGGTGCATGGTAGGGCTGGGCGGGTGGGTGAGGAGGTGAGGAGGAAGGTGCCAGCTATTGCTGTCTGGGCCCTCACACCTACCTGCTCCTGGTGATGACTGGTTTGTGAAAAAGCCTGTTTCCTCCCCTAGAAAAAGCACATTTGGTTCCATTCTCCACTGATATGCCTTAAGCTGAGTGACGACAGAGTCTCTTGGCTGTTATAGACATTCTTAACAAGACCCTGTTCCCTGTGGTCCCTCAGACATGGGCTGATGGACAGTTTTACACACCCTGAGGTGGCCACATGTGGCCTGGGCAGGATGTAACTGCAGTGTTTCTTGCTGCCTTTGGTGAGAGTGTCTCTTGACCCTTCTCCTCTGTCGGCTTAGAGCTTCCTCCAGACCCTGGCTTGTCTGTTCCCGTTACCCTGTGGCTTTCCCAGCTGAGGTTTCTTCTAGCACTCAAAGTAGGAAAGAGCCAGCCCTGCTCCCAGGTCCATCTTCAGAAAATCAAACCAAATGCTGAGCCAGGCTTATCTGGATTGCTTCAGCTGTGTATGAACTGCACAAGCCAGACCTTCCTGTTTTATCATCACTCACCCTCTTTTTTCCTCCCCAGAGGAGGCTGAGGAGCTTTTGCTGCACAGGACACAGGCTGCCTCATTTCCCTGCCCAGGGATCAGAGTTCCCTGCATTAGAAACAGGGTGGTAATAGGGAGAGAGGCAAGGCTACCCCTGTACCTACCAGTGTGCTGCGCCCTGAAAGCTGGCTCGCCAGGTGTCTGTGGTCCCAGGGACAGTGCTTACTTTGAAGCCAGATCACTCGGTTCACCCTCTGGTGTTGTTACCGCCTAGCTATGTAGTTTTAACCTCTCTGTATCCTGGTTCCCTCCCTTGTGAACTGGGGTTAATGACTCCTACCTCACAGTGTGAGGATCACATAATACACGGAGAGGCCTGACAGCCAGCCCTGGGTGTCAGCTAAGATGATGGTGCTGATGGTGAAAACTGTGTGATGATGGTGAAGATGATGGGATGGCGATGATGGTAATGGTGATGATGATGGTGGTGGTGGTGGTGATGGTGAAGACTACAGTGATGGTGGTGATAGTGTGACTGTGATGATGATAATGGTGAATACTATGTGATAGAAATAATGTTGATGGTGGTGATGGTAATGATGATGGTGATGGCAGTGATGATGGTGGTGGGTGGTGATGGTAATGATGATGGTGGGTAGTGATGGTAATGATGATGGTGATGGCAGTGATGATGGTGGTGGGTGGTGATGGTAATGATGATGGTGATGGCAGTGATGATGGTGGTGGGTGGTGATGGTAATGATGATGATGGTGGGTAGTGATGGTAATGATGATGGTGATGGCAGTGATGATGGTGGTGGGGGGTAATACTAATGATGGTGATGGTGATGGTGATGATGGTGATAGTGGAGACCATAATGGTGATGATGGTTGTGATGATGATGGTGGGGGTGGTGAAGACTATGTGACGGTGATGGTGGTGGTGTGGTGGTCCTCACTGTCTTAGTTGCACCATGTACAGGAACTGTTGCCAGTCTCCCATCTCAAAGAACCATATGGCTGCCTCAGTGCCTATAGCACAGTGATTACAGTGTCAGCTACATACACGAAGGCTGGCAGGTTCAAACCCTGCCCCAGCCAAACAATAATGACAAATGCCACAAAAAATAGCTGGGCGTTGTGGTGGGTGCCTGTAGTCCCAGCTACTTGGGAAGCTGAGGCAGGAGAATTGCTTAAGCCCAGGAGTTGGACGTTACTCTGAGCTGTGACGTCATGGTGACATAGTGAGACTCTGTCTCAAAAAAAAAAAAAAAAAGGGCAGCACCTGTGGCTCAAAGGAGTAGGGCACCGGCCCCATATGCCAGAGGTGGTGGGTTCAAACCCAGCCCTGGCCAAAAACTGCCAAAAAAAAAGAACCATATGGCTGGATATGGAATACACATAGGACTGTGATGTAGTAATACTCCATTTCACCTTCTCAGGGTCATTTCTCTTAGAAGAGAAAATAGACATCTGAGTTTGGGCACTTAAGTTTGTGAACTCATCCTAGCAAAAGTGCTACATACCTCATTGCTGAATATCACTATAGTCACCAGATGGCCAAGGGGAGTAGTTGTGATAGTGATATTCTGCAATGAGAAACGTAGCACTTTTTCTAGGAAAAGTTCATGAACTTAATTGTCCGACCACATATAAAAGAATATCTGAGCAGGTCCTTATGTGTAAACTCAAACAGGGCGTAACTTAGAGGATGACTGCCAAATTATAAAAAGGCTCACTGCAGGATCCAGGGCTTGTGAAATTGACAAAACCTTTGGGCCACATGCACTTCCAGTTTCACAGAAAGTTAAGAACACTTGCATTTGTATATTTTGTGAGTGGGAAGGGAATTTATTTCTCTAATTCCAAGTGGAAGGAACTCTGATGTGTTATGATTCCCGAGAATTTGTCAGACACTCTGAGCACAGCCGTTGCTGCGCTGAAAGTAAATGCAGGAGAGATTTGGCAGAGTGGTGAGCACAGGCGAGGTGCTTCCCGACCTGGTGTTGTGGCGTAGTGGGCAGCCCTCAGGAAACAGTTAGATGAGCTCTGCCTGAGGGTGTTATTGTGGCCACCATATATTCAGGCTGGCCTGGGGGAGGCCCCCACATGCCCAGTCCCCACTTCCTCAGCTCTGTTGGCTCTTCCTGGAGTGAGGGCCACTGAGGCTGGCTCCTCCCCTCTGCCTCACCCAGACTCCTGGGGGCCAAGGCCTGTGTTCTCTTCTTAGTTCTTCCCTCACTGAGTATTTTAAACATTCTCACCTGGGAGATAGAGTAGGTTTTAGAGCAGGTGTCCTCAAACTATGGCCCGCGGGCCACATGCGACATGCCTAGGACATTTATCCGGCCCACCGGGTGTTTTTGCTGCCACTGGCTGTCTTGCTTAGCAGCCGACTCTTCCCGGGGCCTGTAGTCCGGCCCTCCAACGGTCTGAGGGACAGTGAACTGGCCCCCTGTTTAAAAAGTTTGAGGACCCCTGTGAGGATCTGCCAGGATATTGGTCTTAGCAGAAAAGCAACCCCGAGTCCATAAAGTAGCATTCCTTAGAGGACTCGGTTATAGCACTGGGTGATGGGTCACTGTGTCATGGCAGAGGTCCTCAAGGGGACCGTAATATGCCACCCAAGATCTGCCACTTTGTGGATTGCTTTGAGCTGAAGGCAACTGAGATCAACAGATACAGAAAAAAAGATTTCTCAGAGCTTCTTTTATCTCAGTGCAAGCAGAAACTTCTGGGGCATAAGGGTTGCTGTACATTCCTTCTTCAGGGAGGGTCTGTTCTTAAAAGACAGAATCCAAATAAAACATGCTCCAAATCACTTCTCTGGGGGAGTTTTATGGCCCTAAAGGAGACAGAAGATCACTTATACCTGCATTATTACAAACCTATTCATCCCTCTATTGTCCTAAAAGATCCATTTATCTTTCTTAAACTATTTGTTCTTCCCATAAGAAGCTTTTTCTCTTTGCTTCCTCCCCTACTAATAGGTATATAAGCCTCTAGTTTTAACTATTTGCTGAGCCAGTTATTTCCTTTGTTGGCTCCCATGTGCTTGCTAATAAACTTTTTTCTCATGTTAACCTGTGTTTTGTCAGTTTAATTCATAGGACCCTGTCGCTGAACTTAAGAGAGTAGAGGGAGAGTTTTTTCCTTCCTTCGTCACAGAGTTTACCTAACTTGGTCAGACGTGGTGGGTGGGAAGTGGGACTGGGGCCACCTGTGGCCACATCTACTCCTCTGGTGTGTGACATGCTTGTGGAACTCACTAGAATGAGTGAAAAAGTCAGGATTGCATGTAATCTACCAGCAGACAAATGACTTTTCATTAGAACAAAACATTGCCAAGTTGTGATGATGAGTGAGGGAGGAGGCCTCCAGGGAGGTGAGGAGCCTGTGGGGATCATGGAGGATCTGTGGGGAATGTGAGGGGCCTATAGGGGAGGTGAGGATGAGCCCACCTGCCTTTCTGCCTCTCCATCTGGTATCTGGAGCCCAGGCTCTTCAGAGCCCTTCTCTAGGGTCTTGGGATGAACAGTGCTCCTCAGGAACCTCACAGTGTGACCTCATTTGGAAATAGGGTTTTTAGGCATCATAGTGTTAATATGAGGTCATGCTGGGGTAGGATGAACCTTTATCCAATGATCTTGTGCCTCCGTCACAGAGGGATGGCCATGAGGAGATGGCGGAGAGACCGGAGGGAAGCGTCAGCAGGCCAAGGAACACCAAAGCCTGTCGGGAAGAGGCAAGAAGGGCACTGGCCTGGAGTCTTTAAAGGGAGTGAGGGGACTTTGTGCCTCTGGACCACGACAGACAAATTGCTATGTCTGGGGCTCCAGTTTGTGGTGCATGGTGGCACTGACTCACCTGGGGCCTCCGACCTGGACTCTGGCACCCTGGAGGTCTGAGGCCATCTGATTGCATGGCTCTTCCCCATGCAAGAAATGGCCACAGTGAGCCCCTCGGGCTGTGGACAGATGCCCTCACAAGGGTGGTGACTGCAACTGCAGAGAGACCCTGGAGGAGGAGCAGGGAGGTGGAGGACCCTTGGTGCCCAGACCCCCAGGAACAAGGCTCGCTCTGGGCACTAAGCTTAGCTTTAGTGAACTTCCGGGGTCTTGAAGAACTTGGAGCAACCCTGCCTGCAATTGCCCATGGACACCTGCACCCTCCACCCCAAGTGCAGATGAGACTCGGATGGAGGCACATTAAAATGACTCAGAATGTTTGCCTTTAGAAACTTAATTCTAGCTTTGGAGTATGAGGGGGTTATACCCATATTTTCATGAAGATACAGAAAGTGGTTTCTGACTTTTAGGTGGCTCCTTTTGTTGCACTTGTTTTTAGGGAGAGGTGCCTTAAAACGTAAGAGATTTAAAACATGCATTGTTTTATCCTGGCTCCTGTGCTCAGTATGTCTGTTGGGAATCATGTAGCGCCCTCTTCCGTGGAAATGAATTCAGATTGCCTGCTTATCATAGGCAGAAAAATTAAAGGGATACTCTATCTCTCTATGCTGAGAATAGACGTGGTGGTTTAACTGTGAATCAGTAAGAGGGCTGCGTTTGCATTTGATAGTTGCCTGTATTTGAAGTTTAATGGTGACATCTGGTATCACTCTGTGTAGTCTGGCTTGTGCATTAAAATTTTCCTCTTTGCATGAGGGTGAAATTTGGTTCTTGAAGTCCTTTCCAGGATGGATTGGACAGGGTTTAAGATTGTGGTGGGTTTGCATGTCAGTGGTTTGGAAGCAGTGACCACTATTCTAGGTTATGCTGGCTTGGGGCCAAGCTGGGCTCTGGGTTATTCCTTGTGCTCTGAGATAATTAGGATCCATTTCTTCCTGGGAGAAAATAAAGTATAATGTCTTTTGATTAAAGAAGACCCTTAAAAATGGAACACTCAGGAGAACATTAAAATACTGAGATCCCCCTACCCCTGTTTCCAGGTCTGTTTTAGGCAGCATTGACCAAAAGTGCTGCCACCTATAAACAGCCTTTCTGCAGGGCCTAGGCTGGTGCTCGGGCCCCTGTGACCCTTACAGCTGGGCATCTGCACCCTGGGAGGGGATATTGAAACCTTGTCCATACAAGGGTTCCAGACACAGATGGCCTGAAGTACATGAAAAAATGTCCAGCATATCACAAATGAAACTCACCAGGAGAGCACTCCACAGCCACTAGGATGGGGGTAACAAAACAAAATGAAAACATGGCAAGTGTGGGTGAGGTGGGGAAGCTGCAACCCTCGTGCATTGCTGCTGGGAATGTAAAAGGTGCAGCCAGCTGTGCAAAACAGTTGGGTGTTTCCTCAAAAAGCTAAACATAGAGGCCAGGTGCAGTGGCTCACACCTGTAATCCTAGCACTTTGGGAGACTGAGGTGGGAGGATCCCTTGAGCTCAGGAGTTTGAGACCAGCCTGAGCTAGAGTGAGACCCCCATCTCTACTAAAAATAGGAAAACTAGTTCCAGCTACTTGGGAGGCTGAGGCAAGAAGATCACTTGAGCCCAACAGTTC
>NW_003852439.1:7020822-7026295 GCF_000181295.1 Otolemur garnettii
AAAAAAAAAAAGCTAAACCCGGAATTACCATAGACCCAGCAATTCTTCTCCTAGGTCTAGACCCTAAAGAATTGAAAACAGGGACTCAAACAAACACTTGTTGACAAATGTTCCTGGCTGTATTATTCATAACAGCCAAAAAGCGGAAGCGGCGAGGGTATACTTGGCTGGCAGAGTGGGTGAGTTGGTAGGGTCCTTCCAAGCAGTGAGGTGTTACTCAGCCGTGAAAGGAAGAGCAACACTCATGCTCCAATGCAGCTGAGCTTCGAGCACGTGATGCAGATGTTGGGAGCCAGACACAAAAGCCACGTAGCGTGTGACCCCACTGCTATGGCTGCATGCGTGGGTCCCCCCCCCACCCTGTTTACTCCCTGAAGGCCTGATCTCTGGTGGGCGGGATTTGGTGGTGAATCTTTGGGAGATGAGTAGGTCTAGGTGTGGTCAGGAGGTGTGAGGACAGCAGAGTGAGAAGAAGGTCTCCCTGACCTTTGCCTGCTGACTTGTGATGAGCAAACACGTCTCTGGACATTGCCTTGTGTCCCCTGGAAGGCAGAGTTGCCCAGTTTCTCGTCTGGTTCATTAGCCAAGCCTGGGTCCTTGGTTGCTGATTCCCACTGGCTTCGCAGCCAAGGCCCTCTCCTATGAGCTGCAAACCACTCTGGATCCCAGAGCCCTGCCCAGGAGGAGGCCGGCTGGCTGAACGTCAGCACTTGGTCTCATTTTCAGGGACAGTTTCCTGACACGGTATGGGGCACAGTGGTCCCAGAGCCAAATTAAAACCCACCAGCTTCACACGTGGCCACTCTCTCTGGCAGGTTGGATTGGAGTGAATTTCCTATGGCTGCTAGACACTTTCCTAGGAGAGTCCCTGGGGAATTCTAAGTTTCAGTCACACTCTCTAAATTTTCATTAAGAGCCTTCACCCGGAGAAAATGATGGATTAGATTTTATTGTTGGAAAGAAGCCAGATAAAATTAGATGCCTCTTTCAGCCCCCACCCTTACCCCTCTGTTCTTGACTAAAACCTTCCCCCACCCCCCACCCCCTGTCCCAGCTCCCTGCAGATAGGTAGCAGAGAATGTTTATTCGATAAAGGCAATTACGGGCAATCGCTTCCTTCGAGGCTCTGCTTTTATTTCCTGTGCGATTTTGCTTTTATTCCACATTTTTAAGGTCTGGGCCAGCCCTGTGCTGGGCACTGCAGGGCGTGGGCATGACAGAGGTGTTATGGCTTCCCTCCTCCCTTCAGCAAGGCTTGTTAGACTTTCATGGTTGGAAGCTGGTGACATGTTTCACGGCACAAAAGAAAATAATCAGATTCCTGGTCTGTCCCCCCTTTTCCTGCCCATGTTCTCTTTCTTTGGTGGCAGCTAACCTCCCCCTCACCCACTGGAACAGAATTATGAGTTTGCCCAACTTTGGCCACTTTTTAGCAGCGTTGGGTTTCCACAGCTTGCTGTCATCGGTCACTGTGTGTGGACGGCACATTGTAAACACGGATGTTGTTTCTTACCCTGTTAGTGGCAGAGGGGAAGTTTGCTCCTTACGAAAACCAGGGCTCAGGCCCGAGCCAGTAAAGTCATTGGTGTGCGCCCAGGAGCCTCTGTGTGGGCATCATTCACAACAGTGTTGGCTTCTGTGAATTAGGTTCCATGTGGATTCATTCAGCAGAGACCTGGACTCTCACCCCCACAACTGGAAGCCTCTGAAATTAATCGGGCTGGAAATACCTTGCTCTGAGGCGGGAGAGACCAACTTGTGGGAGTTGTGGACAGCCTTCTGGGGCAGGCCTATGGCATACACCCCCTTGAGGAGGGGGCCCAGACCTGGGACCTGGGTCAGGGGACTTGGTTATCAAAACGACGATGCTCCCAGGAATAAAAATGCCTCCTGGTTTCTCCCTAAGTCTTTTTCTTGCTGTGGTGCCGGTCCCGGAATTGCAGATGTACAAAAACACCCCCACTGAAAATGCATTCTTTCCACCCGTTCCTGCTGAATTTTAATGTGGTCCCAAAGGGCGCTGTCTTGGCAGCTGAAAGGAAAGTGTCATGGATAGTTTTTATTGGTTTCTTGATGCCATTTCAAGATGAAGTTGCCAGAGTCCTTTGGAACATTTTTGGGACTGTGATTTCAGAGTACAGAAGTTGGAGGCTGAATGATGAAGCCCTCTGCTGGTCCTTGCATGGAGATTGAGGCCAGAGGATTGGGTGCAGCCACGCTGGCTACTCTGCTCCTCCTGGTCCTCATCTTTGGGCTGTGAGTGGCTCTGGGCATTTTGTTTGCTTTCTGGTTGGGCACAGTGTCAGGGACTGGCAGTGGAGAGGCCCTGCCAAGGGCGAGATTGTGCACACAGAAGGCTTGACTGTAATCACTCCCCCTGCTGTGTTCCAGAGTCTTACTACCTGCCATGGCACCTCTGCCCATGGCCACTGAACCCTGGAAATGTGACCAGCTGGAGCCCTGGTGCCCTCTGAGTATGGAATCCTCACCTGGTGTGAAGATAAGGGCACAAAATATAAGGGAAATAGAGGATTAGGAACTTGTATTGATTATGTGGTAAAATGGTAATGTTTTAGATAATCAGGTTGAATGAAATGTAGTATCAATTTCACCTGTTTCCTTTCATTTTCTGAATGTGGCTACCAGAAAACTTAAAAGTGCATCTGTCGCTTGCCTAATACTTCTTTGAGATAGCTGTTCCAGAGCTCACCTCTCGGAACACACAAAACGCATGCACTTATGCACACGCATGTCACACCCATGGGCACACTCAGTGAATCAGCTCTGGGACGAGGTCTCGCATTGACCCCAGGGCTGCTTGGCCACCTGCAGCCCTCTTTGCCAGACATTGCTTAGTGCCTGTTTTAGGATCTGTTACCTGACTGGTTTCAGAATAAAAGGGTGGGTAATATCTGACTTTTAAATCAAGACATGTAAAAGTCATCTCAAAATACTCTGGGCCAAGGAGAGAGGGTGTTCTGAGGGGACAACTGTGTGGGCAGAGGAGGAAGTGGGAACAAGTGCATGTGCACACGTGTGTGTCTGTGTGCTTGCCTGTGTGCGTGTGCATGTGGGAAGTGAGTTTTGGAGATCCAACATAGCTCTGCTCCTGTTTGGGAAGACTGTAGGTGTGGATCTCATGCCAGGTATTTGAGTAGGCTTTGTCCTCTGCCTAGCAAACCTCCCAGCCATCTCTCTGCATCAGCCCTCAGGCCTAGGTCTGCGCCTGTTTTCTGTGGGTGACTGTTCTCAGCACCCAGTCTTCCTTAAGGGTCTCCCTCTCTTCTCTTCCGTGTAAACAGCCCTCATAGACAGTTGGTCTCCCATGTGGGTTCATCTGCACATGGCTGCAAACCTCCTATCTGGGTGACCTGTGTTCTCAGGCAGGATCCCTGCCCCGAAAGGAGCCAGTTGCTGTGCCCAGAGCATTTTGTGAACTCACTGGCTGCTAGTATTCTGCTTCAGGGCTATTAGGGGTGAGGAGGGATGGTCCTGCCTGGGGCTGGCACAGCCTACGCTTGGCTCTTGGCATATGGCTTTTGTCTTGTGTGTTTTTCACAAGGCCACAGGGTAGCACAGCCACCAGGACACCACATCCTCCATAGCATCCAGCAGCCAGAAGGCAGAATGTCCTTCTGGTGTCCCACATGTCCTTTGCCCATTTTCACACTGGCACTACTCTGGAATAGGACTGCCCCACACCTGGGCACACACCTGAGTACATACCTGCCCCACATATGGGCACACACTTTCCCTGTACCTGGGCATACACCTTGGCACATATTTGCTCTGTACCTGAGCACACACCTAAACACACACCTGCCCCTTTCCTGGGCACACACTTCCCCATACATGGGCATGCACTTGCCTCACATCTGGCTCACACCTGCCCCATACCTGGGCACATACCTGCCCCACAATTGGGCACCCCATACCTGGACACACACTTGGGCACATACCTGCTTCATACCTGGGCACCCACTTGAGCCACACCTGAGTACCCCCCTGTCCATACTTGGGTACATACTTGCCTCACAACTGGGCCCAGACCTAGGCACACACCTGCCCTATACCTGGGCAGGTCCGGGTTCTGTCAGCTGGGAAGATGTGGGAAGGTGGCCGTCGAGTGGGCAGCTGTGGTTTCTGTTGGTGCAGACTGGGATGGCTCCTGTCTGGAGCGAGGCAATCAGGTCTCTCAGGCTATCTGCTGGATGCTCTTGGCAAGGCAGGACGCAGAGACTCCAGGTCTGGCCTCCGTTCTTCTGGGTGGGGTGCTGTGGAAAGGTAAGATGTGAAAAGCCTCCTTACTTATGGGGTCAGGTGGACACAGCTTGGTGTTGGCCTTCAGCCTTGGTGACGATCAGTGAGGCCATTTGCCTCACATGATGAGATGCTTTTAGGCTCTTGGGGCTCCTGGACCATAGGCTGGGCGTCCACATAGAGATCACACCCAAGTAGCCACACCAGCTGGTGGCACAGTCCAGTGTGTAGTGAGCAGTGGGCAGTGGGTAGGGTCCACAATGGAGGGGCTCTTCATCCTGTTTCTTTACCAACAGGGCGGAGCTGTCTTTGAGAATCTTGGCTTCTCCGGCAGGCACTAGGACCCTTTTCTTCATGCTAGGCTTTCGTCGCTGACTGTGCAGCTGCCCCCAAGGTGTGTAGACACCACATTACCCTGCTAGAGGCACCATGACAAGGAGAATGTGCTCAGGCCGGCTCATCTGGAGTCATCCTATGGGCTTATGTGATGGGAGTGTCCACAGAGAGACTTACTGTGGGGGCATGTGGGGAGCTGGAGAACACAGCAAAGAAATCAGAGAGTGGCACACAGCTCAGTTTCAGACAGGAAAGGGCATGGGGCCTCCATGGAACCAGATGGAAGGAGGTGCCTGGAGGTCCCACACACTACCTACCTGGCCTTGTAGGGCCCACTTGCTGTTGCTTCCTTATAGAGGTGAAATTCATGAAACATACACCATTTTAAAGCAAACACTTGAACGCATTTGGCACGTTTACAGTGCTGTGGAGTGTGGACCTAGGTCCAGAACCTCCTTATCACCCTAGAAGGAGACCCTGCATTCTGCTTTCTGTCTCTATGGATCTGCCTGTTCCAGATACTTCATATAAACAGGGGTGTATTAGATGGTCTACTGGCTTCATATTAGTACTGAGTACATTGGATAGTTGCTTTTCCATTCTTGTGATACTTTACTAAGAAGAATGTGTTTCAACTCCATTCAGCTTAATATAAAAGATGTAAAGTCTCCATATTTTTATGGTGGAATAGTACTCCCTGGTATACATATACTATAGTTTGTTAATCCATTCCTGGGTTGGTGGGCACTTAGGTTGTTTCCACATCTTGGTCACTGCAAATTGAGCTGTGATAAACAATCTGGTACAAATGTCCCTATGATAAAATGATTATTTTTCTTCTAGGTAGATGCCTGGTAATAGGATTGTGGGATCAAAT
>NW_003852439.1:7026394-7026785 GCF_000181295.1 Otolemur garnettii
AAAATGTTTATTGACCATTTTAATTTCTTTGTGAATTATTTCTGTCCATTGCTCATTTATCTATTATCTACAATATGATTTTTTTTTTATTGAATGGTAACTATGTACATTAATGTGCTTCTGGGGTACAGTGTGGAGTTTTCACACACAATCCAAAACACTTCCATCAAACTGGTTAACATAGCCTTCGTGTCATTTTCTTAGTTATTATTTTAAAACGTTCACATTCTGCTCTTAGAGAGATTCACTTGTACCCTTGTAAGACAAAACTCAGAAGTGATTCCTCCAATCCTCCTCCCTCCACCCCTTCCTCCTCTCCCCTCTCCCTCCCCTCTCCCTGTATTCTTAGGCTGTTATTAGGTTATAGCTTACATATAAAAGATATAAATTA
>NW_003852439.1:7026842-7032302 GCF_000181295.1 Otolemur garnettii
ATGGCTGCATAGTATTCCATGGTGTGCATATACCACAGTTTGTTGATCCATTCGTGGATCGATGGGCACTTGGGCTTCTTCCATGACCTGGCAATTATGAATTGGGCTGCAATAAACATTCCATACTTCTTTCTAAAGAGACTGTATTCATTTGGAATCCCATCAGTGGTGTAAAAATGTTCCCTTCTCTCCACATCTGCACCAGCATCTGTAGCTTTGGGACTTTGTGATGTGGGCCATTCTCACTGGGGTTAGGTGTTATCTCAAGGTGGTTTTGATTTTCATTTCTCTGATGATTAGGGATAATGAGCATTTTTTCATGTTTGTTGGTCAGTCGTCTCATATTAAGAGAAGGTTCTGTTCATGTCTCTTGCCCATAATTGCTCTTTTTGAATATGAGTGAGGTTCTGGGCAGAGGAGGAGGCTGGGAACTTTGGATATAAGATGGGGAGAATCTGCTCAAGGGTGTGAAACTGCACTGGAGCCTGCTGCTGCCCTTCGTAATCAGACTGCCCAAGTCCCAGCTTGCCCATCTCTCAGCCAGGAGAATAATCAACTTGTCAGGGCTCCAAAAAGTGCCTCCATGGTGCAGTTACATCGTTGGTGTGGCGGCCGACCAGCCCTCATCTGCAGGCCTACTGCTGACAGGCTCCTGATAAGGTGGGTGTCCGGGTTGGCCTGAGGAAGTGCAGGGCAGAGGCAGGGAGCCCACTGTGGCTAGGTTGGGAGACACGCCCTAGAGCCAGATGACACCCTCCTGATAACAGGTTCACATTTGTAAGTGGCTTAAGGAACTTGGAACACTTGAAACAGAGTAATTTGGAAATTAGAGTGCAACCAATGAAACCAAACCAAGGAAGACAAAGAGAGATAATCAGTATCTATGGAGAAATCTTTTTTTTTTTAAACTGATGTTTATTTTCCTCCCACTTTATTTCTATCTTGTTGAAGAGCTTGTGGAAGAACAGCTGCAGGTCACTCAGGGGTTGTTCCCACCCATTCAGTGGCCTGAGCAGTGGGAGCTGCCGACCAGTCTTCAGTGGCAGGCTGGGCACTCCAGTCTTCGGTGGGGAATTGCTGAGTAGGCACAGAGGGCACCTGCAGCCTTCTGACCAGTCTGCAACTCGGGCTGAGCAGCAGTAAACTCAGGAGCTGGAGCAGCCCATTTACCCTGAAATTCCTCTTTGGTCACAGCTTTCTCAGCAGCAGCCTGCTCTTCCTATTCAATCTCTTTAGGATCTCTGCAGAAATAGAGATCAGGCATAACCTCCCACGGATGTTCTTGGGAGATGGTGGAAACAACCTCGAAGAACTTCATGGTCTGGCCTCCACCACATCAGACCTATTGAGGGATCTCCCTGTTGTTACCTGGGATGACGATGTCCGCATAATGCAGAGAGGATCTGTGTCACACGGAGCAATGGTAGGCAGGTTAACATAAGACACCTCTGTGAGAGGCCGGTGGTCAGCCTTGGGATCAGTAACCACGAAAAGACAAAGCTCCCGGAAGGCTGCCTGGATCTGGGTAGTGAAGGTTCTGGGAGTGAAGTGGCCAGCAATAGGAGTGGCTCCAGTGGCAGCAGCAAACTTCAGCACAGCTTGCTGGCCAGTATTCCCAGAGGATATGGCACTGACATCAGCAGGGTTTTCAATGGCTGGAGCTGCCAACAGAAGTTTCCCCCAGTTCCTCTTCAGATTTATGATGGAGACGCCATCACTTTTCCTTTTGTAGATGTCCTGTTCCATTTGGAAGTCAAGGTTGGTGCTACCTAAGTGAGTTCCTGCTGCAAGGAATTTGAGGTCATCCTCCTCTTTCATTTTGTAGGACATCAAGGGCTCTGGACATTGTGAAAATTTCCCTTTAAGTTGCCGTGGGAATCCAGAACAATACCTTACGGGCCCTCCCTGAGCAGCACAGAAAGAGCTGTTGGAGAAATCTTAAAAAGAGGGTCTTCTTGCACCTCCTCTCTTGTTTCAGAGCCAGCAGCTACTCTAAAGAGAGCAGAGGGCTGCTGGTGGTGCAGGGAAGACGGAGCCTCCTAGTGACCTGGGGAAGCACTTGACGATGTCCCTCCTCCTACTAAGGTGTAACCTCACCTGAATCACATCTGCAAGGACTTTGCTTCCAAATAAGATCACACTCTGATGTTAAAGCAGACATGGACGCTGTCCCACCCTGTGCTCTGAATCTCTGTGGGCTGCAGTGAGATTTTGAGTTCTTTGAGGATGGATGAACTTCCTTCAAGTGGGAAGCTCCACACACACAGTGTATCAGCAGTAAGTTGGCAGGTCTGGCTGCTGTCCCCCTCCTGTGACACCACACATGCTGAAACCAACACGGCCTTCATCCTGTCCTCTGCAGGAGATGGAGGGGCCTCGGGAGGCTCCTCTTAGCCAAAGGGGCTGCTGACTCAACATGTTTTCAGACAAGCAGGAAGCTCTGGAAAGGAAATGGGTAAGCTTTATTTTTATCTAATTCCAGCCATTCTGTGTTTTTTTGAAGATGGCCTTTAAAGATTTGATTTTTATCTTAAAGGGGATGCAGAAAAGCTCATGGGTCAGGCTCCAGAAAAAATACAAAGAAGAACTGAGTTTGGGTCACATCAAGTGGCGGGTGGTAGATGAGCCTGGGGTGTAGCCTTAGGAAGGGCTGCCCCCACTTGCTGAAAGGGCAAGTACTGGTGGCGCTGTGCTTGTAGCCACGGGGCCTCTGTGGCCAAGGGAGCCTCCTTCCCTAGAATGCTTTCATCCCAATAGGTGGGGTGAGCGGGTGATGCTGGCCATGTTGGTGCCAGGCTTTAAGGGGGACTCCTTCAGATGTCCCCGGGGCACAGGTAAGCCCGGTCAGGTCCTGGGGCCCTCTCCTAGCCCTGGAGAAACAGTCAGCTCAGCCTGTTTAAGGCCTCTGAGAGCCACCTGGAGCGCAGGCAGGACTTGTGAGGAGCGTCAACCCTCGGCCTCCTGGTATCTGGGACCGGGGAGGGGGTTCTCCCTGACAAGTGGCTATCCTGGATGGACTGGCCGCATCCCCACTCACTGTATTTTCTTCTCTTTAGGAAATTTGTGTTTTCTGACAACAGACTAGTGATGCACTTAAAGAGAAAAATGGCCTTGGCAGTGGGCCCTTGGTGACCTCCCAGCTGCACCTCTCTGGACCAGCCTTGGCCCTGGAGCACAGGCGAATCACCAAGGCCTTTCCTCTGGGCCCACACCCTCCTGGGCTCTGAGGCCAGTTTCTATGCCAAGATGGTGGCACTCACCGAATTCTTAGACAAAAATCAAAGCAAAATCAACATGAAAATGAATCTCTGGGCTCGGCGCCTATAGCTCAACCGGCTAAGGCACCAGCCACGTACACCTAAGGTGGCGGGTTCGAATCCCCAGCCCGGACCTCCCAACAACAATGACAGCTACAACCAAAAAATAGCCGGGCGTTGTGGCGGGCGCCTGTGGTCCCAGCTACTTGGGAGGCGGAGGCAGGAGACTCGCTTGAGCCCAGGAGTTGGAGGTTGCTGTGAGGTGTAATGCCATGGCACTCTACCCAAGGGGACAGCTTGAGGCGCTGTCTCAAAAAAAAAAAAAAAAAAAAAAAAAAAAAATGAATCTCTGTGGCCAACCTGCCATCTCTCCCCTGAGCCCACAGCTCCAGTCCTGGAGCTGGTGTCCTCTGGCTCCGCTCTGTGGTTTGTGGCTCTGTCACTAGTGAGGATCACTGCATCTCACTGCTGCCTTTAGGATTGAACACTCTGGAAAGGAAGAAGAAAGGACAGAGTTGGTCAGTCTCCCCTGAACTCTGCTCAGAGTGGGCAAGAGGAGGCCAAGGACCCCTGCCTGTGAGGGTGTGTCTTGCCCAGAGTGGAGCCTTGGCTCCACCACCACCTGCTGCAGGACAGTCACATTGCTGTCTTAGTTCACTCCTCTGAGTTGGAGCGGGAGGAGTGTTGTTGACCTCTTTGGAACAAGAACATTTATGTAGAGATGTAGGTAGTGGCTGCTCTGTGGCAAGAACTTGATGTTGGGGTGTGCCCATGCATTTGCAGTGCATGGATACGGGAGCCTGTGTGCCCATGTCCATATATATATGCACATGCACACCCATATGTGAGTGTGGATGTGTGTGCATGTGTTTGTGCACACACATGTGAGTGTTGATGTGCATGCATGCGTGTACATGTGTGCCTGTGCCTGTGCATGCCCGTCTGTGTCTGTGCACCTGCAGGACCTGTGGTACTGTTTGCCCCCTTGCACCTGCCCACACCTGGCTCTCTCTGGCCTAGGGAGTGTCCTACCAGCCCAGCCTCGGCAGGCTCTCTGGCCATTGGAGGCAACTCTGCAGGGTGAGTTCTGCTTGGCTTTGCTGGCTGCCTCAGTGGTGCCGCCCGATGGCCCTCCTAGGAGCTGGCCTGTGGGTTGCTGCTGTCCATGTTAATTTCCACAAATGTGTTGGGTAAATTGTGGTAATTTATGGCCACCCTGCTGCCCTTCAGATCACTGAGCCCCACCCCTCACCGACCAGGGCTTTCAGGTGCATTCTGGACCTGTGTTTGCTGCATGGACGGCACACAGCATGTGGGCAGACCTGGGTTTCCTGCCCTCTGTGTTCTCTTTTCTCTCTTCTTTCTTTCTACTAGTAGGCACTGGGTTTTATTCTGTTTCCTCCCTGGAGGCTTCCTCCTCATCCTGATTAGCATTTGAAAGAATCTACATTTGCATTTATTAAGCCAGGGGTGGTGCAGGAAAAACTCTGATCCTGACACAGATCCTGGCAGAGGGAGAGTCCTGCCTCCTCAGGCCTTGGGGCAGGCCAGCTGCCCTGCAGACTGTGGGTTCAACACCTCCCCTCCCTTGTGTGTGGAGTCACTTTACCCACTCCTGACTCTAGCACTTACTTGCTTGGAAGGTCTGTATTTGTCTGCCAGGGCTGCCATCAACTGGTGGCTTAAAACAACCCAAGTATATTACCTTGTAGTTCTGGAAGCCAGATGTCTAGAGTCGGATGGCAGAGGACTTGCTTTCCCTTAAACTTGCAGCGGAGGATTCATCTCCCTCATCTTAACTATAATTATATCTGCAAGGATTCCACTTCCAAATAAGGCCAAATCTGGAGGCGTGGGGAGAAAAGACTTGAACATATCTTTTGGGGGACACAATTCAACCTACAACAGGGTCCCAGCTGTGTCATCTTATATTTTTAGTAATATGCGCTGAAAAAATGAGTTATTTTCCCATTCCAGGGCCTAGGTCCGTCCCCAGCTCTGGCTACCATTATGCACCTGGGTGTCCCAGATCTTCTGTTTGTGCACGTGGATGCCCAGCCTCTACACACAGACAGCGTCTGCTTTCTATACCTGCACTACAGCGGGGGCTTGAATGTGTCCTCTCCAAAATTTGGGAGTTGCCAGTGTTAGGGTGAAATAGAAGCAAGCCTAACTCCATTTTCTTATAACTCTTTTTTTTTTT
>NW_003852439.1:7032562-7034201 GCF_000181295.1 Otolemur garnettii
TTTTTTTTTTTTGGTTGCAGCCATCATTGTTGTTTGGCGGGCCAGGGCTGGATTCGAACTCACCACCTTGGGTGTATGTGGCTGATGTCTTAGCCACTTGAGCCACAGGCACCGAGCCATTCTTATAACTCTTGTTCCAGAGAATCAGTGGGAAGGCAAAGCAGGCGGCAGGCCTGATTCCATTCTGTTGTTTTGTTACATTTTATCGCTTTAGAAAAAAACCGGTTCCACTTGCCTCCCAGTCCATTGCATAGTATTTTAAGTGTACCTGCTTAGAACTGTTAAAATTATTAATATTATGTAGAAAGTCACTAACTACCCTAGTGACAAACAACCTTCCCTTTGTGATCATGTTGAAGTGATCTTCATTCCATCCATATATAATATTGAAATGTTAACGGAACAAGCTTAACTCCATTTTACTATTTACTCCTTTTTACCTTCAAAACTAGTTCCTTTTGTTTTCCCTCCCAGTGTAACTGTAAATGCCTTTAACTAAAATAGTTAGTAGTGTAAGTTACTGACCATGTAGCCCCTATGATTATAGCTTTTTATGATCATTGTTGTTTATGAACCTCACCTGTGAGTCCCCCTCCTTACATTACCTTAGGACATTTGCAGATTGTACCTGCTTTGTAAAATTATTCATTGCTCTCGTGATCATTGTTTAAACTGACTAAACGGCCTTGCCCTTGTGATTTCCCCTAACTGCTGTTCTTTGCTTCTATGACTATGTTTATCTGTCCCCTGGAAATATTTTGCCTTATGAAAATCAGAGCCTTAGACAACTTGGAGTTGCACTCAGAAACCCCATGTTGGGACACTGGGGCAGTCGCTGGCCAGCTCATCAGTAAAATGACTTGTCTTTAATTTAACTTGTGGTCTTTGGGGGAGTCCTGGGCATAGCACTAGTATGTTGATCTTGAGAGCTGGGGCCCTTAGAAGTGTCTAAGGCCTTGGGCTCCTTCCTGGTAAGTGGGACTAAGGCCCCCAGGCAAGAGGCTTCACATTAGCACAGCTGGAGCTTGAACTCAAGGAGAGAGCAGCCCTCATCAGTCACTGAACCTGCTGGTGCCTTGTCTTACACTACCCAGCCCCTAGAACTGTGAGAAAACAAACCTTTGTTTTCTATAAATTAGCCCAGGCATTTTGTTCAGCAGTACAGATGGTCTAAGATATCTGTTCTATTTGCTTCACCAACAATATATGTTGGGGACTGTGGAACATCTATGTGTTTTGACCTACCCAGATCTTTGTATTGGGGCATCATAAGAAGCTGCTATACCCAAATACTATGATTCAGTCATGGTAGATGCTTAGAAAGGTAATAGCAAAAGGCTGGGGACAAGCTGCAGGTACCTCTGTGTTAGCTGGCCCAGGTTCCGAGGATGTAGTAGCTGGGTTGATGTTTGTGGGCATTCATAATTATGTTTTTTTTTGTTGTTGTTGTTTATTTTTTTGAGACAGAGTTTTACTCTGTCGCCCAGGATAGAGTGCGACGGCATCATGATAGCTCATAGCAACCTCAAACTTTTGGGCTCAAGCCATCCTCCTGCCTCAGCCTCCCAAGTAGCTGGGACTACAGGCACCCATCACGATGCCTGGTTAGTTTTTCTATTTTTTTTTTTTTTTTTTTTTT
>NW_003852439.1:7034553-7037731 GCF_000181295.1 Otolemur garnettii
TCCCAGAGTGCTAGGATTACAGGTGTGAGCTCCTGCACCTGGCACATAATTAAATTCTTTACCTTTTATTTGACATAGTCTTAGAGAGAAATGGCAAAAATAGTATAACAAATGCCAGACCACCCAAATTTTAGTATTTTATCATAGTTGCTTTATCCTTCCACCACAGACAAGGTGCTGCTTAAAAGGTCATTCTGCGGTACCCAGAAATGAGACCAGGAGAGGTTCAGACCAGGTTTAATGAAAGGGATGGAGACCCCTGGGCAGGTTGAAAATGGCATCTCCACCCAGGGCAGTTGGAGATCGTTTTTTACATAGGGTTGTAGGGGATGGGTAGATCTTACTGCCTTTTGGAGGATTCTGGTGGGCTGGGGTCCTTTTGGTGGGAACCTTTGGGGTGGGGCTAGCTAGGCCCTTTCTGGGCTTTCATTCCAGTAGGGGGGTAGTATTTGTGTGGGGCTGTGTGAGGCCCCCAACATTCCCAACTCTTGTTAAAAAGGGTTATGGGGATGATGATCAATCTTCTGAAATTGCTTCCGGCTAAGTAGGTTGTAGTTGTCCTCAGTGGGATCAGTCAGGTGTTGGTAGGGCTGTGTGGGTTTGGGGGCACATGGGAGAGGGTTTGGAGAGTGGTAGGAATTGGGTGGCAACAGGCGCTGACGGATTCTTTACTCTGTCTTGAATAAATGAGAAAGTGCTACTTGAAAGGTCATTATGCAGTACCCAGAAATGAGACCCTGAGGGAGAGGTTCAGACCAGGTCTAATGAAAGGGGCAGAGACCCACCTGGGCAGGCTGAAAATGGCATCTCCACTGAGAGCAGTGGAGAATAAATGAGGAAGGAGGAGTTGGATGATATAAGCAGCAATGGTTAATAACAGGAGGATTGCAGTGAGGGGCCCAAGAGGGGTAAGATCCAGTGTCCCCAGGGGTTGTTGAACCAAGATCACTTATTTTGAGATTACAGGTGGGTAGCTTGTTCCTGGAGTTGGATGCCCTCTCATTTTAGACTTGGTGTAGAAACAGCAGGCCTGGGCAGTGCCTATGGCTCAAAGGAGTAGGGCACCGGCACCGTATACTGGAGGTGGTGGATTCAAATCTAGCTCTGGCCAAAAACTGCAAAGAAAAAAAAAGAAAGAAAAAAAGAAACAGTAGGCCTCCTGTAAGCAAGTGCAAAGGCCCATTCCCCTGCTATGAGTAGATCTAAGCCTCTCTGATTTTGGAGAACTACTGTCACTGGGGAGTCCACCTGGTCCTGTATGGGTTGTAACTAATCAGAGACTTCCTGGAGGCTCTAGGCTAGCTCAGTGGACATTAGCTGGAACTGGTGGGTAGCAATTCCTAGGCCAGCAGTCCTAGTGGAAACCCCTGCTGTGATGCCTAGCCCTACTAGGAGAGGGATTAGTTGGATGGTGTGCCAGCTCCAGATGGGGTGTCAAAGGGGCCTGGAACTTGTTCGTTGCCTGGGAGGAGGTGTATATCAAGGGAAAGCAGGACCAGAGTGTGGGTGTCAGTTCAGTTTGTTGGGAGGCATTGGCAGGTAGAGGTTCTGTATAGAAAAAAGACACCGTGTCCTTAAGGCAAGTGAAAAAGTTGAAGGAAGGGAGTAATTCTTGAGTTTCTGCATGTTTTTTGGGGTTCCTTCAGTATCCTAGACGGAAAGGGCTCCTGCCAGGCTCACTTCACTGATAGGTGGGGGTATAATAGAGTGCATTTCATGGAAGAGGGGACACTTGGTTTGGGTTAGGTGGTCAGCGAGTCTGTCAGCGGGTATGTTGATAAAGGGGCAAGTGGCTTCAGTTTCCTCAGTGCTTTAATCTATGGGAGGAGGGAAGATGGGACAGTAGGGCTGTCCTGGCAAAAGGGGTTCTAGTTTTGGGTGCGAGGACCAGTGAGAGTGGGGGGAGAGATGAGAGAGGGGGAGAGAGAGAGAAAGAGCAGGGAAGATGGGGGTGGGGAGAAAGGAGTCAGAGAATGATATGGCACCCACAGAAAGAAAGGAAGAATGTTGGCGCTGAGGTCCAGTGGGCAGCTGGATTTAAAGGGGGAAAACAGAAAAGAGTGATCTTACTCAAACCCACAAGGTATTCTAAATGTGAGTGTTGTATCCATTTTCTTTAGGCAAGGTTGAAGACAGACAGTTTTTGGATGTGTCCATTGTTAAGGCATGACTGTTCATCCATCATGGACATTTAGGAATCACTTGAGGCTTAAAGGAACAAATCCTAAAAGTCAAGGAGCTGGGGAAATGTAAAGAGAAAGGATTTCCGCTTCCCTTTGGTCTGCTGGGTTTTGCAAAGGTTTGTGAAAAAGGGTATCTGCAGGGATGGGGTGCTGCTGGTAGGAGAAAGAAAGCAGGTAGAGAGACAGATTTGAGTCCTTATGGAAAGACTGTGAGTTAATAATTTTCTATTATTTCACTGTAAATGCCAACCATTTTTACATTGCCCTCTTTCTGTTGTAAAATTAAAATATCTATTTGAAGTGAGCTCAAAAACTGGGGATTATGGATGGAGAGGTCTCTTATTCTGCACCATAATCCTCTTTCTGAGGATTATGGGTGGAGTGATGTCCCTGCCTGTCAGAGCTCACTTGGGTCATTAGGGGGAGGGATTGAAAGTGGATGGTCTTCAAGGCTAGGTTAGAGGGGGGATGGGGTTTTCACTGGCAAGATATTGCTAGGAACAAGGAGGCAATAATCTTTTTCAGCATGAGTAAAAGGGAATAGATCTGGTATATGACTTTGGTAGAAGTATAAGAAAGGAGAGCATGATGTTTTACACCACAGCATATGAAAATTTGCATTTTTAAAAATTTTTATTGAAACAGAGTCTCACTTTGTCACCCCTGGTAGAGTGCCATGGTGTCACAGCTCACATCAACCTCCAACTTGTGGGCTTAGCCGATTCTCTTGCCTCAGCCTCCCAAGTAGCTGGGACTACGGGTGCCTGCTGCAATGCCCGGGTGTTGCAGTTTGTTGCATTTTTTTGTTGTTGTTTGCCTGGGGCCGGGTTCAAACCCGCCACCTTGGGTATATGGAGCTAACGTCCTATCCACTGAGCCACAGGTGCTGCCCAACCATGACATTTTCTTTTTCTTTTTTTTTTTTTTGAGACAGAGCCTCAAGCTATCCCCCTGAGTAGAGTGCTATGGCATCACAGCTCACAGCAACCTCCAAC
>NW_003852439.1:7040983-7045392 GCF_000181295.1 Otolemur garnettii
GGATTCGAACCCGCCACCTTAGGTGTATGTGGCTGGCGCCCTAGCCACTTGAGCCACAGGCGCCGAGCCGATAAAGTTAATTTTAATAAAATCTCATTTGGTTAATAAAATTGTTTTTCTTTTCTTTTTCTTTTTTTGGAGACAGAGTCTCAAGCTGTCACCCTGGATAGAGTGCTGTGGCATCATAGTTCACAGCAACCTCAAACTCAGGCTCAAGTGATTCTCTTGCCTCAACCTCCCAAGAAGCTGGGACTACAGACGCCTGCCACAGCGCCTGGCCATTTTTTGGTTGTAGCTGTCATTGTTGTTTGGTGGGCCCTGGCTGGATTCGAACACACCAGCTCTGGTATATGTGGCTGGCGCCTTAGCTGCTTGAGCCACAGGTGCCAAGCCAATGCTTACTTTTCTTTAAGTTGATTAGAGCTCTTTTATACTGATAGTGAAATATCATATACACATGACATATACAGATATGCAAACACATAGACATATAGGAATAGACATTTTTAGGTGAAATAAGGCAGAAAGTTTATAGTTTGAAAACTTAGAGCACATGAAGGAAAGGAGAAAGTTGTGGCTTTTCCAGAAGTTAGAAAAAGGAAGCTACAAAGTCTTTTCTAGTGGAGAGGATAACTGGAAAGTAACAAAGGGTGAGCAGAAGAACTTTATCTGCCGGTGACCTGAAAAACAGTGGAATATATGGAGGGGGGAAGGCTTGTATTTATTTTTTATTTTAATGATGGAGATAGGAGAGAGTAATAGAGGTCTCTGACATTTAAGAAGAGCAGAGGATGTGGCTTTAGTACTTCTTAGAATTAATTTGCTTACCCGTGTGGGAGATTCAGTTACCTAAGGCTGTCCTGGTGTGATAAAATTGAGTCTATTTCAAAGTCTGCCATGTCATAGTCGGTCAGATGGAAGCAGTTTTTGTGTCCATGGGTGGGAGGATGTCAACTTAGGGACCACCAGTTCCAGAAGGCGAATGTGGTCTCCTGTTCTAAGGAAGATAGATTCTTGCTCCTAGAGTCTTTCTCTTTTGCAGAGGGGACCCGGTCCTGGGGCCCCTGCTGAGAGTGCTTCCTGGGGTGTTTTACTCCAGAGACCCAAAGTCCTAGAGAGGTAGTGCTTCTTTCCAGCAGAAAGACGTGATCTTCTTGCCTGGTCTTTTGAGTAACTCTCTATGGAGAAGCTTTAAAGGGGCAGCTACAATTAAAAAAAACTTTCCTGCTCTCAGGGATGCTGTCAGTACCATTTTTTCTGCCTTCTCTCCATCTCAGTTATTAAAAGACCAGGAAGGCTGGGTGCCAGGTACAAAAGCTCTGCTTGTGGGTTCTGAGGCCCCCTTTAAGTTTTAGAGTTTATGCTGAATATTCGGGCCAACTGGGAGATGAAGCACGTTGCTAAGATATTTCTTCATGTAATGGTTGAAGAGTTTCTGTGCCTGTGATGAGTCAGGAGGATGGGATGGCAGGCAGTGGAAGTGGGCAGGGACGCCCAGAAGGGGCTGGCATGGGCATTGTGGCAGAAGTGGGCATGGGTGGGATGGGGAAGCCAGCTGTGACAGAAGTGTGCAGGGATTGATGGGATGGGGAGGAGGAGGACCTTGGGGTTCTGTGGTGGGTTAGGAGATGGAGGAACATAGGGAGGAAGATCAGAAGGAGATAGTTGGGGGAGGTTGGAGTAACCAGTATATGGGGAATAGAAGATGATTTGCATGGGGAGGGGTGAAAGCTGAGACATAAAGGCCTGAACATAGGGGGCTTCACTCCATCTGCCATTTCTTTGAAGGAAACGATTTCAGTCATTAAGATATTGAAATCAAAGACCCCATTTTCAGGTCAGATGGAACTGTTGTCCAATTTGTGTAAGGTCCAGCTCCCAAGCCTCAGATTTCCTTCCCCTATCTGGATGGAAAAGAGGGTGTCCCCTGTTTCCCAAGACCCAGGTTATCAAAGAGAATGAGATACTCTGAGATGCCAGGTGTCCCCTGCTCCTCTCAGAGACTTGAGAACCCCTGTCCCCGGGGGAGGAGGAAAGGGAGCCAGAAGCCTGATTCAGGAACAAGCCCTGGGACCAAAACTCCTGGTCAGGAATGAAGGAAGAAGTGGGAACACAGGGACACGGGGTGGGCCAAGGGGAGATCTGTTTGAAGATGTTTCAGGGACCTTACTCACCCTTAAGTGGCCATTGAAGTGAAGTCCTCTAAAATCTCTGTCAGCTGGGTTGATGGAATTGGGTCTGGACATGACTGAGACTGAGTTCTGAGGGAAGTGGGTGGCTAGCAAGGCTGGCAGCGAGATGGGGTTTTGGTAACAGATGAAATGTCGTTGGGTGGCATGTGCCCAGAAATGAGACCAGAGAACAGAGAGGTTCAGCCCAGGTTTAATGAAAGGGAAAGAGACCCACCTGGGAAGGCCCCAAATGGCATATCCACTCAGTGTAGTTGGAGGACTCTTTCTATATAGGACTGTAGGAGTGGGCAGAATCCTGCCTGTCGGAGGATTCTGGTGGAATGAAAAGAGAATTAGGACAAAGATGTTTGTGGTCTTTCATTTCATCAGAGGAGGGTGTGGAGGGTTCATGTGGGACCACATTAGACCCCCAACATTGCTTCACTCAGGGCATGTTTCCTAAAACAGGGGTGTTCTCCCACACCACGAGATGTGAACACTGACCCAATACATTATTTTATTTTCCCACCGCTTAACACTGATACATGCATCATCTCATCTTTGATTTATACTTTAATTTCTTTCTTTGTCCTAGTAATGACTTGACCACATTTCTTGTTAGGTTTACTCCTAAATATTTCCTCTTGTTTCTGATGATGGAAGTTTCTCCACCTTTACATCCTCTGCCCGGTTACTCTGCATGCATGTAAAGGCTGTTTTCATACCTCACTGGATCCATTTATTGTTTGAGTTAGCTTTTTCCCCATCGATTCTCTAGGGCTTTGCTGTCCCATGGTGTAGCTACAAGTGGCTGTTTAAATTTACATGTAAATGAAAGCTAAAGGGATAGTTTTCTTCTCACTGGTTCCCCCTGTCTGATGACACTGGCCAGGACCTACCATGTGCAGTGGTGGAGGAAATGGGAACTTTTTTCTGCTCTGATGGGAAATATTACGGCATTTTCCTATTCTGTGAGGTGATGGGTTTGTGAAAAGGCACACGCATGAATATATTTTTATTTTCCTTATTGTTTCTATTTTTATGTCTAATAGGCACAAATTTTGTCAAAGGCCTTTTCTGCATCTATGTAGGTAATCACCATTCTTCTCCTTAGATGTGTCAATATTGCCAATATTTTACTGACAGGTTTCCTTATAGCGAACCAGCTTTGGATTCTTGGAATAAATTCCACTTGGTCATGACGTCTTAATCTTCTTAATGTGGTGATTATATATATATATATGTCAATATTTTATTTGGTACTTTTATATTAATATTCATGTGATATTGTTTTGTAAATTTCTTCTTTTGTGATGATTCTGTGAAAGTTGAGTTTCAGAATTTTCCTCACATTATAAAAAGAATTTAAATTGTTCCCCTCATTTGCCATGTTGTGGGATAATTTGTAAAGAACGGAGATGATTTTGTCTTGGAAGATTTGGTAGATTTTATCTGTGAAACTATCTGGCCCTCCCTTTTTTGTTTTGTTTTTTCTTTTGGATGGAGTAATTCCTTGATAGTTTTATTTCTTCTATGGAAAGTGATTTGTTGAAGTTTTCTTTCTGTTATGGGGTAGGTTTGGTCCAGTGTATTTCCCTAGGAAATTGTTTCATCTATGTTTTCAAATTTATTTGTAGAGGCGGTTGCACATTTTCTGGACTTGAAAAATGCCTTTTGATTCAATTATTGTTTTTAATTTGTATATATGATTTTCTCCTCTTCTCAATTAACTAGTGGATTATCCATTTTTTTAGTTAAAAATCAGAATTTTAGTTTATTAATTAAGTCTACTAGGTTTTTCTGTTCTTTACCTCATTAATGTCTGCTCTGATCCTTATTATTTCCTTTTTAATGCTTTCTTATTTCTTTTTGAGCTGGGAATTTATTTGCATGTGTGTGTGGTTTTTACTGGTTGGGATTCATTGAGGGTATGAAGAATTAGGTTACACTGATTGCATTTGTTAGGTAACATTCCTCTTATGATTGTGTCCTGCTGCCAGGAGGTGTGCTATACATTGTGACCCCCAATCCTCCTCCCTCCTCCCTCTTCCTGCTCCCTCATTCCTCACCCCCAACCTATATTAGATCATCTACTGCCTTCATATTAGAATTGAGTACATTGGATACTTGCTTTTCCATTCTTATGATGCTTTACTAAGAAGAATGTGTTCCACCTCAATCCAGAGTAATACAAAATGTGTAATGTAAAGTCTCCATCTTTTTTTTTTTTTTTTTTTT
>NW_003852439.1:7045487-7047585 GCF_000181295.1 Otolemur garnettii
CTGTTTTTTTTTTTTTTAAAGTTGGGGGCTCGTTCTTGCTCAGGCTGGTCTTGAACTTGTGAAGTCAAGCAATCCACCTGCTTTCCAGAATGCTAGGATTACAGTCATGAGCCACTGTGCCCAGCTGTCTCCATGGCTAAATACTATTCCATGGTATTCATATACCATCGTTTGTTAATCCATTCCTGGGTTGATGGGCATTTAGGTTGCTTCCACATTTTGGTGATAGTAAATTGAGCTGTGATAAACAGTCTAGTGCAAAAGTCCTTATGATAAAGGATTTTTTTCTTCTGGTAGTTGCCTAATAATGGGATTGCAGGATCAAATGGGAGGTCTAATTTGAGTTCTTTGAGGATTCCCCATACTTCCTTCCAAAAAGGTTGTATTAGTTTGCAGTCTCACCAGCGGTGTAAAAGTGTTCCCTTCTCTCCACACCCATGCCAGCACCTGCAGCTTTGAGACTTTGTGATGTGGGCCATTCTCACTGGGGCTAGTGATATCTCAGGGTAGTTTTGATTTGCATTTCTCTGATGATTAGGAATGATGAGCATTTTTTCATGTGTTTGTTAGCCATTTGTCTGTCTTCTTAAGAGAAGATTCTATTTATGTCTCTTGCCCAGTGATATATGAGATTGTTGGCTCTTTTTTGGTTGATTAACTTGAGTTCTCTGTAGATCCTAGTTATCAAGCCTTTGTCCAATTTGTAATACGCAAATATCTTTCCCATTCTGAAGGCTGTTTATTTGCTTTGGTTGTTGTCTCCTTAGCTGTACAGAAGCTTTTCAGTTTAATTAAGTCACATTTATTTATTTTTGTTGTTGTTGTGATTGCCATAGAAGTCTTTTCCATAAAATCTTTCTCTGGGCCAATATCTTCAAGTGTTTTCCCCACACTTTCTTTGAGGATTTTTATTGTTTCATGCCTTAGATGTAAATCTTTTATCCATCTTGAATCAATTTTTATAAGTGGTGAAAAGTGTGGGTCCAGTCTTTTACTTGTGGTTATCCAGTTCTCCCAGCACCATTTATGGAATAGGGATTCTTTTCCCCAGTGTATGTTCTTTGTTTATCAAAGATCAGGTGAATGTAAGATGTTAGTTTCTTCTCATAGTTTTTTATTTGGTTCCAAATGTCTATGTCTCTGTTTTTGCTCCAATACCATGCTGTTTTGATCACTATGGCCTTGTAGTATAGGCCTAAAGTCTGGTAGGGTGATGTCCTCGGTTTTGTTTTTATTACTAAGAATTGCCTTGGCTATACAGTTTTTTTCCTGGTTCCATATAAAATGAAGAATTATTTTTCCAAATCTTGAAAATATGATGTTGGTATGTTAATGGGGATTGCATTAAACTGTAGATTGCTTTGGGAAGGATAGACATTTTAATAACGTTGATTCTCCTCAGCCATGAGCATGATATATTCTTCAATTTGTTAATATCTTCTGCTATTTCTTTTTTTTTGGCTGGGGTCAGGTTTGAACCCACCACCTCTGGTATATGGGGCCAGAGCCCTACTCCTTGAGCCACAGGTGCCGCCCTGCTATTTCTTTCCTTAGGGCATCATCATTTTCTCTGTAGAGTTCCTTCACCTCTTTTGTTAGGTATATTCCTAGATATTTCTTTTCTTTTATTTTTGAAGCTACTGTGAAGGGAATTGTGTCCTTGATTAGCATCTCAACTTGGCTGTTATAGGTATATACAAGGCTACTGGTTTTTGGATTTTGATTTTATATCCTGAGACATTATTGTATTTTTTGATCACTTCCAGGAGTCTTGTGATTGAGTCTTTGGGGTTCTCTAAATATAACATCATATCGTCGGCAAAGAGGGAGAATTTCACTTCTTCTGCCCCCATTTGGATACCTTTTATTTCCTTCTCTTGCCTGATTGTATTGGCTAGAGCTATCAGCACTATGTTGAATAGTTGTGGCAATAGAGGACAACCTTGTCTAGTTCCAGTTCTGAGTGGAAAAGCTTTCAGTTTTACTCCATTCAGTATAATATTAGCTGTGGGTTTGTTGTAGATGGCCTTGATCAGTTTAAGAAATGTGCCACCAGCTCGGTGCCTGTGGCTCAAGCGGCTAAGGCGCCAGCCACATA
>NW_003852439.1:7047826-7049591 GCF_000181295.1 Otolemur garnettii
AAAAAAAAAAAAAAAGAAATGTGCCCCCTATTCCTATATTCTTAAATGTTCTAATAGAAAGATGATGAATTTTATTGAATGTTTTTTCTACATCTACTGAGAGGATCATATGGTCTTTGTTTTTGCTTCTGTTGATATGGTGAATTATGTTTATGGGCTTATGTATGTTAAATCAGCCTTACATCCCTGGATGAAACCTACTTAATCATGATGAAAGATTTTTTTAATGTGTAGCTGTAATCTATGGGCTAGGATTTTATTGAGAATTTTTGCATCTATATTTATTAGTGAAATTCTCCTTTGTAGTTGGGTCTTTTCCTGGCTTAGTATCAGGGTGACGTTTGCTTTGTAGAAAAGTTGGCTAAGATTCCTTCCTTCTCAATTTTTGGGAATAATTTCTGCAGTATGGGTATAAGCTCTTCTTTGAAGTTTTGATAGAATTCTGGTGTGAAGCCATTTGGACCAGGATGTTCTTTTCTGGGGGGGGGGAGTTTTTTTTATTGTTTCTTTGATCTCAGTTCTTGAAATCAGTCTGTTCAAGAGATCTATTTCTTCTTCTTCCTCTTCTCCTTCTTCTTCTCCTCATCCTTCTTTTTTTCCTTCTTCCTCTCTTTTTTTTTTTTTTGATGGGGGGAGACAGAGTCTCACTTTGTTGCCCTCAGTAGAGTGCTATGGCATCATAACTCACAGCAACCTCAAACTCCTGGGCACTAGTGATTCTTTTGCTTCAACCTCCCTAGTAACTGGAACTACAGGCACCGGCCACGATGCCTGGCTATTTTTAGAGACAAGATCTCTGGCTCAAGGTCTTGAACCTGTGAGCTCAGGCAATTCACTTGCCTCAGCTTCTCAGAGTACTAAGATTACAGGTGTGAGCCACCACGTCCAGCCATCAAGAGATCTATTTCTTCTCGATTAAGTCTAGGGAGAGGGTGTGACTACAGGTATTGATTCATTTCCTCCACTTTGTCAAATTCCTGGGCATAGGGTTTCTTGTAATGCTCAGAGATTTTCTCTTGTATTTCTGTGGCATCTGTTGTTATTCCCCCGATATCATTTCAGATTGAGGCTATTAGAGATTTTACTTTTCTGTTTCTAGTTAATCTGGCCAAAAGTTTATCAATTTAATTTATTTTTTCCAAAAATTCAACTTTTTGTTTCATTAATTTTCTGAATGATTATTTTGTTTGCAATTTCATTCATCTCTGATTAAATTTTGGTTATTTCTTTTCTTCTGCTGGGTTTGGGATTAGATTGTTCTTTTTCCAATTCTATAAGATGGTTCATGAGTTTGTTAATGCACTATCTTTCTGTTTTTTCAATGTAGGCATCTAATGGGATAAATTTCCTTCTTAAGTCTGCTTTTGCTGTATACCACAGGTTTTGGTAACTTGTGTCTTCATTGTTGTTATGTCTGAGGAATTTAACAATTTTCTCTTTTATTTCCCTGAACCCAATTATCATTCAGCATAAGGTTGTTTAATTTCCATGCCTTTGTGTGGGATGAACATTTTTGTTGGAGTTAAGTTCCACCTTTATTGCCTTATGGTCTGAGAAGCTACAAGGTATAATTTCTATTCTTTTAATTTTGTTGAGGTTTTATTTGTATCCTAGGATGTGATCTATTTTGGAGTATGTTCCATGGGCTGACAAGAAAAATGTATATTCTTTTTTTTAAGACAGAGTCTCATTATGTCACCCTCTGTAGAGTGCTGTGGGGTCATAGCTCAAACTCTTGGGCTTAGCAATTCTCTTGCCTCAGCCT
>NW_003852439.1:7050330-7069202 GCF_000181295.1 Otolemur garnettii
GCAGGCACCGAGCCTATTCTTTAGTTTTGGGATAGTGTTCTATATATGTCTATTAATCCCATTTGTTCTAGGGTCACATTTAAGTCTTTGCATCTTTGTTTAGTTTATATTTAGGGGATATGTCCAGTTCTTTCAGAGGGGTATTAAAGTTCCTGGCTATTATGGTGTTATGCGATATCATATTGCTCAGATCAATCAAGGTCTGTTTCATAAATCTGGGAGCATTTAAGTTGGGTGCATAAATATTTAAAATTGAAATGTCTTCTCGTTTTATTGTTTCTTTGACCATAACAAAGTGTCCATGTTTGTCTTTCTTAACTTTATTTGTTTTAAATCTGCTTGTATCTGAAAATAAGATTGCAAACACATCTTTCTTCTGATTTCCATTTGCTACACTATTTTCCATCCCTTAACCCTGAATCTTGATTTGTCCTTCAAGGTGCATTTCTTGGAGACAACATATGGATACCTTGTGCTTTTTTATCCAATTAGCCAGCCTGTAGGGAATTCAAGCCATTATCATTTATTCAGAGACTTGGTAAGTGTGATGGAGTTCTATTCATCTTATTATGTGAAAGTCCATTGTATAGTTTTATCCTTTGCACCACTAATGAAGTTAAGTTTTGACCTTTAGCTTCTGAGTGTTTAGTTTGCTGGTGGTCCATTGTGATGGTCAGTGTTGAGAACAGGTCTAGTATTTCCTGCAGAGCTGGTCTTGTTGTGGTGAATATCCTCAGTGTTTACATATCTACAAAAAATTTGATTTCTTCATCAGCTTTGAAGCTTAGTTTAGCAGGATACCGAGTTCTGGGCTGAAAATCATTTTGTTTAAGAATGTTGAAGGTGGATGACCATTCTTCTATGGCTTGGAAAGTTTCAGTTGAAAAGTCTGCTGTCACCCTAATGACTCTGCCCTGTAGGTCAGTTGGCAGTTACTTCTGGCTGCTTGCAGAATTTTCTCTTTCATCTTGATTTTGGACAAGTTCATTATAATGTGTCTTGGAGTTCTGTTTGAGTTGAGATGACCCAGGCATTGATATCCTTCTAAAAGAAATGTGTCAGAATCTTTCACAAAACTTGGGAAGTTTTCATTTATAATAGTCTCCAGCAGGGTTTCCATTCCTTTGGGGGCAGTCTTCTTCCCCTTAAGGAGTCCCTATTATTTGCATATTTGAATGCTTTGTAAAGTCTTGTAGTTCTCTGAGTGACTGTTCTGCTTTCTCTTCTTTCTCTTTCTTTTCTGCCACCTTAACTATTTGGGTTAATTCAAGAACTTTATCCTCTGGCTCTGAAGTTCTTTCTTCTCTATAGCCTAATGTATTTTTTTTTTTTTTTGAGACAGAGCCTCAAGCTGTCCCCCTGGGTAGAGTGCCGTGGCACAGCTCACAGCAACCTCCAACTCCTGGGCTCAAGCGAGTCTCCTGCCTCAGCCTCCCAAGCAGCTGGGACCACAGGCGCCCGCCACAACGCCCGGCTATTTTTTGGTTGCAGCCATCATTGTTGCTTGGCGGGTCCGGGCTGGGGATTCGAACCCGCCACCTTAGGTGTACGTGGCTGGCGCCTTAGCCGGTTGAGCTATAGGCGCCGAGCCTAGCCTAATGTATTTTTGATACTTTCTACGCATCTATACATTCCCTGATTGTCTCCTTCATTTCCTTAACCTCCGCCATATCCTTTCTATAGTCTATATATCTCTCATCCATTTTCTTGTCTGTTCCTTTTATTGTCTTTATCATCCATATTTTAAATTTCCTTTCTATCAAATCCATTATTTATTTGTAGGTACAGTCTTCTATTGTAGCTGCCTCATGGTCCCTTGAGGGAGTTGCTCTGTTTTGTTTTTTTCATGGTGCCCAACTTTTTCTGTTGGTTCCTCCATATATGCTTTCTTCTTGTTAACTTCCGTGTCCTCTTTTCTCCTTCTCACTGAAAGAAAGAAGAAAGATCAAAAAAGGAGGGGATATCTTAGCTGTTATACAAACAATTTATGTGGGAAAGATGAGAAAAGTAGAAACGTCTCTATCAGAAGAGAGAAAGAAGAAGAGGAATGGAATAGTGAGAGATAATAAATGAGGCTGAAATACCATAACCAAAAATACAGGAGCCCTTGCTCTTGATGAAAATAAAAATGGAAATTAAGCCTAGAACTAACCAAACACAACAAGAAAGCTCAAATAACCCAAAATGGCAGCAACAAAGAAAAGAAAAAAAAAAACTTAAAAAAATATATATATCAGAAGGGACCAACTTTAATAGGTCTATATATGTTGCAAAATATTTCTGGGACATGAGGTGGCTCTGTGGGTTTTATGAGATGGAGAATTCAACTGGCAACCTCTCTCTAGTTTCCTGGCATGGTCCTGATTCCTACTTAATTGTTCTTGGTGGTCACTTGATTGTTTCCTCAGCATTCAATCCTTGCTGGGTTGGGACCTTAAATCTCTCCAGAATCCTTCTCACAGTGCACCCTGACAGCAATTTACCAAGAGGGTATGAGAGCCATTCAGCCTGCCCCAAGAGTGGGAGCCCATCCTAGGTAGGCAGAACAGAGACAGTCATGATTTAAGACTGCTGTGAGGCCTACCCTCACGACCTTCCTATGACCTTCCCACAATGGCAGCCCCCTGGCAGCTGGAACCATCCCAGGATAGGTGCCCCACCAGCCACCAAACATATGGCAAATTCAGTCCACCTGATATTCAAATCTGGCTGTTGTATACTGATTGAGCCCACCCACTCTTCTAAGCTTTCCACTCAACACGCAGCTTCCCTTGAATACTGAAAACTGCAGAAAGACTTCCTCTTGTCCTCAGACCTCTTTGGTGGTGGTGGTGGTGGTGCAGCCATCCCTGCCAGCTTCCAAACACTTGCCTAGTGAGTCAGATCTCCACTGCTCTGGATCACACATTATCTCCTGCATACCACGGGGCCTTGCTGTTCTCCCTGAGCTATAACTCCAGGTAAAATCCCCGCACCAGACATGGCTGGGTTCTCTTTTCTTCTCTGGTGGTACTAGAACAGGTCAGCAGAAGGAAACTTCTAGTCTGCCATCTTGCTTCACTGTGTGTTTTTATTTTTTATCTGGAGACAGGGTCTCACTCTGTCACTTGGGCTGGAGTGCAGTGATGCTGTCATAGGTCACTACAGCCTCAAATTCCTGGCCTCAAGTGATCACGCCTTGGCCTCCCAAAGTGCTAGGATGACAGGCATGAACCACCAGCAAGCTCAGCCTGCTTTTGTTTTCTTTTTAAATAAAAAATACTTAAGACTATGAATTTTCCTGTGATCAGGGCTTTAAATGTATTTTATAGAATCTGATGTGTTCTTATCATTTTTTAGAAATTCCCTAATTTTAGTTATAGTTCTTCCATCCATTCAAGAGTTTTTTAAATAATTAAAACAATTCCACGTGGAAGGCTTCTTTGTCTGCTTTGACACTGTTAGAAATTTGTCATTTTATTGCATATGATTAGAGCTTTTGGAGTGCCTTTACCCTATAAAGCTCTCTGTGTCTCTCAGTGACTGTGTAGATTTCTGTGGCTGTAAAACCTAAACCTTGGAACTGCCATGTGCTGAATGTGCTGTCTCACCATGGCTCTGCATGTCCTCTGCACGGTGCTTCATGGCTGCCAGTCAGAGGCTGCCTTCTCTTGGGGGTTGGCTATGTCTAGTTTCCTATGCCTGGGAGCTGAGGGCCCTGCTGCTGCTGGCTATGGCCTGATCCACGTGCAGGCCTAGGGGTGGTTCTAAAGCTGGTGGTTCATGCCTGGTAGAAGCCACTGGCTGCTAACTGGGTGAAGGCCCTGCCTCCCCTCAGCAGGTGTGATCTCCATGTGGCAGTGTCTTGGTTGCCCTTGGGTGTGGCCATTGTCCCCTGGTGGGCATGACAGCCTGACGGGAAGGAGTGTTTGCTGTCACCAAGTGTATCTCAGACACCTGTGCCAGTTATAGTGCTGGCCTCTCTCTCCTTGCATTTGGTCCTTTCATCTGTCTTTCTGAGTGTGGAGTCCATTGTTGTGATGTTTCTGTCAACATCTCCTCAGATCTCCTGGGGTTGAGCCTCTGTTTTGGAGATTTTAGTTTTCCTTCCTTTTCTTTCTGAGTGTCATGAGCTCCCTCTCCTTTCCTCCTGGTTTCTCTTAATGTTTTATGCTCTCAATGATCTTGGAGAGGTCAGATCCCACCACTCAACATGTTACCAGGTGTGTGCGCTGTCTCCAGCTGAAACCAGGTGGGTGTGTGCTGTCCTCACCACGTGTGACTGGGTATCTGGGTATCATCCTCAATACCTGTGCACCATCTTCACCGCCTGTGACTGGTGATTTGATCCTCATCACCTGTGACTGGATGTCTGAGTGCCTTCTTCTCCGGCTGTGACTGGGTGTCTGGGTACCCTCCTTACAACCTGTGACTGGGTGTCTGAGTGCCATCTTCTCCAGCTATAACCGGGTGTCTGGGCACCATCCTCACTACCTATGACCAGGTGTCTGGGTGCCATCCTCACTACCTGTGACCAGGTGTCTTGGCACCATCTTCTCTAGCTGTGACTAGATGTATGCGTGCTGTCTCCACCAGCTGCACATGCTCTGATGCTTGGTTTCTTTGCATTCAGGTGGTCTGTGTGGATCATTCTGTTTTGTCTGTACCATGACTGAACAGTGGGTGATGAGGTTCCTAGCTCTGTGCTCCTTCCAGCAAGCCTGTGTCAGGCTTTCTGGTGAGTGAGGGTGGGTTTGCATGTCCTTTGGTTTTTTGGTCTTTTTTTTTTTTTTTTTGTCATGTAGGGCTGTAAGTCTCCCTTTCTGCTTCTGTCTCTGTGCAGAGGGAGTTTTGCCTTCTTAGCTTCTCCCCATGACACAAGGCCTTTCCTAGGCTGCCCCACATGCTCAGGCTTTTCCCTGACTTCCCAGTGTTTTCCTCAGTGTGCCGTGGTGGGGCAAGCTCCCTCTTCTGTCCTCTGCAGGTGTTCTGAGTTTCCCTTGCTAGGTGGCTGGGGCCTGGGGCTCTTTCCTTCCTCCCTCCCCACTTGCTAACCTGTAATTTGAGGTGTGGCCACCTTCTGCCTTCTAGTTTGCTGAGGTGTGGGATAGTGTAGTTTTATCTGTTCTTGTGTGTCCCCTCCAGTTCTACGGGTAGTTAGGGAAACATGGTTTGGGTGTCTAGGTTGGCCAGGCTCAGGGGTCACACTTGTCTGAATTCTGCCACCATGCTGGCCCTGCACTTGCTGTCTCCCCAGCACCTTTACCCTATAGCAGTGGTTCTCAATCTTCCTAATGCTGCGACCCTTTAATACAGTTCCTTGTGTTGTGGTGACCTCCAACCATAAAATTATTTTTGTTGCTACTTCATAACTAATTTTGCTACTCTTATGAATTATAATGTAAATATCTGATATGCAGGATGGTCTTAGGCGACTGCTGTGAAAAGGTTATTTGACCCCCAAAGGGGTTGCGACCCACAGGTTGAGAACCACTGCTCTATGGGGTCATTGGTGGAAAATGCCTGTCAGGCTGTGATTTAGCTTCTCTTCCTGTGATTGGGGGTGAGCACCTGCTCCCTGTCCACAAGCTGCTCCCCTTCCCTTCCCTTGATCACAGGCTTTGTTCATTTCTTCTGGTCCCTTTTCTTCTTAGTTATGGGAGGAGTTCTTTCTATGTTAAGGTGATTAGTCATCTGTTAGGAGCGTTGCAAATGTTTTCCCTAGTTTGTATTTGTATTTTCACTTTCCACTTATTTCCCTAAAAGTTTGCCAAATCTGAAAACCACCCAGAACTCCTGTGTATGTACCAGATGGAGACTCTCCGGAATGCAGGTGATCCATCTCCTTTCTGCATCTCACTCCCTCAGATGACCCTGTGTTTTCTCTAACATTGTAACTTCTGGGAAGCTTTTTCAAAACACCCCTCTATATTAATCTTTGCTGCACCTTTTCCAAACTCCACGGAGTGATTTGGGGACACATATTTTCACTTATACACTTTCCATTCTGTATTTGAGAAGTTCAAGTTTAAGCGAATTGAAATTGATGTAATGATGGAAAACACTAACATCCAGAAGTGGGGAGGGTGGTGCCTTGTGGTGGTGGCTCTTCTGTATTTCAGGTAGTTGTGAGCTGCTTCAGAGGGAGCTGTGCATGAGCAGGGTGGTCAATGCCAGTGGCGTTGGCTAGTGTATACACCCAGGGTCCTCACGGGCAGCTCAGTGGGCTCAGGCCTGGAAGCTGGTCCTCAAGGCTCCAATACCATTTGTCTTGGTCACACTAGGCATTAGGTCCCTCGGCCCCCTCATTCAGGGTCTGTGAAGGGCCTAGAACCTCGTATGGCAAGGACCCCTCATGGCTGGTGATTCGGGACAGTGAGTCCTGCACATTCAGTGTTCTCCCTGTTAGGGCCTAGGCCTAGCCACTGTCTGCCAGGGTTTGGATTTGAGGGCATGTTTCCCCGCTTACAGACTTCAGAGAGGTGGTTCTGTGCGCTGTGTTGTCAGTGGTAGGGAAGGAGATGCGATACCCTGATGGATCCTCAGTCTGTGAAGGTTCAAATTCCTATGTTTTCCCTCATTGTATTATGAAACATTGAGGGCTGCAGATCTGAGGACCATCCCGGGAGTGCTCATGCTTTTACCTCCTGGCTGTTTGTTGCATTTTTTTTTTTTTTAGTCATTGTCATTGTCCCTCTTTTCCTTTATCCACTTGCTGTCTGTCCAGCCATCCAGTGCCCCTTCCACCCGGGAAGGAGCCATGTCGATCCCAAACTGAAAGGCTGCAGGAGTCCTCAGGTCACCCCCTCAACCTGTCTCCCCAAAGACCCCTGGTAGCAGCTCATGAGCAAAGGTCAGATTTTTGCCATAGGAGAATTTTATGGGAGGCCAGGGGGGCTGAGGGGCTCTCCGTTGGGAGTGGGGCACAGTAGAGTCCAGGTAGCAGGGGTAGGTGGGCAGGTACGGGCCGGGTTCTAGCTCCTTTCCTTCCCCCACTCTGCCCCCATCCCCCTCCTGGCTGGCCCTGCCTTCCCAGGATCAACCACCTCCCCAGGTTGCCTGGATAGCCAACACACCCCAAAGGGTCCCAAGGGTCCACCTTTAATCATATAGAGGGGGCAAGAACCTCCTTGAGTTCAGTGGCATTTAGGTTGTGCAACCCTCACCTCTAGGAGCATATTCATCACCCTGAAGCACTGCCCCTTTAACACTCGCTCCCCTCCGCTGCCCCAGCCCTTGCCTCCTGTTTTCTGTCTGGACTGTCTGTTCTGGGCATTCACAGAAATGGGCTCACATGGCTTGTCTTGTGGACCAGTTACTTCCACTGACAGCTGCGTCCTCAAGGTCCATCCAAGCTGCAGCGTGCATCCAAGTTTCCTTCCTTTGTAAGGCTGAGTGATGTTCCTTTGTGTGGATGGACCATGTCTTGCTTATGCATCACCTGATGCCAGACAGGTGGGCTGTCCCAACACTGTGCTGTTGTGAGCCATGCTGCCGTGAACATGGCACACACATTTCTCCTGGGCACAGGCCTGAGGTTTAGCTGCTGGGCACAGTGTAACCTGAGGCTCAGCTTTGGGATCACACAGCAAGGTGGCACGTAGGCCCAGGACTGATGGGACTGGCTGGATGGCTGTGGCTGGAGCTGATGTGGGAACAATGATGTAAACTGTGTACTCTAACCCAGCTGGAGGCTGTCCTCGGTGTCCTTGTGGAAGTGATCCAACTGTAACTGCGGTCTCCCCTGCTGGTGGGCGGCCTCTGGGCTGCCTGGCAGGTCCTCAGCTGACCTGCTGCCCAGGTCCTGCCTGTCCACCCTGCAGCAGGGGCAGTTCCAGGCAGCTCCAAGAATGGTACAGGAGGGATGTCGTCTCCAGTAGACGATCTCAAGTCTGCCCTGGTGAGGCACAGGCATAGCTGCTGTTGTGCTTGCAAAAACTTTATGGCACTCAAGAGAGAGCTCCTTGGTCCTGATTGTACTGAATGTCAGGTGCCGGCACCTCCATAAGCTGCCCTTTGTGAGTGGCTCTAGGCGCTTTGGCTGTGAGCTGGCATTTCCTGACATCTTCACAAGAGCAGTGGCTGCAGCCCCCACTGCCCAGTCTGCCTCAGCAGTGGGCTCTGTGTGCAGATGGTCAGGACTCTGGGCAAAAGCATTTGTCAGTTGGGGACTGTTGGGCACCACTGGGGGTCTCAGGGCATGGAGGATGCTGGGATCAGGCTACAGGGATCACTCTCTGCCTCTCCAACACAGCAGTGGTAACAGGCTATGTGAGACCCAGAGGACCAGAGTAATTGGAGCCACAAGGGAGGGGTAGAACCAGGGAGAGGTCCCCACTTGCAGAGCCCCCTTTATTTATTTTTTTAAATTTTTTTGAGACAGAGTCTCACTTTGTTGCCTTGGGTAGAGTGCCGTGGCATCATAGCTAATAGTAACCTCAAACTCTTTGGCTTAAGAGATCCTCTTGCCTCAGCCTCCCAAGTAGTTGGCACTATACATGCCCCATGATGCTGGCTATTTTTAGAGATGGAGGTTTCACTCTTGCTCAGACTGATCTCGAATTCCTGAGCTTAGGCAATTAGCCCACCTTGGCTTCCGAGAGGCTGGGATTACAGGCGTGAGCCACCATGCCTGGTCTGCAGAGTCCCTTATAGTCTGCACCAGCTACCCCTTTGATCTTTGGGCTAGAGTAGGGGTCTATATTTGGGGTGGGGGAGAGCAGAGCCCTTGGCTCAAGCATGCTTCATGCCAGAGGGGATTCTGCTCCCAGGTGGGCATGGTCCAGTGGGGAAAACCAGGTTTGGTCATTTGGGAGGTCGTGTTGAGGGGGAGCAGTGCAGGGCTGGAGCCCCCTGCCTTCCTCTCACCCCTGCACCTGCGCGGGAAGCCTGCCTAAGTCAGATTGTTTTAGCCAGAGCTGTGGCCAGGCCCAGGGAGGTGCAGCCTCCCCCACACTGTGTGGTGTCAAAGGTTCTGAAAAAGGATTGAGCAGAACAAAGAGCACCTGCATGGCCACACCCAGTGTCAACAGTTTTGGCAAAATCACTGGGTTTGTTTGACACATCACCAATGGGCCTGTGTGTTTTTTGCAGAATGCTGCAAAACCAGTGGCAGATACCAGGACTCTGTAAACACTTCAGCATCTCCTCAAGTGTGAATAGTCCAATTAGAGAATCAGTCAGTGAACACATTCATAAATCCAAGCAACAGGCATCAGGACAAAGTCACCTGATGACAATAGCAGAGGTCCTGGTGCCCTCAGGTGGGGAAGGTTGGGCAGTGTCCTTGAGAAGCCATGTGGTGAGTGAGGAGAGTCCTGGGGAAAAGTCAGAGAAGAGAGGACCATGGGCAGGAAGGCCCTGGACTGAGGAATATTCTGGCAGCCCCGGGAGGCAGGGTCGGGGCCGGCTGGTGTGGGGAGACTTATTTGACAGAATTCAGTGCCGTTTCATGATAAGAATACTGACTCAGAACAGACCTTACATGATGAAAGACACTTATGTGACAAACTCACAACCAGCATCATACTTACTGGTGAAATGCTGGAGGCTTTTCTGCTCAGATCACAGACATAGGTGTCAGGGACACAGGTGTCTGCTGTCATCTCTGCTGCACAGTGTCATGCTGGGGTTCATACAGGAATTAGTCAAGATAAATATCACATAATGGACACTCAGACTAGAAAAGATGTAATACTTTCCCCCATTCATAGGATTCATGGATGGATAATTCTCAGGAATCCACAAAAAATGAGAGCCAATAAACGAGTTTGACAAGGCACACTAAATAACAAGATCTACTGTGTCTTTCTCTACACGAGCAGCTAATCATCCAGAAATGAAATTTAAAAAGACCCGTTTATAATCATATCAAACAGAAGGAATACTCAGGGTTAAATTTAACAAAAGAAGGGCCAGACACGGTGGCTCAAGCCTGTAATTCCAGCATTCTGGAAGGCCGAGGTGGGTGGATTGCTGGAGCTCAGGAGTCCAAAGTCACCCTGAGCAAGAGTGAGATCCAGTCTCTACTAAAGTAGAAAAACTAGCTGGGTGTTGTGGTGGGCACCTGTAGTCCCAGCTACTCAGGAGGCTGAGGCAAGAGGATCGCTTGAGCCCAGAAGTTTGAGATTCCTGTGAGCTATGATGCCACAGCACTCTACCAAGGGTGACAGAGTAAGACTGTTTCAAAGAAAAAAAACATTAACAAAAGAAACACAAGGCTTGCACACTGAGACTATAGCACCACTGAGAGGTGGAGTGGGAAGATGTCCCATGTCATGGGTCACAAGCCTGGACGCAGTTGACACAGTGACACCCAAAGCTGCCTCTGATGGGCTCCAGCTGATGAAATTTTTTTTTTTTTGAGACAGCGTCTTACTTTTGTCACCCTCGGTAGAGTACTAGGGTGTCATAGCTCACAGCAACCTCAAACTCTTGGGCTCAAGTAATTCCCTTGCCTCAGCTTCCTGAGTAGCTGGGACTACAGGAGCCCACCAGAGATGGGGTCTCGCTCTTGCTCAGGGTGGTCTCGAACCTGTGAGCTCAGGCAATTCACCTGCCTTGGCTCCCAGAGTGCTAGGATTATAGGTGTGAGCCCCTGCGCCAGGCCAGCTGATGAAGTTTTCTGATGTGTGTGCAGAAATTGACAAGCTGACTCTGAAGTTTATATCAATTTTCAAGGGATACCAGTTAGTCAAAATAATCTTGAAAAGGACAAAGCTGGGGAACTTCCACTTCCCGAGTTTCTGAGCCATACTAAGAGAGGTTGGCTCCCATGTCTGGGTGCCAGCCTGGCTATCCTGGTGAGCACCTGACACCTGCCATATTGCCCCTTCCTGTGCCACCCACTTCGTTCTTCACCTCCAACTTTCCTGTGGGCTGGGGTTGGTGCATAGGCTCTACCGGACACCCTCTGAGGGTACACATGACTGCTGTTGTCCCCTGTATGGGCCACAACTGCTGCTCTAGCTGTGTGGTTTCAGATTCTCATTACTGTCCATCTAGCTGTTTCATCCTTGGTAGTCCTTGCTTAAATTACTGGGTTTGCCAATAGTATCTTCTAGAACTTCTGTGGCTTTATTACAGAATTGTCTCTACCAGGGGCCAAACCCCATCTTCAAGCACTTCAGCAAATCAGTAAGAGTCCAGCATGGACTCAGGGATGGGAGGTGGGGAGTGGCCAGGGCTGACTAGAGCTGACCCAGAGGTAGGGCTGGTGGGGCTGACTGGGTCTGTCTCAGCAGCTTTATAAGCCCTCACCACCACATGCAGGTAGAACAAGGCAGGGGGTAGCTTGGCCCAAGCCCTTTCAGCCATAAATCAGCGTGTCATGGGGTCATGGGGTCTTGCTCCAGCCTCTTGCTGTTTTCTCACTGGTGGTAGGTCTGACAAGTCACCTTACATGGCAATGCCCTCTTGAGGGTTGTCCAAGCCTCAGGCGATGAGAGGGCCCAGGCCCAGGGGACCACACTGAGGGCTACAGCCCGTTCACATCCCAGCTTTGGAGGCCCCCATGGGACGCCAGGCCTGGTGGGTGGGTAAAGGCATCTGCAGTCCCCATTGTGGGCTCCACCCTGCTCCTGGCTGTGGAATCCTTTGTCTGGGATGTGGCTGGGAATAACACCCTGGCCTGCCCCTGCCTGCCGTCTGTCCCTTCCTGCTGTCTGGCCTCCCCCCTGCTAGTCCCTGGGGTGAGGGCATAGTGGCCACCTCACTGCTTTGTGGCTGGTGGGTTCTTCCTTCTGTGCTGCAGCCTGAGGGATGCCCAGATGGGAGCTGCTTCCAGCCCAAGTGTGCCTGTCACACACCTGAGACACATGGGGAACCATAGCTTGGGAAATTATCAGGTGACCTTGTGATGCCGGTGAGAGAAAGAAGGTGAACAGGGCAAGTTCAAAGGTCAGAGGCACCCTTTCCCTCTGAGACCACCCGGGGGTGGTCTGGAAGGTGTGTCATAGGGGTTTGGCCCCAACTCATAGGGCCAAGATCCTCCTGGGGCCTCCATGAGGGAAGAGGGGGGTCATGGTAGGTGTGGTAGCTGCTGCCTTCCCAAGTTCTGGATCTGCAGGTTGAATGGTGGGTCCTTTCAAGAGGAGAGGAAGGCAGAGGAGCGGTTCAGAAAGGTGCAGATGGACAGATAGACACAGCTGCCTGAAGGTGGCAGAGAGGAGAGTGGAACAACCATAGCCCAGGCCACCAAGGTTGCCAGTGGCCACCAGCAGCCAACAGGCAGGGAGGAGGGTGTGTGGCTGGCCCTGCTGACACTTTGATGTCAGCCCTCGGCCTCCAGAGCTGCGAAAGGAGAAATCTCTGTAGCCTAAGGCCCGAGTATGGGGCCATTTTTTAGCCCCAGGAGGCAGGTGTCAGGTTGGGGGAGCTGTGTTTCCCCGGCTGAGCTGATGGTTGGCATCCTTGTGGGGCTAGGGTCACCATGGTCCTCGCCTTGGTGGCATGTCCCTCATGGGGACACTGAGGTCCACAGAGACATGGTGCGCTGAGGTCACAGGATTCTGAGGTCCCCTTGGCCCATCTTATCTGCTCTGTAAAGAGTCAGGGTGCCCCTGTGCGCCGTGTAACGCACACACTTAAGGAGTTAGGACAAACACCAGGGCTCAGCGGAGACACAGCATGTCCTCCCCCAGGAGCTCCCTGTGCCCGCCCTCCTGGTACTCGGTTCTCAGCCTGGCTCCATCTGGTGCCTCTGACTTGCATAAAAGTTGCCACCCTGTCCAGTGTGACACAGAAGAAATGGAGGGAAGGGATGCCTGCTTCTGCCAGCAAACCTTCTGTCTTTCCTGCCAGGTGGAATAAGATGGACCTTATTCCCTTTATTAGGTTGAGGAAATTCCCTTCTATTTTTTAATTTGCTGAGCTTTTATTATGACTAGTGCCGAGTTTTGTCTGATGTTTCCTGCTCCTATTAATATGTGCGTATGACTTTTCTATGGATTGTTTTTCAAATTTCAACTCATTCTGTCCTTCCTAATGGTCACGGTTGCCCAGCACAGCGTGTGGCTCTTTTCACGTGTTGCTGATTCAATCTGCTGATACTTTGCTGAATTTCCTTTCTGGCCTGTAACCGTGGGGGCGGATCCGCTTCTTTCTTGCCCTGCCTCTCTGGTTTTGCTATCAGGGTGATGCTGGCCTGGGAAGTGCTCCCTCCTCTTCTATTTTGTGGGAGAGATGGTAGAATTGGTGTTATTTCTTCTTAAATGTTTGGTGAAATTCATTGGTAAGACCATCTGGGTCTGGACGTTTCTTCTTCGTACGTTCAACTACAAATTCACTTTCTCAGTTACAGAGCTGCTCAGTATCTGTGACATTTTGGGTCAGTGTTGATCGTTTTGACTTTTGAGGAATTGTTCCTTTTTTCTAGGTAGTCAGATTTACATGTATAGAGGGAGAGGTTCATGCCGTGGCACTGTGTGTGTTCAGGGAAGCCCGGGCCTGGAGGTGCCTGCCATGGTTAAGGGCAGAGTCAGAGGAAGCCGGAGATGAAGCTGCCCCTTGTTCCCATCCCATGGTCATGATGGTGGGTGTATAGGTTTTCTGTGGCTTCTGTAACAAATTACACCAGCTGGGGGGCTTAAAACAACAGAAATTTATCCTATCATAGTCCAGGGGCCCAGAAGTCTGAGGTGCAGATGTGGTAGGGCCAAAGCCCCTCCCAGGCTGTCCAGGGTCCTTCTTATCTTAAGCATGGGCTCAAGCATCCCATGGCTGGTGACCAGCTCACTCCAGTCTCTGCTCCATCTTCTCACAACCTTCTGTGTCGGTGTCCTCTCCTCTGTCTCTTCCCAGGACATCTGCTGTTGGACTTGGGGCCTGCCCTGGCCAGAGTGAGCGCTTCTTAAGGTCCTATATTTCCTGTCTCCAGAGACCCTTTCCATATAAGGTGGCATTCACAGGTTCTGGGGTTAGGACATGGAGGTACCTTTCTGGGGTCCCCTATTCCCACACCATGATGGGTCCTCAGACCCAGCCCAGCTCCCCTGCTGCCCAACCCTGTGGGCTGCTTAGGCCTCTCTCTGGGTCACTCCAGGTGTGGGCTGTGCACGGCCCACAGCAGAGCAGGGGGTGCCCCCACCTACCATCAGGTTGGTCCCATAGACCCTGTGAAGGTGAGAGAGGGCAGCTCTTCAGCCCAGGGAGACTTGCTGGTTCATGGCTCAGAGGCTAGGCTAGAGCACCTGGGGGTCAGTGTAGCTGGTGAATTAATCTGCGAAGTTCCTCAATGCCTGCTCCAGCTCAGCATGTTTGCCCATCACCCACCATCAGGTTATCGCTTGATGATCACTGCATGGAATGCCCTGTGGCAGTAGGGCTCCCATTGTGACATTGAGAGAGGGTGTTGCACCTATGAACCAGGTACTGCAAGCCTGGAGGGGTGCCTTGTGAATGTCTCTTGTGCAGGCCCAGGGCCCCAGTGGCCTTGCCAGCCCGTGCAACCCTGCAGGCTGGTCTCAGCTCTTGCCAGCAATGAGCATGGCTCTGATCAGGATTCTGGGCACAAATGTGGGCATTTTGTTCTTCTGAGCAGCCTGGATCAGAGTCCTGGGCTTGGGCTGTCGGCACAGCTGTGGTGCCTGAGGCCGACAGGTGATGGGCCAGCTGTCCCTGCCAGGGCTCCCAGGCCAGGCTTTAACCCTCTCCTGGCAGGAGCCCCCACTCACGGTGGAGGGCAGTACCCAGGCTGGCGCCGGGACTCCTTACTTCCTCTTGCCCCCTCCCTGCCAACTGCCTCAGGAGACATTTATATCCTGCTCCCAGGACAGCTGTCTCCAGGGACCCAAGCACCGACCCTAGCCCCCTGTCAGAGGCACTGCCAAGTCCAGGAGGGTCCAGCTCTGGATGAGGAGGAAAAGGGCCTTGAGGTCTATGTGGCCGCCTCTCTCCTGTGCTCTGGCCCCAGCACTCAGTGCTGGCTGGAGACAGAAGGGAGAAAGCTGAGGAATGCTGCCACCTGGAGGCCCATCAGACTTGGCCACTACCTCCAGCACTCAGGAGGGCGATCGAGCCCCCTGCTGGGTCCTCCTGCCCAGAGCCCATAACCTGGCAGCCCCCAGCACCCAGCTCTGTTTTGACAGTGGCAGAGGCTGAGGAGTCATCTAAGCTCTGCCCAAGACAGGGCTGGGGATGCCTCACAGGCTTCACTGCAATGCTGGGCATGGGCTGGGGGACCTGTGGTTGGATGGCATCCTCCTTTAGGGCCATGGATACTGGGCATCTGTGTGAAGGGCTGCAGGGAGGCAGTGCAGTCTGTGAGGTGGGTCACAGTCAAGGGACCGCAGTCTCCTTGGAGGAGGCATCGCATCCCAGGGAGGTGGATCTTCCTTTGGAGGTTTCCCTCCCAGGTGTTCTGTGGGCTACTGGACTCTTATGTTTCTGCTTCTATAAAGAAAAGACCTGCGCCCCTCTCTAAAGCTGGATATTCAATGTCTTAAGCCTGGTGGCTTCTCCTGCAGAGGCTGGGCCTGGTGGGCAGGGGTTTGAGCTTTGAGGCCCTGGCAGGCTGCCTCAGCAGATGAGGTTCAGGGCACAGCAGGGCAGAGGGCCAAGGCCCGGGTGCCTCATGTCCATTTCCAAGGTATTTCACCATCCACACAATTTACGCACTGTGTGTGTCTGTGTGTCCCTATGCTCCCCAGCGAAATGTCTCCATGGGGCACATGCAGCAAATAGCCCCTCACTTCACCTGTACCCCACATGCCTGCCCTGCCTTGTCTGTGGCCTTGGTGATATCCTCCCAGGGCCCTGCAGAAAGCCCTGCATGTCCATGATGGGCTACCCAAGGCCCACTAACCTGGGGGCTCTTACTCTCTGAGCCTCCATTTACCTGGTCCCAGGGAGGGCAGGAAAGGGATCAGGGTGGCTCCTTCCATCCCATTGGTGTCCCCATCACTCAGCACCGTGGGGCAGGGTGAGGGAAAGAAAGAAAAGAGAAACAGTCCTGGTCATTGTGTTTCAAAAGATTGACACTTTGACGGCTGCTGGATGTGGAGACTGGGGCCCTGCTCTTTGCCGGGTGGTGGCTGCCCCGTCTTCTCCCTCTGCTGGCCAGGAAAAAGTCTCCCTCTACAAGGGGTCTCAGGGGCTTGCTAAAGTCTCCACTCGTGATGAAAAGTGGGTCCCCTCAAAGCCCTTCTTTGTGCACAGGGCAGGGGTGGGGAGGCATAACTCAGCTTTGGGCCTGATGCTGGGCTGCGCTTCTAACCCTGGGCTAGGGGTTCTGATTCGGGGCAGAGTGAGGGTCCTTAAATGTATCTATGAAGACCTTAATTCCAAAGGTCACATTCTGAGGCTCTTTGTGGACATGAATTTTGGGGACTGTTTTGAACCGACTGTTCAGCTCGGTTCAGCATCATCATCCTGGGGTCATTCCTGACCTTCAGACCCTCCTGGGTGGAGCTGACATCCCAGGGAAGGGACAGACGGGCCCTGGGACGTCTGCCCAGAGGCTCAGTGGGCAGACATTAGAGGGTGGCTGAGCAGGCCTGGGTGATGATGGTGCCCAGGGCAATGATGGTGGGGTTCATCCCCTGTTCTTGGGACTGCTGTCTCTCTCTGTTGGACAGAGCCGTGACAGGGGCGTGATGGGGACAGAGTCTGCCTGCAGCTGCTCGTCTGCACAATGGGATGGGGCAGTGGCCGGGACACAGTTGGCTCCTGATAACGTGCTAGTGGCATTTCATATTTTTTCTAGAAGAATTGTGTGAGTGTGAAAATCGTGCGGGGAGGTGAAGGCCACTTGAACCCACCCTTTAAAGGAACAAGGCATTTTCTTCCTTCTTTTTCCTCATGTGGCCCAGACAGCTGGCTCCTTAAATATTAATCAGGGCCATTGAGATGCAAATGTGTGCCTGCCACAGAGGGCCCAGCTGCAGCTGGCATGGGTGCCCCCACGCCCAGGTGCAGCCCCAGCAGAGCCAGCCTGAAGAGGCGCTCGCGGGTGACCTTCCCCAGGGACAAATGGGTGCATTTACTCCTTGAAAACAGGAAGGACGGTGTGGATCTCCCCTGTCTTGGTGACTCTGGTCACACTTTCCTGGCTTTTGCAAACCCTTAAAACAAAATGTCCCAGATTGGCCGGCAACTCAGGCCTGCCCAGCGCCCTGGAAGCCATGAGTCTGGGGAAATGCTTAGTCTGCGCTGAGTTCCCACCTTGACTTCAGCTACACCGCCAAGGGGATGCGCGGCAGGGGCAGAAGGAAGGGGCGCCCAGTATAAAGCGTCCCTACTGTTTCTTAAAGAATGTAGAGAACAGAAAACATTTCCAAAGAGCAGAAAAGAGAGGGTGGGGGCAGATGCCACAAGCAAAGGAAAACTCAATCTGTAGGAGCACAAAGATGGGAGGAACTGGCACTCACGGAGTCTTGGGGACCCAGTCAGACCCCCTTTTTCTTTCCAATTCCGTATGTGTTCCTGCAGGGGCAATCCTAGCTCAACGCTCTTTATTATAACCCCAGTGGGAACAGTGGGGCCTGACCCCACCATTATAGCATAGATTTCCTGATTAAAACAACTTTACTATGAACCGGGACACATGTAAAAAGTATACAAATGTAAGTGTGAGCCCACTTACACAACCCGCACAAAGTGTGCATCAGCACAAAGAATGGAGAGCCTGGGCCCAGGTGTGCTCTCCCACATGGTGCCGTCCTGCCAGCTGTGACCCTGCAGTGCTTCGCTCACCACGTTCCCCACGTAGATGTGGCCTGCTGACCCCCTCTGTAGGCACGCCACAGTTCCTCTGTCCATGCCAGCCACTGATGGATCCGTGGCTGCCGGCACTTTTGTCTCTGGGGTCCTGAGGTCTGTGCCCCTGGCACCTATCCACCTGGTGGTGCTGCCGACTCACACTCTGTCCCTTTTCTGTTGCTCGGTGTCTGTCTGTGTCAGCACTCGGCATGCACAGGCTTACTTTAGCCTGCTGTGGGTTCCCAGGGTTTTCTCCCTAGTCACTGTCACTGAGGTGCCAGTGGTGGTGTGTGCCCGCCTGTGACAACAGATGGCGCGCCTCTCGCCACCTTTGCTCTGCATGATGCCGCATGGGAAGCTTGAAACCAGACACGAATGCCTAGAGTGTTTAGATCACAGAAATTCAAAAACAATGCAGTCAGGGTTCATCCAGAGAGCCACTGATGATTTATGTTAATAAAATGCACCTATTTTAAATGTACATCCTGATGGTTTTGACAAGCGTGTACCCCAAGGCACTCACCTGGCATATCTCTCCAGGTGGTCCCTTTTCCACTTCCTAGTCACCTGGTCCCAAGTAACTGCTGGCCTGTTTGCTGTCACTATAGTTGAGACTTTTTCCTTCCCTAGTGTTCTGTATAAGTGGAATCATAATGTGTTCTCCTGTCTCTGTACCTACAGTTGAGCACAACCTTTCTGAGGCTCAAACATGTTGTGTATCAGTAGTCTGGCCTGATGATTGCTGAGGACAACCCATTTTCCTGCAAAGGGACACCAGGCTGTTCCCACTTTGGGGGCTATTCCGTAGGATAAATACATTTGCTATAAACACTGCTTGCAGACCTTTGCGTTTTCATGTCTCCTGGGGTTGGGGAATGGCTGGGCCATATGTTTAATGTTTTCAGAAACTGCCAAACTTTCCAGAGTGGTTATACCTTTTGCATTCTGACTAGCTGTGTGTGGGGTTCCCTCTTCCTATATTTTCTTTCTTTCTTTTTTTATTTCTTATAGCATAACTCTTATAGCATAAACTCATATTTTCTGGAACGGCATGTGCAGGATAATAAATTTCCTTATGAAATATTGAATAGAAATATATTTGTATCAGAATGTTTATCGCAGCCCAATTCATAATTGCCAGGTCATGGAAGAAGCCCAAGTGCCCATCAATCCACGAATGGATCAATAAACTGTGG
>NW_003852439.1:7070047-7073527 GCF_000181295.1 Otolemur garnettii
GAGCCTTCACCTTAAGTTTTGTGGGAAAGTGTTAAATCACGAATTCAATTTCTTTAATTGTTATGGACTCCTTGGAGTTTGCTCTTTCTTCACGAGAGTTAGGCTTAGTCAGTTTTAGTAATCTATGTCTTTCATGGAATTTGTTGCATATAGTCTAAGATGTGGCACCTGTTTGGATAAAGTTGTTCCTAATAATCCTTTATTACCTCTCAGTGTCTCTGATCTGTAGTGATGTCTCCTCTCTTCTTCTTGAGGTGGCAATTTGTGTTTTCTCTCCCTTTTGCTAGATCATGGCACCTAGAGGTATACCCATTTTGTCTGTATTTTCAAAGAGCCCGATGGGGTTTTGCTGATTTTGTTCTTTGCTGTTCTGTCCCGAGTGGGTCCTGGTCCCACACAAGGTCTTTGTTGAGTGATTGGTCTCAGAAGCAGGTCCCCTCCCAGCTTCTGAGCACTGGGCTGGCTCTTGGGGCCTTTTCTTTCCTTTTTTTTTTTTTTTTTTAAATTGAGACAGAGTCTAACTTTGTAACCCTCCATAGATTGCCGTGGCATCTTAGCTCACAGCAACCTCAAGCTCTTGGGCTCAAGCAATTCTCTTGCCTCCGCCTCCCCAGTAGCTGGGACTACAGGCACTAGCCATAATGCCTGGCTATTTTATTTTTTATTTTTGGTTTAGCAGGCCCGGGCTGGGTTTGAACACACCAGCCCAGAGCATGTGGCCAGCACCCTAACTACTGACCTACAGGCACCCAATCCCTTTTCTTTCCTTATACCTTCTCTTCTCTTTCTTTCTTTTTGGTTCAGATAAAAGAGTTTTGTTGATATTTTACCTAACATCTCTCCTAGGTTGAAATGATGTGTGTACCATGGTGAGGCTTTTAAGGGGACTTCCAGGTTTGGAAAAGGTGCATGAGAAGAGGGGCCCAGTCAGAGCCAGCATGGTAGGACTGGAGAAGATGTGAGACATTGCCCATCAGCAAGTGTGTTTTAAGCCACTGGCCAGTGACAGCCAGGCAGTCTTGTGACATGCCTCTGGACACCAGGATGGGCTTTAAAGCTGTAAAGTTTGGACCTCGGCAAGTGCAGCCCATACTGGATGGGTGCAGACACACAGCTGGTTAGCCCAGGCAGAGCCGGCAGTTGCACAGCCCCCGGAGGAGGGGCTGACGCTGGGTGGACCCCAGGTGAGGGGTGGGTGTCTCAGCTCATGGTTGTTATGGGGATGCTGTCTAGATGGCAACAGGCCCAAAAACCACCAACAGCACAGGTCATGGCTGTGTTCATATGGGTACTTGTATATCTGTGATAGCCGTCTCTGGGTCATCCCTCAAAAGGAATGTGTGTTCACTGCTAGTTCTGGACATCCACCTTCAGCCAAGTGGTTGCCTCATGCATCAGCCTTGTGCATACCTGGCCCTGTGAATTCGGCAGGGCTGTGACAAAGCACTTTGTGTCCGAGACCCTCCCCATGTACCCTGGGGTCTTGGTGGTGGGAGGGCGTCTGCGGCTGGGAGGTCCAGGATCTCAAGACACCCAGGCCACTTTGTTTTGCTCTGATGTATTTTAACAAATTGAGATGAAGTTCACATTAACATAAAATTAACCATTTTAAATTCAATAATTCAATGGCATATAGCATATTCACCATCATTCCATCAATTCCAGATACTTTTATTCCCTCAAAAAGAAACTCAGGGCTCAGCACTGGTACCTCTGTGGTGAGGGCACCAGCCACATACACCAGGACTGGTGGGTTCGAACAAGGCCCGGGCCTGCTAAACTAACAATGACAACTACAACAAAAAAAATAGTCAGGCGTTGTGGTGGGCGCCTGTAGTTCCAGCTACTTGGGAGGCTGAGGCAAGAGAATCACTTAAGACCAAGAGTTTGAGGTTGCTGTGAGCTGTGACGCTACAGTGCTCTACAGAGGGAGACACAGTCAGACTTTGTTCCAAAAAAAAGAAACTCAGCATTTATTGCCAGCCACACCCCATCCCTCTTCCTCCCTCCCAGGCAAGCAGCCACTGCCTGCCTTCTGCCCCGGGCTTTGCTGGTTCTTGACACTTTGTTTCAGGAGTGTCCAACCTGGGTCCCAAAGGCTGTCTATGGCCCAAGACGTGATGGTAAACTTACTTAAATCATTATGATATTTTTCTTGATTTTTTTGTGAAACTTGATTGCTTGGTTCTCAGGCGTGAACTTTGTAGGTGACAATATCATGTTGCAATGCCACGTAACATAAACATCTGTACACTCTCACTATTTGTACATAAGCTCGGCTACAGTTTTATGGTGTGCAGCTTCCAGTGTGTTATCTTCCAAGGGCAGACCGTGGAATTGACACCATCAGATATTACATATCCTTGTGGTGACTTGGCGAAGCAGCAAGTAATAATATTTCAACCTACCATTGCAATGTTAGGCATTTAATGTTATTTAGCAATCAGGTGAGCATTCTCATTTGATTAGTAAGGTTTCCAGCCCAGTATTAGCCGCTGACAGGTGGAAGGGCCCAAACCTTGCTATCTATTTCCCTGTCAATTAATTTTCATAGTAAAAGTAAGTACAGTCCCTTATCTATTATTATTGTTTTAATCCCAGCATAGCTTCTTCTCAAAAGAAAACAGAACCCCCCAAAAGAAAAATGACAGAGGAAGGAAGATTGTTTAATGGAAAGTGGATAGATAATTACTTTTTTTGTTAAAGGACTTGTAAAATTTATAGAAGACTCTGCTTAATTTGTGAAGAATTTGTGCAAGTTTTCAAAGACTGTCATTTGAACAGGCGTTATTTACACAAACATGCCACCAAATTCAATGCATGACATGAAGGATCATGTCATAAGGACAAAAAGTGGAACAGAAGAAAACAGTCTGTCTTCTCAACAAGCATTTCTTGTTAAAGTTACAACTCAGATTCCACTGTAAAAGTTAGTTATGTGGTAGCATATTTGACAGCAAAAACATCAAATCAATTTGCTGATGGTGAATTTGTTAAACAATGTGTGGAGAGTGTGGCAGATACAATTTGCCCTGAAAAAAGGAGAATATTTTAAAAATCAGTTTGCCTCACCAGACTACAGCTGTGCAAATTGAAGAAATTGGAAAACCTATCAAAAGAAGTGTGGAGAGTAAAGCTGCTAATTTTAAATTTTATGCTTGGGTGATGGGTGACAGCACTGATGTGACAAATATGGCTGAACTTGCCATTTTTATTAGAGGTGTTGATGACAAATATAATGTCACTGAAGAAATGACTTTAGTGTCATTAAAAGACCACTAAATCGGCTCAGTGCCTGTGGCTCAAGTGGTTAAGGCGCCAGCCACATACACCTAAGGTGGCGGGTTCGAATCCAGCCTGGGCCCGCCAAAACAATGATGGCTGCAACCAAAAAATGGCTGGGCACTGTGGCGGGCACCTGTGGTCCCAGCTACTTGGAAGGCTGAGGCAGAAGACTCGCTTGAGCCCAGGAGGTGGAGG
>NW_003852439.1:7073575-7089153 GCF_000181295.1 Otolemur garnettii
AAAAAAAAAAAAAAAGACACTAAATCACATTAAAACACAACTAAATCAAGAGATTTACACGAAGCAGTAAATAGTATGTGAAAGCAATTTTCTTGCCCATTGTCAACCTATCTGGTATAGTTACCAATGGTGCCCTGGTGATGGGAGGTGAAAGAGAGGGACTTGTAAAATTTATAGAAGACGATGCAATTGCCATCCCAAACCCATGTTTGATGAAGTATCATTCCATAGTAGATCAAGAAAATGTGTGTGTAAAAGCTTTAAAAATGTATAACACCATGCAAAAGGTCATCAAGACTGTGAATTTTATAAGGGCCCAGGGACTGAATCACTGTCAATTCCAGGAATTCCTTAAAGGTATCGATGTTGACTATGGCAACATTATTTACTTTTCAGAAGTAAGATGGCTAAGTCAAGGCCAAATGTTGAAAAGATTTTATGATTTGTGACAAGTTATCAAGTAGTTTAAGAACCAAATTTGTGGCAGCACTAGATGATGAAAACTGATTAATAGATTCAATGGACTTAGCCACTTATTTAGATGAGTTAAACATGTGTCTTCAAGGTAAAAATCAATTTATCAATATAATGTTTCAAACCATAACAGCATTCCAAACTAACTGAAATTACGGTAAGCTCAAATTAAGGCAAACAATGTTATGCATTTCCACATATTGGTTAAACGCAGTCCTGTGAACATCAAAAAGTATGCAGTCTTGCTTTTCAATTTGATACAAGACTTTGAAAACAGATTTCAAGATTTCTGGAAAAATAATCAATATTTGGGTGCATATGTGATTCCATTTTTGGTCAACATGATTGTGTTACCTGCCAATTTTCAAATGGAATGCATGGAGCTGAAACCCAACATTCAGCCTAAAGAAGAATTTGTTCATGTCTCTCTCTCTCTCTTTCTCTCTCTCTCTTTTTATTATTTGGCTTTCACTGAGGGTACAAAGTATTAGGTTACACTGATTGCCTTGGTTAGGTAAATTCTCTCTTATAATTGTGTTCCGCCCCCAAGAGGTGTGCTGTACACTGTGACCCCTTCCTGCTCCCTACTCATTCCCCTACCCCCCCCACTATGTATTAGGTCATCTACTGGCTTCATATTAGAATTGAGTACATTGGATTCTTGCTTCTCCATTCTTGTGATGCTTTACTGAGAAGAATGTGTTCCACATCAATCTAGGTTAATACAAAGATGTAAAGTCTCCATCTCTTTTAATGGCTCTTTACTGGACCTTTATGGGTCCTGTCTTCCTAGAGACAAATAAAATCCCTCACTTCACAACCATGTCTTATTCATGTCATCACCTACATGATGATGGCAGCGCCTACATTTGTGAACCACTGTTTTCAAGAATGAAGTACATTAAGAGTAAAATTACAACCAAAATATCTGATGAGCATCTTGAGACCTCACTGAGAACTGCAACTACTTCTGTAGAACCAGATTAGTTTCTCTAATGTGATGTAAATATCCTATTAGCTTTATGTTGCCCACTTTTACTTTTATAATAAAAAACACCAAAAAACTTAAACTTTTACCGTTTTATTACTGAGCTATGTACCTTTTCTGTATTAGTAACCACAAAGTTGAGACCTGCTTGACAATTTTAAGAGACTCCCTGAATGGGCCGCTACCTAATTAGGATTATTATGTAAGGACTTTTTGCTTGTCTGTGGTGGCAGATGTCACGAAAATCATGCACAGACCTTTTCCTTTGCTCATCAGCTTTCATTAGTGTTTGTGTATTTAATGTGTGGTTTAAGACAAGTCTTCTTCTTCCAATATGGCCCAGAGAAGCCAAAAGATTGGATACGCCTAGTCTGTGTGAGTCACGCCATGCATCTGTATGTCCAGCTTGTCTCACTCAGCAAGATGTTTTCAGGCTCATCCATGTATCAGAGCTTCATTCTTTTTTATGGCTAAATAATACTCCATGGTGCAGACAGACCACACCTACATGTTCGTCTGCTGATGGACTCTGGGCTGTTTAGAATGATGCATGTGTCTGTTTAAAACCCTGTTTGTGATTCTCTTGGGTACGCGCCCAGAAGTACAACCAGAGGGCTGGATGGTAATGGGTCCATGATTAAGTTTCTGCCAGACTGATTTCCGCAGTAAAATTTCGATCATTTTACATTCCCACCAACGATGTGCCAGGATTCTGGCTGCTCCACGTCCTCACCCACGCTTGTTATTTTCATATTTTAACAGAATTATAGCTACCCTAGCCAGTGCCTGAAGTGGCACCTTGGGGGGTTTATCTGTCTCCCTATGACTGAGGAAGCTGAGTGTCTTTGATGTGCTTATAGGCTTCTTTGAAGAAATGTCTATCTAAGTCCATATTTTTGAATAGAAGTTTGTCCTTTTGTTGTTGAGTTGTAAGAGTTCTTTGTATATTCTGGATACTAGACCCTTATCGGACATGTAATTTGCAAATATTTTCTCCCATTCTGTGAGTTGTCTTTTTAAATTTCGTTGTTGTTGTTGTTATTATTGAGACAAGGTCTCACTATATTGCCCAGGCTGGTCTCCAACTCCTGACCTCGAGTGATATTCCTGCTTTGGCTTATCAAATTGCTGGGATTATGGGCATAAGCCACCGCAGCCAGCCTGACTTTTCACTCCTGAGAATGTCTTTTGATGCAAAGAAGTTTTAAATTTTGATGAAGTCCAATTTCTCTTTTGTTGCTTGTGCTTTTGGTATCATATCTAAGAAATCACTGCCAACTCTAATGTCATACCTTGGTGTTGGGAGGGGGGAGGAATTAAAAATAAAGATTTCCCCCATTCTATTTTAAGAGTTTTACAGTTTTAGCTCTTATGTTTCAGTGTTTCATCTATTTTGAACTAATTTATGTATATGGTGTAAAGTAAGGGCCTAACTTCATTCTTTGCATGTGGATATAAATTTTCCTCAGCATCATTTATTGAAAAGGTATTTTTTTTTTTCCTGAATAAATGGTCTTGGAAGGCATGTCAAAAATTATCTGACCATAAGTAATCCTACTACTCTGGGAGGTGGAGGCAGATAAATTGCTTGAGCTCAGGAGTTCAAGACCAGCCTGAGCAAGAGCAGACCCCATCTCTACTAAAAAAAAAAAAAAGTAGAAAAACTAGCTAGGCATTGTGGCAGGTGCTTCTAGTCCCAGCTACTTGGGAGGCTGAGGCAAGAGAATCACTTGAGCCAAAGAGTTTGAGGTTGCTGTGAGCTATCCACCACAGCACTTTACCCAGGGTGACAGAGACCCTGTCTCAAAAAAAAAAAAAATTATCTGATCATATATACACATTTTTATTTCTAGTATTTTTATTCTGTTCCATTGATTTCTAAGTTGCCTTTATGCTTTTTTTTTGAGACAGAATCTCACTCTGTTGCCCAGGCTAGAATGCTGTGGTGTCAGCCTAGCTCACAAGAACCTCAAATTCCTGGGCTCAAGAAATACTCCTGCCTCAGCCTCCCATCTCAAGTAGATGGGACTACAGGTACCTGCCATAATGTCCAGCTAGTTATTTTGCTTTTAGTAGAGATAGGGTCTGGCTTTGCTCAGGATGATCTTCAGCTCCTGAGCTCAAGCGATCCTCCTGCCTCAGCCTCCCAGAGTGCTAAAATTAAAGGCTTGAGTAACTGAGCCTGGCCTGTTTTATGCTAGTACCCTCCTGTTTTAATTACTCTTGCTTTGTACGAAGTTTTGAAACAGGAAGTGAGTTGTTCCGCCTTATTTTTCTTTTCCATGATTGTTTTCTTTGAGAATCAGAGTTTTCATTTCTATTAACAAGGCGTGGGTGGCTGGTGGGGTTGCAGGGACTCTGCAGATCACGCTGAGCAGTGCTGTCATGTTGACAATGTCAGTCCTCCTGTCCGTGATCAGGGTGACTTCTCTCTTGATGTAAGTCATCTCTAGTTTCCTCCATCAGGGTTTTGTCATTCTCATTGTTCTGGTCTTTCATCTCCTGAGTGAAATTTATTCCTAGGTGTCTTATTCCTTTAGATGCTATTGTGAATAGAACTGTTTCCTGAGCTTCCTCTTCAGTTCCATTGCTGGTGTACAGAAACAATTTTTTTTTTTAAAGACAATCTGACTCTCACCCTGAGTAGAGTACTGTCATAGGTCATAGCAACCTCAAACTCCTGGGCTCAAGTGATCCTCCTGCCTCAGCCTTGAGTAGCTGGGACTATAGGTGCCTGCCACAATGCCTGACTAGCTTTCCTGTTTTTAGTAGAGATGGGGTCTAGCTCTTACTCAGGCGGATCTCCAACTCCTGAGCTCAAGCAATCCACCCACTTTGGCCTCCCAGAGTGCTAGAATTACAGATGTGAGCCACTGTACCCAGCCTGATTCCTTTTGTTTCTTTTTCTTCATTAATTTCTCTGGCTAGAACTCCAGTAAAATGTTGAGCAGGATAAAAGTGAACACCCTTGTCTCATTCCTGACTATGAGGGTAAATTTGTCGTCTTTCACCAAGGAAAACAAAGTGAGCCATGGACTTTTTCTAACCTACCACTGGGAGGAATGTACATCTATCCCTAGTTTTATGAGTGGTTTTATCCTATAAAAGGATGTTGAAATTGCTGGCCAAGAACTTTCTGGAACGTGCAACAGCCATAGGATGGCTCTGCTGCTTCCTCATTGGGGCCTTGGCCTGAGCCCAGGTATAGTAAGTGAACCAGTCCTTGGCTGCTATCACAAGGCAGCCCCCCATCCAGAGTTTGACAGCCAGGGGAGTGTCGTGCTCTGTGGGGAGTGGCCCTTGATTGGGCAGAGGTTGCATGGAGGCTAGACCTTCCCCATCCACCTTCCTCTCTGGTCTCAGGACAGGGTTGACAGCAGGATACCTTGTGCCCCTGGCTCCCCTTAAGGGTGGCCTAGAACTGGACCCTGAGCATCCACCTTCCCTGCTGTGGTAGTGGGGTCAGGGGCTCCGGGGAAGGCAGTTTGACCAGGTGGTCAGAGATTTCCAGGGGATACCACTCAAGGGAGAGCAGGTAGAGAAACCCAGGGGCTCTTAAATTCCCAGCCCTTTGGACATGCCCCTGGCTCCCTTCTCTGCTCATCCTTGTGGGCAGTCCTGGGGGTCCAGGAGCAGTGGGTGTGTGACACACTGGTGACCCTAGGACTCCCATCCCTACCCAGCCTCTTGCACATGGCTGTGCTCTCATTGGGCAGAGCCCAGACCCCGTTTGCAGCCCCCAGCATCTCCCCAATGTGAAAGGTTCTATAGGGAAGAGCAGAGGAGGTAAGTGGCCCAATCCAGTCAGGATATAGCTGTCTGGTCCCTGTTCTAGAAATTTCTCTCTGAGGTTGGCTGCTAAGCAGGCTTGAGTCGCTAGGAGCAAAAGGTCACATTTGGGCTTCTTGTAGCAGGTTGACAGTTTGCTCAGCAGACTTGCGGCAAGTGCCCACTGCTTGGGCACAGGCTGAGACCCCTGCTCACTGGAGTGGGGCTGGGAAGCAGCCTGGTGTCAGGGAGCAGAGTGGGTGGCCCTAAGGGCCCTGTGGCTGCCAGTGCAAACGCCTTATGGCCTCCGACACAGCAGAGGGTGGTTGGGGGTGGTGGGCTCAGTGGCATGGGGGCCTGGGCACTGTTTGCCAATAGATCTCTAAGGCTGAGTCAGCTGAGGCACCAGATCAGAACTGGGACCTCAGGTCACCTGTGATGGCCCCAAGGTGAGGAATGTTCACAGGTGTCCAGAGCTACAAGACATACTGTCATCAGGACCTGTCTACCTATCAGGACAAGGGTATCTCCCTGAGCAGAGATAGGCCACCCATGGGTTAGAGCCCAGGGGTCCCTGAAGGCAGGCCCTTTGTTCCAGCTCACAGACTCACCAATGGCCTGAGGGGTAGTGGCAGATCTGTCTTAAATACAGAGTGAAGCCCCTCCTCAGAGTGCCTTGCGGACCCCATACCCCCTGCCCTCTCTTCAGAGGTCCCCTGGGCTCTGCTCTCTACTTCTGGGGTCCTGGAGAGGGCCAGAGCCACCCATCTTGCATCAGGGGTATCCTGTTGTTGGGTTGCAGCTCTCAGGACCACTGAGGCCCCATGCCCTTAGACCCCCTCAGTCAGGGGGACATCAAGTGCGTAGGTGTCCCTGCGGTGTGGGGGACCTATCAGGGAGCAGGGGCAGCATTCTTCTCACCCCAAGGGGAGGGGGCCGCACTTCAGCTCAAATCTGAAGGGGGCTTGGGGGCCCCCGTGACAGCCTCTCCCTTGTACTGGTCCTTGGACTGATGTAGTACCTCCTGCTGCTGCCTGAGACGTCTGCTCAAGCTGCCCCGTGTGGCGGTAGGGGCAGCGTCCCTAGGACATCCTTCAGGAGGGGCTGCCCAGGCCTGCGGCTGACAGTGGGCTCCATGGGACTGCCTTGGGCAGACTTGCTGGCTCCAGGCTGGGCCCTCTGAGGCCTGTCTGTCCCTCAGCAGACACAGGGTGCCCTGTTTCCCAGGGCCCAAACACGGTCTCTCTGTTCGCACCTGGGCCAGCTGCCCCCCAGGCAGGCCGCAGGGGCTCCACACAGACCAGCACTTGTGCCCACCCGCCAGCCCCTTGGCCTGAGCTGCCATGTCCCTGCTAGCCCCCCCATCCCCTGCAGGGAGGCCACTGTAGGCTCCAGGCAGGGGAAGGGCGGGCCTCCTGCACTGAGCACAGCCTTCCAGCAGAGCCACTGGCTGGGCGGCTGTCCTGCTTACTCAGTTCAAACTGCCCCATCCTATTGCAACCAGGTCCTCCAAGTGTCCTGGACAAAAGATGATAATCTAGTTTCACTTGCAGTGATCAAACTGCAGGGTCCCAGGGTGGGTCTCTAGCCCAATCCCCCACAATGGCTGCTGAGGTCAGAGGTGTGAGGTTGGGGGTAGGGCGTCATAGTGAGGAAGTGCCTCAATCAGGGCCCAGGGAAGTAGGCAGACACATGAGGGTTGTGGGCGGTGCCTAGGAGGACAAAGTGTGTTTATCCATACTTCACTGGGTCTGGTCACGTGGGGGCAAAATGAGGCCCTGGTCAGCTTGGAGGTATGTGTGTGCGTGGGCTCTGGAGGGGAGAGACGAAGGTGAGGCTGTCCCCACCCAGGACGCTGCTGACCCCCCAGCCCACTGAGCTCCAAAGCCTCAGCTGAGGGAGGTGTCCAGGTGCTACACCTGCCGACAGTACAGCCTCAGGCTGTGGCCTGTGACACAAGGGTCCTGGTGGAAATGGCCAGGCTGAGGGGGTGCCTGTGTGAAGAGGAGCGGGGGAGAGCAGGGCAGGGCCAGGGGCTTCCTGGGCATTTCCCTAAGGGTCTGAGATTGCAGGGTCTTGGGACACAGGCAGGCTGGGGCTATAAGCCCCCAGTGTGGGAAGGCAGCACAGACCGTGCCTGCCTAGTCCTTCCTCTCCATGCCCCCATGGAGGTGGCACTGAGCTGGGGTGGGAGCACAGGGAGAGGCTTTACTCAGAGCAGTGAGGTCTCCTTTATTTCATGCTGCATGTCTGGACGATTCCGGCAATGGCCACTCCCGTGACCTAAAGTAACCCTCCAGGTCCTGGAGGCTGAGCGGGGGGAAGTAGGGGCCAATCCTCTTCCGGGCCCACCACTTGCCCTCAGCGGCGTGTCTCCCCCAGGGGCGGCTGAACTTGTATCTGTAGTGCTCTCCTCGGACCCACCTGCAGGGGGGTAGCATGTCAGTCTGGAGAGCCACCCCCTCAGGCCCTCTAAGCCTCTGTGGGCCACCCACAGGAGCCCCAGCAGCGCTGACGGGCCGCGGGCAGGTCCATAGCGGGCTGAGCATGCCATGCAGGAGGCAGGGTCTGAACTCGGATGGGCTTCCGGAAAGGAGACCCCTCAGGGGCCACACCTCCAATTGTCCACCCCAAGAGGGGCCAACAAGGCCAGTCATGAGGCCTCGGTGACCCACATGCTGCAAGTCAGGCAGATGCAGCATCTGTTGCTGGCAGATCCTGGCATAAGGCACCAAGAGGGGTGGGCAGCGGTTGGTGCCACGGGGTGGGGGGTGGTGAGTGGGCCAGGCTGTAGCCCCTAGGGCTCTGCTGTGAGATGTGCTGGTGCTGGGGGCCTTTCTGGTGGGGGACTCTATCCCAGCCCTGTGTGCTCCCTGATCGACCTCTTGTGGCCCAACAACTCCTCCTCCCACCTCCCATCCAGAGCCCTAACTGGGCCTGCTGAGGATCTGGCATTTTCTCAGGGTGGGACGCAGCCCTCTCTGTCTGGTCCAGGGTCACCTGGCTGCTGTCCTCCCAGTTTTGCAGGAGCTGGAAGCTGACTGTCCCAGCTGGGCAGATCCACTGGAGCAGGTGGGTGAGGACAGCCGGGCCAGGAGTCAGGACCCAGAGTCTCCCCGTGCTGACTGACACCAGAGGTTTGGACATAAAACAGACATGTGTAGGCTTCCAGATGTGCATGCAGCTGCATTCCTGGGGGCTGTTGGAGGCCCGGGGCTATGCCCTTGATGCCAGGCAAGGGCTGCTGCTGGGTGCCATGCCCCTTGGGCAGGGAGGGGGAAGAGATGAGAATGGTAGCTGGACCTGAGTGAACACCCCTCCCTCCTAGAAGAGCTGAGAATGAGAAAGCAGAATCCTTGGGGTGGGGGTGGGAGTCTAGGCCCCTTGAGAAAAGGAGAAGGACAGATGGCCCCCAGTGGAGCTGGAGGGCAGGTCACGTGGCTGGGTGGGCTCTCTGCTCACCGCCCACTGCCCTGAGGTCCTTGGGCTCTTTCCTTGGCACCTGGGCTGTGTGGAGGAACAGCAGCCAGTCTTGGGGCACAGCCAGATTACAGAGAGAGCGTGATCCCGGCATAAGCTACTGGGCTTTCTGGGGCAGTAAGGACCCCTCCCAGCCTCTTCTTTCCAGACTGGGGCCTCAGCCTTGCCACATGCAAGGGGAGGGGCCTCCCACAGTGGGCTGCACACTCACGCTGTTTGGATAATATTTGTTCACAACCAAGGGGCTGTGGTCCTTGGGTGGCAGGAAGGAGATGGCAGGAGCTAGAACTGTAGTTTGGAAAGAGCAGAGCCTTCTGTGCTGACAGGTCACTGGGAAAAGGGGCCTTGGCTCCCAGGAAGGGCCATGACGCTGTCCCCAAGGGGTTCCAGACAGTGATTAAAATAGGAGCTCTTTTAGCACATTTAAAACTGGATTCTACTGGTAACATCTTGCAAGAGTATAGTAGGAGATTCCAGCCAGGCCCGACAGGGACACATCCATTGTCTAGACACAGAGCACCCATTTCTCCCAGGCCCCAGCCCACCTTTCCTTAGCCCCTGCAATGCTCATCTACTTTGCTTTTATTTTGTTTTATAAGTAGACTCCTGCATGTGCACCTTCAAAATTGCTGTTCTCTCCAGTGTGATCTTCTGTGAGTCCAGTCTCTCTAGGAAGTGCATATCAATCCTTCGTTCCTTGCTGGTGACTGCAGTGTTTGTGGTGCAAATGCACCCAGCACGTTTAGTCATTCACCTGCTGAAGGACACTTGGGCTATGTCCAGAGCTGGGCTGTTAAAGCTACAAACATTTGTGCAAAGGTTTTTTTCATGAACCCAGGTTTTCATCTCTGTGGGTTAAATGTCTGTGAGTGCAATTGTTGGATCACACAGCAGCCACAGGTTGTTTTTTAGACACTGCCAGGTTGTCTTCCAGAGCGTCTGTAACATTTTACCTCCCCTCTACCCCCAGCAACATGTGAGCAATGTCATTTCTTGGCATCTTTGCCAGCATTTGGTGTTTTTACAAATTTTTATCTTAGCCATTCTGATAGGTGTGTAGCGATCTCATTGCATCTCTCTAATGGCTAACAAATGTCTTTCAGATGCTTCTCTGCCACGTGTCTCTCTTCTTTGGTGAAATACCTCTTCACATCTAGTGCCCATTTTTCTAGTTAGATTGTTTTGTTGTTGAGTTTTGAAAATTCTTTATATATCCTAGATTTTAGTCCTTTGTCAGATATGTGCTTTGCAAATATTTCCTCCCAGCCATAGCTTTTTAAAAAATCCTTTTAACAGGGTCTTTTACAGAACAGATTTTAATTTTGATGAAGTCCAATTTACCAAATTTTTCTTTTATGGATCATCCTTTTTTTTTTTTTTTTTTTTTTTGAGACAGAGCCTCAAGCTGTCCCCCTGGGTAGAGTGCCGTGGCATTACAGCTCACAGCAACCTCCAACTCCTGGGCTCAAGCGAGTCTCCTGCCTCCGCCTCCCAAGTAGCTGGGACCACAGGCGCCCGCCACAACGCCCGGCTATTTTTTGGTTGCAGCCGTCATTGTTGTTTGGCGGGTCCAGGCTGGGGATTCGAACCCGCCACCTTAGGTGTACGTGGCTGGCGCCTTAGCCGGTTGAGCTATAGGCGCCGAGCCGGATCATCCTTTTATTATGAAGTCTTTGCCTACCCTTAAACTCCCAAAGATTTTCTCCTATTTTTTTCCTAAGAGTTTACGGCTTTATTATGTTTTACACTGAGGTCCATAATCCATTTTGAGTTAATCTGTGTAAGGTGTGAAACTGGGTTGAAGGGTTTTTGGTCTTCCCTTTGGATGTCCAATTGCTGAAGCATCACTTAAGAACTGTCTTTTGCTTGCTTTCACACTCTTGTTAAAATTAGGTGGGCATATCTGGGTAAGAATACTGTGGGTTCTGTTCTGTCCCATCCATCTGTGTGTCTAACCCTCTGCCAGTGCCATACTGAGTAGATTACTGTAGTTCCACATCTTGAAACTGAGTAGACTGGTTCCTCCATGTTATTATTTTTCAAAATGGTTTTAGCTATTCTATTTCCTTTACTTTTCCATATGAAATTTGGAATAACTTGTCCTTATCTATAAAAGGGATTTTGATAGGAATTGGATTACATCTGTACATAAATTTGGAGGGTCTTAACTGGGCATGGTGGAGTGTGCCTGCCTATACCCCTAGAAACTTGGGAGGATCACTTGAACCTAGGAGTTGGAGGCTGCAGTGAGCTACAATAATGCCACTGCACTTCAGCTAGGGCAACAGAGTGAAACTCTGTCTCAAAAAACTTTTTCTTTTGGAGGGAGTATGTCCATGTGTTCACTGATAGTACATAGAAATCCAAAATACTGGATCTGGTCTAGCAACTGTCCCCAACACAGGCTAATAATACAGTTGCATGAATAATTCTGTGCAAGCATTAATAATATGCCTAATATATTAAGATAATTAATGGCATATGTTCACTTGTCATGGACCCTGAATACTTATTAGTCATTATTGTTGCTATCATAATGCCCTGTATAAAGCTTTGGCAAGGCTCTGACCATACTGAGCATTTTGCTTTCTTGCAGGGACAGAATGAGAACATGAGATGCAAGTCTAGGTGCCCATCTCCACACCAGCTGCCTAAATGGGTTCTCTGAGTTCCTCTTACCTCATGAATAAAGAGGGTAGAATACAGTTATTATATAGGTATAACTAAACATGTATTACCAAAAATGCAGCAATTATGATTCTAGCAGGAGGAAAGAAATATAAAAAAGAAGGAATGCATTTAAAAAATGCCTTGGTCAGGTAGATCTGAAAAACAAAAAATATAATTGAATTTTGAAGGCTGATCTTGTATCTTCTGATTTTCCTGAACTCACTTATTAATTACAGAATTTTTGTGAGTACATTCCTTGGGATTTTCTACATAGACAATCATGTCATCTGCAAATGGGCACAATTTTATTAGTTTTATTTCTCCTCTTATGATCTGTAAGCCTTTGATTTCCTTTTCTTGCCTTATCGTAGTGGTCAGTACTTCCAGTACCAAGAGTGGTTGGAGCAGACATCTTTTTCCTGCTCCTAATCCTATGGGGGAAGCATTCACTTTCTCCAGTGGGTATGATGCTGGCTTCAGGACTTTTCTGCAGATACTTTTTATCAAGCTGAGGAAGTTCTTCTCTTTTCCTACTTTTCAAAGAGTTTTTGTCATGAATAGGTATTAAATTTGTCAAAGGCTTCTTCCATAACAATTGATATGATCATATGAATTTTCTTTTTTAGTTGGTTAATATGGTGGATCATAATGACTGATTTTCTAATACTGAACCACCCTTCATTCCTGGAATAAACTGTATGTGGTCATGATATATAATTGTTTTTTAATATGTACTCTGAATTCTACAGGGTGGCCATAAAGTTTACGCACAATTTAAAATAGTGTGCAATTTAAAATTGCATACAAACTTTATGGACACCCTCTATTTACTAATATTTTGTTAAAAAATTTGTGTCTACAGTCATGAGGGATATTGGCTTGTAATTTTCTTTTGTAGTATCTTTGTGTGGCTTTGTTTTTAGAGAAACACTAGGTTCATAATATAAATTTAGACATTCTCTCTTCTATTTTCTGGTAAAGACTGTGTAAAATAGATGTTAATTCCTCTTGTTGTTCTTCTTTTTTTTGAGACAGAATCTTACTTTGTTGCCCTTGGTAGAGTGCTGTGGCATCATAGCTCACAGCCACCTCAAATTCTTGGGCTTAATTGATTTTCTTGCCTCAGTCTCCCAAGTAGCTAGGATTACAGGGGTCTGCCACAATTTTTTTTTTTTTTTGAGACAGAGTCTTATTTTATCACCCTTGGTAGAGTGCCATGGCGTCACAGCTCATAGTAACCTTAAACTCTTGGGCTTAAGTAATTTTCTTGCCTCAGCTTCCCCAGTAGCAGTGACTACAGGTGCCTGCCACAATGCCTGGCTATTTTTAGAGACGAGGTCTTGCTCTGGCTCAGTCTGGTCTCAAACCTGTGCGCTCAGGCAATCCACCTGCCTCGGCCTCCCAAGTGCTAGGATTATAGGCATGAGCCTAATGTTAATTCTTCTTTAAGCATAGAATTCCTTAGTGCATCAAGGCCTAGAGTTTGCTTGGCCTTTCTACTTGGAAGTTTTAAATTACAAATTCAATTTTCTTTATTCCTTATAGGGCTATTCAAACTGCCTATTTCATGCTAGGTGAGTTTTGGTAGTTTGTTTTTTTGAGAAACTGGTCTATTTCCTCTAAGTTGTAAAATTTATATGTGTATATTTGTTCATAGTATTCTCTTAATATTGTTTTTTATGACTGCAGGGTCTGTAGTGATGTCTCCTTTTTCATTTCTGATACTGGCAATTTTATCTTTGTCATTCTTATTAAATCATTTTGCTGATTTTAGTAGTCTTTCAAAGAACTACCTCTTTGTTTCACTGATTTTCCCCCATGTTTTTATTTTCAATGTTATTTTCTACTCTCTATTATTTTCTTCCTGCTCCTTGTTTTGGGTCTTTCTCTTCTTTTTCTAGTCGTTGATGTAATCTTGAGCTTAGATTATTATTAAGAGACAGGAACTCACTCTTTAGGCTGGCCTAGAACTCCTGGGCTCAAGTAATCCTCCCACTTCCAGCCTCCCTAGTAGCTGGGACTATAGGTGTCTGCCAATGCATCTGGCTAAGCTTAGATTATTGATTTGAGATCTTCCCTCTTTTCTAATGTAACCATTTAGTGCTTTTCTTTTCACTATCCCATAAATTTTGATGTATTACACTTTTCATTTCATTTGGTTCAATGGGTGGCACATTCTATAAATGTCAATTAGGTTCTTTTGGTTGATCCATTGTTGTGTTCGACATTCTTGCTGATTTTCCATCCAGTTATTTTATCAATTATTGAGAAGGGTGTTAAAATATTCAACTATAGTTATGGATATATCTATTTCTCTTTTTAGTTCTGACTTTTCTTCATATATTTTGGAGCTTTGTGCTTAGTGTACACACTTAAGGTTGCTATGTCTACCTGGTGGACCAATCCTTTTATCATTATGTAATGTCTTTGCCTCTGATAATTTTCTATGCACTGAAGTCTACTTTATCTGATATTAATACATTCATTCCTGCTTTCTTTTTTTCTTTCTTTTTTTTTTTTTGAGACAGAGTCTCACTATGTCACCCTCAGTAAAGTGCTATGGTGTCACAACTCATGGCAACCTCAAACTCTTGGACTTAAGTGATTCTCTTGTCTCAGCCTCCCAAGTAGCTGGGACTACAGGTGCCTGCCACAATACCCGGCTACGTTTGGTTCTTTTTAAAATATTTTATTTATTTGCTGAGACTATATTTTAAAAATTTGTGTTGTGTTCATAATTGCTTACTGAAGCACTTTTACCATGGCTGCTTCAAAATCTTTGTAAAAGGGCAGTACCTGTGGCTCAAGAAGTAGGGTGCCAACCCCATATGCCGAGGGTAGTGGGTTCAAACCCAGCCCCAGCCAAAAAACTGCAAAAAAAAAAAAAAAAATCTTTGTGAGATAACTCTAATGTCTTTTCCATCTTGGTGTTGTTATCTATTATTGTCTTTTTAAAGTTCAGTTTGATATCTTCCTGGTTCTTTATGTGACAAGTAATTTTTTAATTAAAAACTGAATATTTAAGGTATTGTGTTATGAGAGTCTGTATCTTATTTAAACCCTCTGTTTTTGGTGGCTCCTTCTGACACCATGCTGGTAGAGGAAGGTGGGGTACCTCCTTGCTATTGCTGGGGGGAGGGGGACAGCTGTCTAGTTGACACATAGGTGAGTATTCCTTGCTACTTCTGGGTAGGGTGAAAGTTCTGGCTCAACACTGGGCATCCTGACTTTCCCCTAGGTATCATTTAGTACCTACCACTCTAGGGGGAGCAGGAAGAGTACCTCAGTACTGCTGAGTCCAGGCAGAAGTCTAGGCTCTCACATAGTCTCCACAGACACTATATAAGGGGGCTCATTATTGCCCACTGGGATGAAAAATCTCATCTTTCTAGTCAGCCTCCTCTGACTGCACTCTAGTTGGGGGGGGGGCACCTCCATATAGCCTGTTCAGAGTTGAGTCCAGGCTCCCCACCTGATCTTGCTGGTGTGGTAGGCCACAGTTTTTCCTGCAGTGTTTGGCTAGAGTAGAGTGATTGTTTCTGTAAGTTTCTTATCTTGCTAGGCTGCTCCTTTCTGGTCCTTTAGCCAGAGAGAGAAGGCTTTTGTTAGGGCATTTTTGGTCTACATTTATTGGCATCACCAAGTTGTCATCCTCTTTATCTCCAAATCTAGGAAGTGAAGCAGAAATAAAATCTAGAAATTCACCCCACTTGGTATTGCTGCTTGGGTTTTGTGTCTTCTACTGGTGAGCCTTCCTCTCTCTATCTCTCAGAGTCTTCTTATGTTTGTTTTATATGTCATATTCAGCATCATTAGTTGTAGTTAGTGGGAGGAACAGGGATAAGCATTTATTTCATCTTCCCAGATGTGGAAGCCTTTTGCTTTTTTTTTGAGATAGAGTCTCAAGGCTATGTCGCCCTTGGTAGAGTGCCGTGGCATCACAGCTCATAGCAACCTCCAACTCTTGGGGTTAAGCAATTCTCTTGCCTCAGCCTCTGAAGTAGCTGGGACTACAGGTGCCCACCACAATGCCCAGCTATTTTTTGTTGTGGTTGTCATTGTTGTTTAGCAGGCCTGGGCTGGGTTCGAACCCACCAGCCTTGGTGTATGTGGCAGGCACTGTAACCACTGTGCTATGAGCACCAAGCCAGATGTGGAAGTCTTAATTCAGCCACTTTATTATTATTATTTTTTTTTT
>NW_003852439.1:7089173-7132070 GCF_000181295.1 Otolemur garnettii
AGCCTCAAGCTACCCCCCTGGGTAGAGTGCTGTGGCATCACAGCTCACAGCAACCTCCAACTCCTGGGCTCAAGCGAGTCTTCTGCCTCAGCCTCCCAAGTAGCTGGGACCACAGGCGCCTGCCACAATGCTTGGCTTTTAGTTGCAGCTGTCTTTGCTGTTTTTGCCCGGCCAGGGCTGGATTCGAACCCGCCACCTTAGGTGTATGTGACTGGTGCCTTAGCCACCTGACCCACAGGCACCGAGCCAATTTGGCCACTTTAAAAAGTGAACTGTGGATGAACTAAATACAGGCCCATGGTCAGGCCACAGATAGTCCATAGCCAGGTCCACGGTTAGGTCATGATCAGTTCACACACTGTCACAATGCAGCCTGTTTCAGTTGCAATACAAAATATGCATAATGAAGACATGGCAGAGGGACATGTGCTCTGTGGCAATTTTAAGTATTTCAGATGTTTTAAATGTTTCCCCTAATTCATTACCAGTTCACATAAAAGATTAACTGATTTTCACGTCTCAATTTTCATGATATCCATTCATTTTAGGTAATATTTTGGCATCCACAACATGCACCTGAAACTGCTCAGACATAACTATTTCTCTGAGCACCTCCTGGCTGAGCCTGTGCTCTGAGCCTGCAATGGCAAAACTTCCTCCAAGCCAGCTCCAGAGACCCAGATGCTGAGAAGGCTGCAATCTGGGCTGAGTGCTGGCATAGGGTCTCTAGAGTCACCTGCACAGACCCCTGCAAGAGGACGAGGGCATTTCAACACTAAGACAGGGGCCTGGCTAAGTTTTACATGTAAATTCTCACCTGGGGCAGCCAAGCCAGAGGACAGTAACAGAAGAAACCCATGTTGTACATGGAAGGATGAGCTGGCTGGTCCCTGGCTCACCTGGGGAAGAATGTGTGCCTCAGGTGATTGTACTGTCCAGGCTCCATGTGTGGCCATTCTTTGCCCACCTCCAGGTTTGCTGGTTGCCACATGGCAGAAAGGTGGCTCTGGCTGAATGGGTACTAGGAGGGAGGGGTGACCTGAGGCCTGGCCTATGCAGAGGGAAGCCCCCTCCCCACGTCTCCAGCCCCCTGGAGGGACAGTGCTGGGGAAGGGCTCTGGGCGCATCACTGGTAAGACTTGGGGTGCAGCTGCTCCACTGCTTCTGTAGACCCTCGGCCCCGCCCCATCCTGCCTGCCAGCTCTGAGGCCTCCAGACAGCTGAGAGCGAGTCCAGGGTGCAGCTGTCCTGGCTCCCAGCAAGGCTTCCTGGAGGGAAAGCCAGGAGTGGTGTGTTCTGTCAGAGCCAAGGCTGACAGGGTAGCACAGGGGAGGGGAACAAGCTGGCTGGTGGTTCCACTCTGTTGTCAGACCTCCAGGTCACTGCTAACTTCTAAGCCATGCTAGGGGCAGGTGACACAAATGTTCAGAGTGCCCACCCCCAGGTCTGCAAAGGATGCTACCTGGGGGGATCCATTCACCCATGCCCATCCTACCATTCCCCTGGCCCCACTTCCATCCCCGCCATGCACTCACTGTCCCCAAATCTCCCTCTAAAACCTCTCCCTAGGCCCACAGTAGAGGGCAGGGCAGACTCCTGCTCCCCTCCTAGGAGGGGATTCTCCAGAGTCACTTCCCAGCTGTCCCATGGGGTCTTTATCATATAGTCTCCAGGAACCCTTGTTCTCTTCTCCTGACCCCCAGACACGAGCAAGGAGTCTGGAAAGTTGGAGATGTCAGCCACACACTCCTCCTTGGCTACCCACCATCTGGCTTCTATGAGTCTCTGATCCCACATGGCTGCCTCCTTGGGAGGGCACTGCCTGGGACAGGCCAGACCACAAGGCCCTGTCTACCACATTGGTGATGACCACTCCATGGGGTCTATAGGCATCTGCCCAGCCCAGTTCTCTGCAACCCTCACCATATCCTTCTGGCCTCTCCATGAGGTTCCCTGTCCATGGATCCTGCAGACCAGCTGCAGAGAGAGCATGTGGAGCACACTGCAACAAAGGCGTGTACCTTTAGCCAGGGGCTCCACAGTAGCTGTCCTGGCCTCTGCTTACTTGGCTGTGGCAGGTTTGGATGGAGGTCATAGGAGGCAAAGGTTGGGCCAGCCTTGTTCAGAGGCTACCACCGGCCATGAGGATGGGCAACGCTGAGGGCCTAAGCAGAGCGTGGCTTTGAGGAAGGTGCTGGGGAAGGGCTCCCACTCGGGGAGGCAGTCCTACCTGGGGGGGTCTCTGCCGGAGAAGGGGTTGAGTGCCAGCAAGGATAGGGCCTTGGGGTCATTGGCCAGGAGCTTGCCAGCCAGGTGGATGATCCATTCGTTGTGCTCGTAGGTCTGGGGAGGAGAAGATGGGTGTGGAGACAGCCATGTCAAGCTGTGTCCTCTGCCTGCACTGGCCAGCCAGTTACTTGCACTGTTAGTTTATCCTCCTGGCCTCTGGGAGCCTTGACTTTAGTGTGGGTGTGTGTCCAGCTTTCCTGGAGGGTGTTCTCCTGGGGTCCACATCTCTGGGGGCTCTGTGTCTATGGATCACTTCCCTGTCTAGGTGCCAGCTACTTGGGAGCAGGCTCATCTTGGTTCCTTCACAGTTAAGATGGGGTGGGTGAGGTCACCCTGAAGGGCTGGTGGGCAGGACTAGACAGCAAGCTCTGCTCCTGCATGCCTGTCTATCACAACCCTAGGGATTCCTTAGCCAGAGCCCTGGGGGAGCCGTGGGAGCTCTTGGATTAGCCTCCCTACCCAACACCAGGTTGGGCCTGGGTCAGGCTGGGCTGCGCGTCCTGTGGGCTCTGGCAGGATTGTCTCAGCAGCCTACCTCCTCACCAGCCTCCTTGGTGGGGCAGGGCAGTGCCCACTGGGGAAGAACTTACCTGGAAGGCTGCAAACCACATGAGCCAGTCCAGGCGGTAGTGGTAGGGGGAGATGAGGCAGGGCCGTCTCCAGGGGTCCCCTGGTTTGCACTTGAACTCATAGTCCTCCCACATGGCATCAGGAGCACTAGCGTTGGGGCTGGATGTGCCCTGCAAGATCACTTCTGTTCGCTCCTTGGTGATGCTGTACAGAGATGCAGTCAGGCTGTGGGTCTCCAACATGCCCATTTACCCTGGCTGCTCCTCCCTGCAGCATTGCTGGCTGCCCACCCTGTCCCCTAGCCCACATTCTGGTTGGGCAGATGAGCTGTCTGGGCCCCTGGACACCCCCATGGGCTGATTTAATGGTACCTTCCTGCTGCCAGAAGACCCCAGCCCCACCCAGCACTTGCCTCCAACCATCTCCAGCAGCTTGGGGAGGGTACAAGGGAGGCGGAGGCTGTGTGGAAACCAGGAGCTAGGAAACCAAAAGTCACTGGGAGTGACCAAGACCGAGGTGCTGGCCCCAGGACAGGGAGGGCACCTAGACTCTGAGACAGCATGAGGAGTGGTCAGGAGCTCCCAGTTCTTTCTGGTTACCTTGGGCCCTACCACCAACTCCTCCCAGCCCTGCCTCCCAAGGCTAGGACCAAGAATAGCCCTCACATGCCTGCTATACTATGAGTGGCAGCTGCCCCCAGACCCTGTGTGCTGTCCACCCCAGGACCCCTGTGGACTCAGCCCTGCCCTCTGGTGTGATGACGTGGCTATGATCTCCTCACTGACCTCCTGCTGCTCACCCACATCCTGGGACCTCGAGGGTCAGGCTAGGGGAAGGACAGGAAGCAGGTGAAAATCTACATTACCCCATTCCCCCTGGGGTCACACAGTAGGCCCACGGTTAGAAGGGAGCCCATCCCAGCCCCACCTGGACAAGAACACGCCACCAGTATGGCTGTACAGGGCTGAGTCTCCCCCTGGGCTTCCCTCAGAGCTGATGATCTTGGAGGGTGAGGAGAAGCTCCTGGCAATCCCAGCCCCATACCTTCCAAAGGCCCCATATGTGTTGACGATCCTGAGAGAGCTGAAGGAGGCGTTCATGACCTGCTTGGAGCTCAGCAAGTTTAGGACCACAGGGATGCTGAGCCAGGCCACAAGGATGCCCAGTGAGAGGTTGACTGCCCGTCGCACCACACAACCTGGGCCAAGAGTGGTCATGAGCTTCTGCCTAGTGCTGAGCCCTCTCCAGCCTGCCCCATGCAAGGCCCTGGCTGCTGTCTGGCCCCTCCAGGCTCCCAGCCACTGAGGGAGGTGCCTGAGGCTGGGCTGCTGGAGAGCTGGTAGAGTCTCTACTCACATTCCTGGTCCCCAAGCTGAGGGCATCTTTCAAAACAGGAATGGAGGCTGAGCCCAGACAGAAGCTCTCTATGAGGCCCAGCTGTGGCTTGCTTAGGGTAGCAGTACCGTGACCTCATCAGCCTTGATCCCAGGGAGGACACATGTCCCCACACAGCAGTGACTGCTGCCCACCGCCCTGCCCCACCAAGAAGCCCCACCTGATGAGCCCACAAGACTGGGCTGCCAGCTACCTGGTCCATGTCCACCTACCGAAGCTGGGCTGGGGCTGGGCCCCTCGGGCTTCCTCCTGTTGCATCCTCAGGACTCGACCCTTCAGGCTGCGTGGCCCAGATGGAAACAGGGATCCCAGAGTAGTGTCATCAAAGCAGGCGAGGCTGGGCACGATGGTCAGCCAGTTCAGGAAGCTCAGATTCCCGCTGATGATGAGGACCACCTGGGGATAGCAGGCACTGAGCAGTGGCTGGGGGTCATGTTGTGGTGTGTGTGTTGGGGTGATGGCTAGGGAGGGGCAGGCCAGCTAAGGTGGGCATGACCAGACAGAGGAGTGCATGGCTGATGGCCTGGGCAGAGCCTGAGACCTCAATCCTGGCTGGATTGGGCTCTGCCCTCCAATGGCATCTCCTTTTTCCTGGAAAGCCCCCACAGATTTGTGCTGTGACCATAGTGGTGAGAGCTGAGGCTGCAGACATGTGTGTGGGGTCCAGGATCACAGGAGGCACAGTGCCCACACGGGTTCCCCTGAGCCCTAATAGAGGAGCCAGATAGATATGAATGGGGAAGTTTTTAAAATCAGCTTTACTAACACAAACAACAAAATGCACTCATTTTAAGTGTACAATTCAATGGTCTTGACACATTTGTGCCTGCATAAGTCATCATAAAATACAGAACATTTCCATCCCCAGGGAGTTCCCTGGAGCCTGTGTGTAATTGATCCACAGCCTCAGAGCTGATTCCCGACTAGAACTTCTGGAGTTCTGGGCTGGGCTTCCTCACTTGTCAGGCAGGGGCAGATTGACCCTGGCAGCTGGGAGGCCGCCATCGCCTCTAATAGGGCAGGTTCTTAAGGGAGGGACAGAGATTTTGGCACAGCTCTGTGGGCTTTGGCCCCCTCTCCACTGGGAGGATGGTCGTGGGTATGTTTAGCTTCTCACTGTCACCAGTGAAGTCTCTCACACATTAGCTTGGTTGGGGTGTGTGGCAGGTGTGCAACAGCAGAGACAGTTTTCTGGGCAGGGGTGCCATCCACGTTCCCACTAGCAGAGCAAGTCCAGCTGCCACGTGGTTCTGGCACTGGGCATGGTCATTAAAGGCACATCAGCAGCTCATGGGGTTTAGGTGGTATTTCCCCGCTGACTGAGGGGTTCCCAAGGATTATAGGACATCACACATCCACTTCTATGATGTCTAACTCTTTCTCTGTAGGTGGCTGGGTTAACTCTGCTGAGCTGTGAGAGGTATTCGTGGCTGCTTGCTGCCATTTTAGGTTCTTTATGGTGTTTTCAGAAGTTTAGTTTTAAATTTTCATGAAATCCAATTTATCAATTTTTAAGTTTTACATTTAGTCCTTTTTGTGTCCCATCTCTAAGGTTATAAAGACATTTTCATAGGCAGTTTACATGTCTGGCTGCCATGTTCAGGGTCTGATACACATTAGTCTTTTATGTATGGTGTGAGGTAGGGCTCAAGGCTGTGTGAGCAGCCAAGAGAGAGTTAAAATGAGAACCATCTGGACTGAGGGTGCACATCCTCACCGGGGTCTTTAGGGTGCTGGTGGGGCCTAAGCTGGCCATGCTGAGGTATGGCCTCCTTAGAGGGCTCTGGTCACCTCTTGTTAGCCAAAAGAGTGGTGTAGCTGAGCCCATGTCAGCGGGGAGTGACTGGATTCAGTATTTCCTTATGGCCAACCAAAGCACATTGTGGTCCTGCTGGGGGTGGGAATGTGGTGGTGGCTACACTCCCACCTCTGCTCCCTTTGTTTCTGTATTTCAATTACAGCCCAGTCCTGTCCCAGTAACTGGGGAGGAATTTAAAGTAATAGATGCTGATGTGTAATGAGGGGCTTGAGGGGGAGGGGCTGGGAGCCAACTGTGTCAGGTTTATGGATCGTAACAGTGTTTTATGAAATGTGGATTCATGGCTCTCCCTGGATTAATTTGGAAAACTAGTTTTCCTGGTACTGAGCCCAAAAATAATTATTTCTTACTGTCTACTGTCTATAATGTGACCAAACCCCTATGCCAAAACCAGCCCAGCCTCATCCTGCTCTGGGCTGGCAGCCTCTCCCGCCAGCTCCCCTTAGAGGTCCAATCCCCAGGCCTCAAGTCACTCTGGCAAGGGCTATCCTGGGCCGATCTGGCTTCTCCTTGAGTCTGCTGAGAGTCACTGACTGATGGTCCTGGGCAGGGCCAGATGGGCACCTGTGCGGTGGGCAGTGGACACTCAGAGCCCTGAGCACCCTCATTCCCGGGGAGGGCGCAGGGCTGTGCTGAAGTCTGACCTCAAGCTGAGCCCGCTGGTGCTGCCGAGAAGATGGCCCTGTGTGACCCGCCTTCTGCCTTCAGCTCTGGCCTTTCTCATACTTCTTGGTGATCAGCTAGGCCATGGCTACCTGTAGATGGGACTGAAGTGGCTTCCTCTGTCCACAGGCTGCAGACCCAAACCTCGCTGGAAAGTCCTTGTGTGGAGGAGCACAATGAGCCAGATGACCAACTCCTGCCTGTGGCTCACAGCCTCCAGGACTCTGGAGCATTCCAGAAACTCTCTGGCCCAGCTAAGATGCCCTCCTACCCTGACAGGGCCCCATGAGAACCTCCTGGGGCAGCTGGACAGGGCTTGGGCATGTGGGGAGCCACTCTACCTGACCAGTCACCATGTGCCTGTGGAGGCAGTGGCTTCTGAGGTGCTGTAAGGATGCTGATAGCACCTAGGGCTACTAACCACCAGGGACTTAGGGACCTAGAGCTGCCTGGCCTGTGGAGGCTATGTCCCCTGCAGCTGCCAGGGGTGATATCTGGCACCCAACACTGCCTGGTAACGAGTCTGGACCATGCTCACCTGAAGGCTCATGGGGTCACCTCTACTATGCCTGCTGGGGCTGTGGCCTCTCAAGCCTGCCTTTTTCAAGTGGCCCAGTCTCCTCTGCAGGGTAATCATTGCCTCCTTGGAGAACCCTAGAGCAAGGCATCCTGGAGGAGTTCAGAGCAGGTACCCACTGGTGGAGAGGGTCCCGGTAGTGAGTGACACTGACTCCTCTGCACCTTCACATGCAACAACTAGCCTTGCACAGGAGAGTCACCAGCAGGAAGCAGAATGGAATCTGACGGAATGTGAGCTAGTGCTTTGGCAGACCAACTTGGGAGATTCTCCAGAGCAGGGTGGAGACAGGAGAGCATTTATGAGGAAGACGGTATAAGCACAAGTGAAACAGACTCAGCAGAACACATGGCCGCTGGAGGGGCTTCCAGGGAAAAGACTGATGTAAAAAATAGAGTTAAATTTCTCCAAGTGAAATGAGGCCTAAGCCTGCAGGTCAAATTCCAGGACGGATCGCTGAAACCGGCCCCCTGCCCATCACATTCTGGCAGATTTCTCATTCCCAACAATAAAGTTGATGTTAATATGGTATGAAGCATTTAGACTGAAAAAATGTAAAGAAAAGATGAGAAAGAGAAAAGAAAAAAAAGGAAAGCAAAATAAAGGAAAGGCTATCCAAGAAGTGCTGAGACTCATTTGCGTGTCATCCTCGTGCAGGGGCTATGCTGATCTTTTCTGCACCTGAGATTCTCATTTGAAAAACTGAACAAAAGACGCCATCAAAGAACCCCTTGCAGTGCAGAGGGGTAGGGGTGGGTGCACACCTGCCTCCCAGGCCCAGGTGTGATTGGCTTGTGAACAAATATGGTATCAAATAAGAGAGTCTGGCTGGCGGTTGGACACATCTGTGATCTCTCAGGGGCAGCAGGAGGCACCTGGAGAGGCCCATGACACGACCACCCAGTCTAGCTCCCACCTGAGTGTATGCCTGAAGGACAGTTCTGATGCAGAGGCCTCTCTCCCCAGCACTTAAGCTGGCACCCCATGGCTGCTGCCAACATGCCAGAAGAATTGCCCTCAGGTTTGATGTGGTACCTGTCTTTGTGCTGGCTGAAACCCAACCCTCCTGCCTATTGGCAGTGAACAAGGGTGTGGTGGCCATGCCCAGAAGACCCACCAGGGCCCCTGCTGCCCACTGCTGGTGGGAAGGGGCTGTTCCTGGCTGGGCCTGGGGCCTGCTGGGCAGTGGCTGTGGCATAGCTAGCTCAGGGACCTGTGCTTCCTTGGGGGCAGGTTTTTTTCAGGCTTTAAAAGAGAGAATTAGGCCCCCATGTGTGCCCTAGGGAAGGGCCTACGGTGTAGGACCCTTCATATGGTAGCTGGGGCCTGCCTAGCGCTTGGAGAGACCCAGGCCCAGGCTATACTCAGCTCCACCTCGGCCTCCTTCATGGGTCCCTGCTGGCATCTGTTCATTTGGCACCATTATCTCAGAGAAGGGTGCCTTTGAGTCCGGGTGCCTTTGAGTCCAGGCCCAGTGGCCTCATGTCCTCCCTGCCTGCCAGGTGGCACCAGTCTCACAGGCTGTGGTCCCACAGGCGGCAGAGATGATTATCATGATCTTGCCAAAAGGATGCTGGTGATGTAGTGACAGAGCTGTCCATCAAGATGTCAAGGGCAGTGGCATCAGCAGTAATGGCATAGCACTACTGGCATACCACATCTGGGTGGTATCCTGGTGGCTGGGAGCCTGGAGCCACAGAAGACCTGCTCTTGCTGGCCCAGGGAAGCCTGTTTGCTGGCCCTCGGCCTGGCAGAGGCTGGAGGTTCTGGGAGGTCAGGATCTGTTGTGACTGTTGTTTCGTATACAGCTCAGGTCCACTTGGGTCCAGGCAGCAGTGCAGGTCCTGCAGGCTAGGCTGGTGCCTGCCCCTTGGGGTCTTGCTTGGCCTGCTTCCCAGATGCTCCTAAAGCTTGGTCGCAGCCCTTTAGTCTTCCAGCTACAGGCTCTGTGAGGTGCCCTGAGTGGAGTGTTTCTCTGAATGGCTGCCCAGCTGGGCATATGCTGCCCTCTGCCCCATCTGTGGTGAGAAGCAGTCCTTGTGCTGGCACTGGGCATGTGACAAGGCAGGAGGAGGCTGGGCATCCTGGACAAATAGAAGGGGTCCCTGGAGCAAGAGGGCTGAGGTCTACACACCCAGGATCTGGAATGTTCTGGGTGGTAGGATTCCCTCTATGCACCTGAAGAGATCCTGGGTGTGGGCATGAGCTTGGGAGTATGGAGGGTTGGCTCAAGCCTGGGGTCAGTGACCCACTATCCCCCTTGGAGTTGGTGGGACCCATCCTAGGAGACTCCTGGTGCTGTGTGAGGAGGGTCATGTGTTCACAGTTCCAACCTTAGCAAGCGGTGACATGGCAGCGACTCATTGGAGGGAGATGTGCCAGCTCTGACCTCTCTTCCATCCCACACCAAGGTTTGGTCACTACTCTCTCCATTGAACAAACCAGAGCTTTAAAACACATGTTTGTGTATATTGAGAGGCCAAAACCTTTCTCCCAGGGTGTTCCAGTGCAGCCTCCCTGGGGGATCTTGGCTCTGGGCACAAGTTGACCCTCCTGGGCACTTTCCCAGAGCTGCCCTCTGGGTCATTCTAATGTAAGCCCAGGTGGGGGCCTGAGCCCCCCAAGAGTCACAGAGCACACTCTGGGCAGAGTTCCATTTCTGACAAAGCCATGGAGCCCTGAGGACTCAGGAAGGCCTGCCCCATGTAATGAGGCACAGCTGTGTCCCTGCAGCCTGCCCTGCTTTACCCACTCCATCCAGTTCAATGACTTTTATTTTTGAGACACAGTCTAACTTTGTCACCTGTGGTAGGGTGCTGTAGAGTCATGGCTCACAGCAACCCCAAACTCTTGGGCTTAAGTGATCCTCTTGCCTCAGCCTCCTGAGTAACTGGGACTACAGGCACCTGCCACATTACCTGGCTATATATATATATATATTTTTTTTTTCCTAATTAAAAATTACTCATTGGCTTTTCTTATTGTTTAAATCAGTAATGCTCATTACAGAAAAATAGCATGTCAAAAGATTTTTATAAGTAACCATAACACAAAGATCAACAGATAACCAGTATATATATATATATGTATATATATTTTTTGTATATATACATATATGTATATATATGTATATATATATATATTTTTTTTTTTTTTTTTGAGACAGAGTCTCACTTTGTTGCCCTTGATAGAGTGCCCTGGTGTCACAGCTAACAGCAACCTCAAACTCTCAAGTGATCCTCTTGCCTGAGCCTCTCACGCAGCTGGGACTATAGACATCCTCCACAATGCCCAGCTATTTTTTAGAGATGGGGTCTCCTTCTTGCTTAGACTGGTCTTAAACTCCTGAGCTCAGGTAATCCACCTGTCTCAGCCTCCCAAAGTGCTGAGATTATAGGCATGAGCCACCACACCCAGCGACCCCGGCTATTTTTGAGATGGGATCTCGCACTTGCTCAGGCTGGTCTCCAACTCCTGAGCTCAAGGGATCCGCCCACCTCGGCCTCCCAGAGTGCTAGAATTACAGGCGTGAGCCTCTGTACCCAGCATTGGCTATTTTCTTAATAAGAGGTTTGGGATTCAGTGCAGAGTGGGAGGCCTGAGCACCAGAGGGGGTCTTGTCTTTCCTGTTTCCCTTCTGTGTCACTGAGACCACATCCTCAGTGGGAAGTGAGTCTCATCACATGGCCCATCTGTGCTCACCGCTGGCCAGAAGTATCATGAACGAGCCTGAGTGCATTCCACAGGCTGCAGATGATTCAGCTTTGTGGAGCTGGGAGCAGAGGTGAGGCCTGCAGGGATCCGGGGGCAGCACAGGAAGATGGACTTGTGGGGTGGAACTGGGCCCAGGAGACCTGCAGCAGTGTTCCAGGGCCGGCAACCTGACCCTAATAAGGAAGAGGACAAACATCTGGATAGTGCCTGCTGTTCTCCCAGTGACCAGCAAGGACACGTGCCTGAGGGGGCTCTCCACGGAGGACACACTTAGGATCCCAGGAGACCTTGATAGTAGCCATGCACCCAGGACCTTAATCAGCTCACAGAGAGTAGAGAAGCAGAACAGGCGGGATAGTCAGAGGCTCCAGAATACCAGGCAGGGGCCATGTGCCTCACCCAGGCACAGCCTCGAGTCCCCATGATGAGCTCGTCCAGCCTTCTGTGAGTCTCAGACACATTCAGAGGGCCCTGATATGAAGGCCACCATATGTGACACTGCACATGAAATACCCAGATCAAGAAAGTCCACAAGGACAGGCCAGTGCCCTAGGCTGGGAGGGTGGAGGGTGGAGGGCACACTCATGAATGTGCCCACCCCAACCAAGCTGCACCCCAAGGAGGAGACTTCCATGTTATGTGTGTTATACACCAAGCCCAGCTCTAGTGACAGAGCCTCAGGGCCCTGGAAGGGTGGGCTGAGGCACAATGGGGAAATGGGCCAGGCCCAGAGCCCCCAAACACTGCCTCTCTCATCCCTAGGCCAAGTCTGCAGGCCAAGCCCCCTCCTCCCTGTCCCTGGCTAGGGCAGGTGGCCCCAGTGGGCTGCGGAAGTTCTGGTGGGCAGTCGCCACCCCTCCCAGGGAGCCCTCAGAGCTGGATGCCGGGCTGGAGGAGGTCTAGCTGTCCTCTCTCTTCTCACGTGCACCCCTCCCAGCAGGTGGTGGGTAAGGCCTGGGAATCCTCCAGAACATCTGTGTAAACAGTGTGGGAGATGCACACACTCACATCACAGCCCTCCCAAAGGAAGAAGCAGATGGAATAGAATGGGCCCACCCAGAGACACCTCTGGAGTCACACATGGGCAGAGGAGAGGGTGGTCTGGCAGCACACCTGGCATTTGAGTGCACATGGTCACTCTCAACTCCATGGTACACTGTGCCCTAAAGGCCAACTGCCCCGTGTGCCTGAGTGGACCCAGCCTGTGAGTCCAAGGTTTTCCTCTGCCCACTGGGTAGGTGCTAATGCAGCACAGCTTCCCTGGGAGGGGGGTGTCAAGCCAGAGCAGAGCCAAAGCCCTGGACCCAGTATGGGGCTAGAGAGCACACATACCCTACTTCTCCAGGCCTGAAAGGAAAGTTGGTGCCTGGGCCAGGCCTCCTGGGGACACCCAGAGCCCCACAGTGATAAGCCCCCTCAAGGTCCAGCTCTGTCTCCTCCCTAGTCTGTGCTGACTGTGTCACCTGTCCAGGAAATCGGGATAGGAAGCCCACCAGGGTGTAGACCCCAGGATTGGGCTGATGCTGAGGGAGTCGAGGCCCTGGGCCCATCAAGCCTGGGAAGGTCCTCTCTGTGTAAAGTGAGGCCACAGAGGTGGCTGGTCAAATCCTCATCCTTACCTGCCTCACCATTACAATCCCTGCCAAGTGCTTTCTGAACAAGTGAGGTTGTTTTGAAGCCTCTGTCTCAGAGGTCAAAGTGCACACACCCCCAGTTCTGTGTTTAGGGGGCTGAACCCTTTCCGGCTGCGCCAGTGACTCAAACTATCATTACTTTTTTAAAGTAACATGATGATTTGCCTTTTGGTGAAGCTTATTGAAACCAGTTAGGTTCATTTGGAGAAGAAGCAAGCAGAACTGGCCATTGCAGCCTGAGGGCCGCTGAGGCTAGGCCAGTCAGGATTATGGCCCCACGGGTGGACACTGTGCCAGGGCTATAAAAGCAGCCAGTAGGCCAATTAATACCCCAGCTACAGTGACCATGATGCTCAAGGAGACTCACATTCCTCCTGAGGCTGTGTGTCCCTATGTCTCTGGTGTGGCAGCTCTACACTTTCGACTATAAGGAACAGGTGGGGGCCTGGGTTGAGACACATCAATGGAGCCTAGGCTGAAGGATGGTCCTGGGGAGGCTCAAGCCCCTGCCTGCTGCCTCCCCCCACCAGCAGGGATCCTGGATCATGGGTCCAGAGGCCACCCACCTGTATGGGGCTGGTCTGGTGAGAAGCTACCCTGGCCTCGGGGGGGTGCCTATGTCAGAGGCCCTGAGAGAAGGAGACCTTTGAGCCCAAGGCCCCGCCCAGATTAGAAACCAAGAGACTGGCTATGCCACCTGACCTGCAGTTCACTTGTGTCTCTGCACGTCCTTGACAGCATCCTATGTGGGGGCTGTAGCTCTGTGGCCCTTCCTTGGATGACAGGGAAGTAAACTGGCATGCATCTAGAAAGTAGGGGATTACTCGGGGCTGGAAAGATGAGTGATAGAGCCATGAGAGGACACGGAGGAACCTCAAATGCTAATTGCCACACTCTCTGCGTCACCCCTCTATGACATTCTGGAAAAGGCAGAGCTGTGGAGACTGGAAAATCAGTGACTGCTGGGGGCTCAGGAAGGGAATGAACAGGCGGAGCACATGGAACTTTCAGGATAGTGAAACAGTTCTGTGTGATACCCCAGCAGAGGACACATGGCACTGTACACTTGTCCAAACCCAGACAATGCGCAACTCCAAGAGGGAACCCTCATGTGAACGATGGATGTCCACTAAAGACAGTGTTAACCATACAACCAAGACACAGTGGCACCCTCGAAAACACATCCTCAGAAGGACCAGAGCGTGAATGCTCATAGCAGGCTCTCAGCCAAAAACACTGGAAACAACCCCAGGGTCCAAGTTGAAATCTGTGCAGTCCATGGAGTGTGAGTTATGCCTCCATGAAAACACAAATAAATCAAAAAATTTAAAAATCCTTTCATCCATGATGACTAGATGACAACATCTACAGGGAAAAGCAAAAAAGACCTGAGACTGGCCAAGACCCTGTGGAGAATGCGTGGTAGTGCCCCTGCCCTAGGAGGTGCCGTTTGGTGTGGGGGCTGTAGGGCAGGATGGCAGGAGACCTGCATAGCACAGAGGGCCTGGGGCCCCAGAGCCATTTGCTGGAGCAGTGAGCCCATCGGACATGTGGAAGGGAACTTCTGGGACTTGAGAACCATCAGGACAGGATACCATGGGGAGTGTCCCTACTAGGCATGTCTGACACTTCCTGCCTGCTAAGCCCTCAGACCTGGCTACTGCCTGGTCCTGCCATAGATGAACTGTCTTGGGAGTGGCCAGGGCCTGCTGGGAAGGAGACTCTAAGCATCCAGCCCAGGTGGGCTGCAGTGGGCCGCAGGAGGCTGGGGCTGGTGAGGCTGCTCCCCAGGGAGAGGTTATGACACCCCAGGATGCACTTGAGAGGGGTCTTTGACACCACAGGCAGGGACCAGTAGCACCCCAGGGTACCTCTGGAGGTGCCTGTGACATCAGACCATGCCACCCAAGTGGGCTTGTGATATCTCACTGTGCCACCTGGAGTGGCCTGTGACTCCCCAGGGTTCCCCCTGGCAGGGCCTGTGACTCCAAAGGACCTCCCCCCATGATGAGGTGGCCAGGTCCAAGGACCCCACTAACCTGGAACAGGATCTGCAGTACCCCATGCAGGATGCACATGCGACGGCCCAGGAAGACGAAGAAGGGCACCACAAGCTCCAGGAAGTGGTTGCTGAGAGTCTCAAAGCGGTGGAACCACCAGGGCGACCTGTGCAGGTAATAGGCTACAGGGTTTGGGACTGGCTGGGTCTGTGGGAAGAGGAAGACCTGTTAGCAGGGCTAACCATCATGCAGGCTTCAGAGTGGGCAGGGCTCATGCCTCACCCGGCCCCACCCACTGGCCTCCCTGGCCTGGCCTTGCAGGTCCAAGAAGAGCAAAAAGCAAGTTCGTTGTCTTTGTTTTAAAACCTTTACCAACTAAAGGCAAAGATAGAATTGAGGAGACACGATACAAAGCTGAGGACACGTGCAACCTGGGGGACATGTTGCCCTGCGGCTGCAGGGGCCGTGCTGTGAGCCCCAGAGACCACTGCTGAGCTGGGCCCAGCAGGATGCCCCATCTGCTCTCTGCCTGTCCTGCAGTCACCTAGCCCCAGCCTGCCCAAGGGAGACAGCACACGGGGCTCTGAGAAGCAGCCTCTATGGACCAGGGCCCTTTTGCCTTCTCCAGGGGAAGGTCCCTGAAAGCTAGTCCCTGAGGCAGGGCACCAGGAGGCAAGGGCCATTCACTTGCAGCCTGGAGATGAGCAGGAGGTGCAGACAGGCAGGGGTGTGGTCCAGGGTGAAGCAGGCAGCTCCTGAGTCCCACTCAGGAGTCTGGTGAGAGACAGGGAGGGGCCTTGCCTCATGCTAAGTTCCCACTATGGGGCAGACATGTCCCCAGTGGGAACACCTGGGAGACCTGGCTGGCCACATGCTGTCCCCCAGAAACCCCTACAGTACAGATGTGTCTCCAGCAGAACACCTGAGACACCTGGCCTGGGAATGACTGCTTGCTGTCCCCTGATGCCCCATGCTGTCCCTGGCTGATAAGAGAGAAGCAAAGGACTTAGCACTCACTGGCAGAACAGCCATGTTCTGCTGAGCCCTTTCAGAAAAAGCCAGTTGAGGTCCTGTGTGTCCCATGGGCTTGACTGCTCAGATGACACTAGGGGACCCCAAATAAATGGGGAAAAGAAAGGAGAGTGTTGGCAGCAGAGAGAAGAGGGGCTTCCGCCAGGGCTTCTGGTAAGAGCCATTCCTTTGGGATTTGGCCCCGGGGATGGCCTGCCTGGTCTTCAGGAGTGTGGAATGCCCCACCACCCCCATGAGGTGCCCCACATGTGCTTCCCCAGGGAGCCCCTGCTACTTGTAGATGGGTATGAAAGTAAGAAAAATAAACAGAGGGCTAAGGGGAGAGGAGCCAAGATCTTTATTGGATTAGGCTGCACGGAGTGATGCTCTGAAGGAGGAGGTGGGGAAGGTGGGCTCAACCTCTTTCAAGTTCTCTCCAACAGAAATGAACAAACTGGCCAGCAGCGGGCAACGTCAAAGGTGGGCAGGACCGGGTGGTGCCTGTGGCTCAGTGAGTAGGGTGTTAGCCCCATATACCCAAGGTGGTGAGTTCAAACCTAGCCCTGGCCAAAATGCATGAACAAAAAAAAAAAAAAATAAATAAATAAAATAAAATTAAAAAAAAAGGTGGGCAGGACCGAGGCCCTGCACCCCCTGCACATTCTTCTGTCCACTGGCCAAGGAGTATCTGTGTTTCCCCTTGGGGGCCCCCCAACATGGGTGCTGTTATTTTTTGCTTTTCTTAAGTTTAGCTGCCTGTTTCTTTGGTTGGGGGAGGGTCCAGGAATCATAGCATCTCATTCCCCATTGCTGGGTAAGGTAGTGTTTTCCCATCACATGGAAAGTTTGTGTTCCTGACCGGTGACATTTGTGGGAAGGAGACACAATCCTGAGGACTTGAGGGACTGACACCCCAACTTGTGGTGCTGCTGGTGACCACAACACAGATTCTGGGCCCTGAACAGATGGCCTGATGAGGGGGCAGCTGGAGAAGGGGGAGGAAGGGCTGCCACACCTGTGGGGACTTGGAGGCCATGGGGGTACATGAAGCTTCTGAATAGGGGCCCCAATTTAGTAAGTTGGGAATAGCTACTGAAATATCAATATTTCAAACTTTCAGCTCACAAATGAAGTGCCACAATCAAACAAGACATATGTAGACGGCTGCAACAGCCAAGGTGAGGCCCTGAGCCCAGGAGCCCCTGTGGTGCTTCACTGCATCAGTAAAATGAGAATAAATACTTCACCAAGTATAAGCATGGTGCTGTTGCAAGAAAGTTTCCACTTCCAGAGGGGTATGACCTCCCAGAGGAGCACTGAGGTCCATCCTGGGCTGATAGTCCTCCTGTGTCTGCTGGGGTCTGCCCTGTGCATAGACCCCTCCAGGCACAGGGCCCTGGTGTGCCCTAAGGGCCATAGGGCTGGGGTGGGTCCCACATGCTCCCTGCTCTTGCAAACCCAGGGACAGATTTTCATTTTTGTTTGTACTAAGGCTAGAAAAAACTGCCATGACATAAAACTTAGTCATAAACTGTTGAGATGGGGTGGCAAGGCTATACCCTATAAAGCAGAGTCTGGGAGCTCCTGTGCTGCTGACATTATAGTGGCCTGCGCTAGGACACTTAGCCATGGCTCGTTAGAGGATGATGACGATGTGTTGGAGCCTGAACCAGTCTCAGACATTAGGTAACATTTTATAAATTTGTCTCCCCACAAAAGACAATGCTAAATAAGAAAAACATGAGGAAAATAGGAAGGGTGATGACAACCAGTCAGGGATTTAGGAGGCAACAACTCTTGGGGGGGTGCATGTCTGTTGGGGTTAAGCTCTCTCTTTGCAATACCCTTCCCCCAGGCCCCACAGGAAAACGAGTCCAACTACAGAAATGTCTGACCCACCATTTTCCCATTTTAGACATAAACTATGTGTCTGAGCTTTAGTGAGAAAGAGAATGCGCACAATTCTTGTCTGCAGAGTAAGCTTCTTAAAACGTTCAAGCTGCACAGATGCTTTTCAAGGAGATTCTGCACTAGCTGCTCCCTGCCTGAGGCCCAAGCAGGCACCATCCCAGAGCCCAGTGATGAGTGCCACAAGCTTCTCAGGACTTGCCAGAAATGTGAGTCTCCAAGGTGGGCCCATACCCAGAAGTCTAAATTCTTGGTCTGATTTTCAAGGTGGGGTGACCTTAATCTCTCCTCTTCCCTCATATATTGGAGCTACTGACACGTGTCCTAGGGGACCTGGGGTGTATATATGTTGGCAGAGCTCCTGATGGGGCAGGGAGGAGGCCACTGACATGTCTATTGAGGACCTTGGGGTGAGAAAGGAAACCTGCTGTGTTCTAGGAACAGACCAACAAGAGTCCTGTAATCATTGGCTCCTAGAGGTTTGAGGCCCAAAGCAGTGACTGCCACCAGCTCTCAGAACCTCACACCAGGATGGGGTGGAAGGCTCCTCCCTGCATAGTGCTCACCTCGAGAGCTCATGCTACCTTAGGCTGCTTCCCCTTTCCCACCAAGACACCTGGGAAACGGAATAAAAAGAAAAATGAATTATAAAGAGGGTGATAAATAACAATACACATAGGCCTGAGATGATCAAAACACTGTGTTAACAATAAAGTTAGAAAACTCAGGAGGCGCTACCAACTGCTTCTGCTCCTGTGTGCTTCCCATCTGACCCACGGAGAGAAGAGTCCAGTGGGTCTTCAATCCTAGTTGAACCTGGGACATGCTCTGGTTAAGAGAATGCTTTGCAAATGGTGTTCTAGAACTTCCAAGCACAGGCCTTTAAAAGACAACAGACTCAGCTTCCCTCCTTTGGAAGCCAGCATCCACATGGAAAGTTCCTCTACACTGACACCCCCATCCTGTGAGAAAGCCCAAGTTGGCCATGTGCCAAAGTCACAGGGCGAAGCACTAAGGTGAGAGTGAAGAGAGTGAAGAGAGTGAAGCTTTCTTGGACTTCCCAGCCTGGCCTGGCCATCAGCTAATGAGTGACCCCAATTAACACAGCACTGAGCAGAATAACCTCCCAGCTGAGCCCAGTCAGCTCACAGACTCAGGGGAATCACATTGTTTCAGGCACTAAGGTTCAATGGTGCATTATGCCACAGTAGATACCTGAAACAAAGCCTGAATATTGAAGCCAAATAAAGTATTAAATTCTGATTTTAGAGGGGAAACCACATTTTAGAGAAATCCAAGTACAAGCTTTCCTGATTCTTTGGGTAACAAATGCTTAGTGTTGACGGCACATACCATTTACCCCAGACAACGTTCAGCATCCACACCTGTGCACATTGATAGACATGGAAGAATTTCATGATGAATCCCAGAGTCATCTACCAGCTAACTCATCATCATCAAATTCTTTCTTTTCCTTTGAGTCTACTGCATATTTTAATACTTGTCTCTGAAAGTGGAAAATGAGATTGGGTATTCTTCCCACTTCTAGTTAATACAGCTAAACCTAGTAACAGTAATTGAAAAACACTTGCTCATGAGGTGGAAGTGCCTGGCAGTGAAGGAAAGGGAGTTGGCAGAAAGCCCACATGCACTCTCCTCCCAACACTGGTACTGACCTATGGAACAATCAACACGAACACACCAGGTCTGTCCCCCTCAGCAACTCAGCCACACCACTGGGACCTCATCTGCCTCAGAGCAATACAGAAAGGCCTTGATCAGATCCCAATTAGACCACATGGACACTTTGTCCTGTAGTAATTACTCCATAACACTGATTGCAGCACAGAGTTTTACAGATGAAACAATTCTCTAGGCTAAGCAAAGTCATGTTGCCCTGCTGGAAGCCCTGCACATCCCCCCTGATGTGCCAGCATGCTCCATGTGTCTGGTGCAGGGCCCTGTGCTCAGGAAAGTGGGCCTTTCACCATGGACCATCCTGGATGGGGGTCCAGGTGGGGTCTCTCCAGAGCCCAGATGCTGCAGGGCCGCCAGCTCTGATGGAGCACAGGCATCCACTTCCCCCACTCACACCATTCCATTTACAGCTTCTTGCTGACCTTGTCTTTTGCTGACTGCCAGATGACCCATGGGGAACAGCTGTGATGTAAGGCTACCCTTGTCTCCCTTGGGCTCATGGCATTCTCTCCATGCTTGACAGCTTGGCCTGAGCCATCCTCTAACTAGAGGCCAGCCCCGCCACATGCAGGGTGAGACACCCACATATACAGCTGACAGAAGTTAGAACTAGTGGGCAAGGGCAAGACAGTTTTAACTGTATTCCTTATGTTAAGAAAGTTAAGTAGAAACATGGAAGGCACACACAAAAAAATGATCCTTATCAAACTTACAGTAACAAAAACTTCAGTGTGCGGGATAAAGAGTGCATGGGCAGGGCAGCACCTGTAGCTCAAAGGAGTAGGGCACTGGCCCCATGTGCTGGAGGTGGTGGGTTCAAACCCAGCCCTGGCCAAAAACTGCAAAAAAAAAGAGTGCATGGACAGGGAGGCTTCAGGGATAACAGTGGAGCACGAAGCACTAGAAATTTGGCCACCACCTGACAACAACTGCACTGGTAGGATCTGTCCGACATAACTGGTTTGGAACTCTGAAGTCTAGTGAAGGCTCATGACATCAAGGGATGTCTCAGATCTGAAGCCCTGAAAGCAATGCTGAAGAGAAACCTGCAGGGTGAAATGAAAGGATACTAGATAGTAACTTGAAGCTGTAGGAAGAAATGAGGATCTCAATAAAGGTAAATGCACGGACAATTATAAAAGTTACTATTATGGTAACAACAGTTTGTAACTCCACACTTTGTTTTCTATATATCATAATTTAAAAAAATATTAGTTTATGTTTTTGGACACATAATGTATAAAGTTGCAATTTTGTGACATCCACAACTGAAAAGAATAGGTACAGAGATGTAAAGCAGAAGAGCTTTTGTGTGTTGTTTTAAGCTGATACAAATCCAAATTATAGAGTTAAAACTTTAGGATGTTAGGGGTGGCACCTGTGGCTCGAAGGAGTAGGGCACTGCCCCATATGCCAGAGGTGGAGGGTTCAAACCCAGACTCGGCCAAAAACCGCAAAAACAAACAAACAAAAAAACTTTAGGATGTTAAATGTAATCTCCATGGTAATTTTTCTTTTTTCATTTTTTTTAGTTTTGGGCAATCATTGAGGGTGCAATGAACCAGGTTATACTGCTGTGTTTGCTGGGTGAAGTCCCTCTATTAATAGTGTCCCACCCTCAAGAGGTGTGTCACACATCATGGCTCCACACCCCCTTCCCTCTTTCCCCTCTCTCATTCCTCCTCCCCTCCCCTCACCATGTACTAGCATCAATTGTCTTCATATCAGAATTGAGTACATTAGATTTCTGCTTCTCCATTCTTGTGATGCTTTACTAAGAAGAATGTATTTCAACTCCATCCAAATTAATACAAAAGATGTAAAGTTACCATCCTTTTTAGCGGCTATATAGTATTTTATGATATACATATACCACAGCTGGTTAATCTATTCTTGGATTGGTGGGCATTTAGGTTGTTTTCACAATTTGACAATTGTAAATTAAGCTGCAATAAACAGTCTAGTGCAAATGTCCTTATGATAAAATTATTTTTTCTTCTGGGTAGGTGCCCAGTAATGGGATTGCAGAATATGGGAGGTCTAGTTTGAGATTCTTTGAGGAGTCTCTATATTTCCTTCCAAAAGGGTTACATTAGTTTGCAGTCCCACCAGCAGTGTAAAAACATTCCCTTCTCTCCATAACATGCCAGCTTCTGTAGCTTTGAGTCTCTGTGATGTGGCCCATTCTCATTGGGGTTAGGTGATATCTCAGTGTGGTTTTGCTTCTGCATTTCTCTGATAATTAAGGACCATGGGCATTTCTTCATATGCTTGTTAGCCATTCGTTTGTCTTCTTTAGAGAAGATTCTATTCATCTCACTTGCCCATTGATATAGGGGATTGTTGGCTTTTTTGTTGTTGCTTAATCTGTAGATTCTAGTTACCAAGGTTTTGTCCAATTCATAATATGAAAATATCTTTTTGCATTCTGATGGCTATTTGCTTTAGTTATTGTCTCCTTAGCTGTACAGAAGATTTTCAGTTTAATTAAGTCCCATTTGTTGTTGTTGCAATTGCCACGGAAGTCTTCATAAAATCTTTCCCCATGCAGATATCTTCAAGTGTCTTCCCCACTCTTTCTTTGAGGATTTTTATTGATTCATGCCTTAGATTTAGATCTTTTATCCATCTTGAATCAATTTTAGTGAGTGGATAAAGGTGTGGGTCCAGTTTCAGTCTTTTACACGTGGTTATCCAGTTCTCCTACCATCATTTATTGAACAGGGATTCTTTCCCCCAGTGAATGTTCTTATTTGGTTTATCAAAGATCAGGTGGCCGTAAGATTTTAGTTTCATCTCATGGTTTTCTATTCGATTCCAGATGTCTATGACTCTAATTGTGCCAATTCCATGCTGTGTTGATCACTATGGCCTTGCAGTACAGCCTAAAGTCTGGTAGGCTAATGCCCTGGCCTTGTTTTTATTACTAAGAATTGCCTTAGCTATACGGAGTTTTTTCTGGTTCCAAACAAAACGAAGAAGTCATACATCATGATCAAGTAGGTTTCATCCCAGGGATGCAAGACTGGTTTAACATACACAAGTCCATAAACATAATCTACCATATCAACAGAAGCAAAAACAAAGAACATATGATCCTCTCAATAGATGCAGAAAAACCATTCGATAAAATTCAACATCCTTTTCTAATTAGAACTCTGAAGAATATAGGCATCGGTGGCACTGTAGGGGACGCCAAGAGCCAGAGGACATCTGAGCAAGATGATCTGCAGCTGAGGGGTGTACCCTCGGGCCATTCGTCCGCAGGTGTTCTTTGTGGAAGAAGAGCCCCAGCCTTCAGCATGTAGTCATTTGTTAATTACTCCCCTTATCTGTGTTGTACGGTCTCAATAAAAGGCCGGTGTGGAGGTTGCTCGGGGCTACCCTACAAGTAAGGGCTAGCCCGCCTCCTACAAGCTTGCACTTCTAATCCACCTCTCACCTGGTTCCTTCCTGCAGTAACCAAGACCAGGGCCATAGGGGCCCGACAGGTCGCGACATGGCACATTTCTAAAGCTGATTGAAGCCATTTATGATAAACCCACAGCTAATATTATACTGAATGGAGTAAAACTGAAACTTTTTCTACTCAGAACTGGAACAAAGCAAGGTTTTCCTCTATCACCACTACTATTCAACATAGTGCTGGAAGTTCTAGCCAATACAATCAGGCAAGAGAAGGTAATTAAGGGCATCCAAATGGGGGCAGAGAAAGTGAAACTCTCCCTCTTTGCTGATGATATGATTTTATACTTAGAGAACCCCAAAGACTCAATCACAAGACTCCTGGAAGTCATCAAAAAATACAGTAATGTCTCAGGATATAAAATCAACGTCCAAAAATCAGTAGCCTTTGTATATGCCAATAACAGCCAAGATGAGAAGCTAATCAAGGACACAATTCCCTTCTCAGTAGCTTCAAAGAAAATGAAATACCATACCTAACAAAGGAGGTGAAGGACCTCTATAAAGAAAACTATGAAACCCTAAGAAAAGAAATAGCAGAAGATATTAACAAATGAAAGAACACACCATCCTCATGCTGGGAAGAATCAACATTGTTAAAATGTCTATACTTCCCAAAGCAATCTACAGATTCAATGCAATCTCCATTAAAATACTAACATCATACTTTCAAGATTTCCATGGTAATTATTTTAAAAGATCTACAGAATATACACAAAAGGAAATGGAAAAGGAACTTACACATTTTACTATTAAAAAACACTTTGGATAGGATTATCAGCAGATGAGACACTAAAGAAGAAAAAATTAGTGAATGTGACACAGTAATAGAAGCTATCTAAGCTGAAAGGCATACACACACACACACACACAGAGTAAAAACAAAGAAAGCATCAGTGACCCACGGGACAACTTCATGAAGCTTACTATCTGTGTAATTAGATTTCCTAAAGAAGAGAAGAACGAGAAGTATAGAAAAAACATGTACTTGGGAGGCTGAGCCAAGAGGTTTGCTTGAGCCCAAGAATTTGAGGTTGCTGAGAGCTATGATGCTACATTACTTTTCCACAGGTGACAGAGTACGACTCTGTCTCAAACCCCCCAAAATAAATAAAATAAAAAAAAATGAAGAAATATTGGCCAAATATTTTCCAAATGTGATGAAAACTATAAACCCACAGATCTAAGAACTCAACAAACTCCAAGCTCAAGAAACATGAAGAAAACTACAGCAAGCACATCGTAATCAAATTGGTTAAAACCAGTGATAAAGAGAAACTCTTTTTTTTTTGAGACAGAGCCTCAAGCTGTCCCCCTGGGTAGAGTGCCGTGGCATTACAGCTCACAGCAACCTCCAACTCCTGGGCTCAAGCGAGTCTCCTGCCTCAGCCTCCCAAGTAGCTGGGACCACAGGCGCCCGCCACAACGCCTGGCTATTTTTTGGTTGCAGCCATCATTGTTGTTTGGCGGGTCCGGGCTGGGGATTCGAACCCGCCACCTTAGGTGTACGTGGCTGGTGCCTTAGCCAGTTGAGCTATAGGCGCCAAGCCAAGAGAAACTCTTATAAGCAAACAGAGAAAGAAGATATTTACAGAGTAATATAGAGAAGGATTTCTCATAGGAAATAACACAAATGAGAAAACAGTTGAATAACATATTTAATGTAGTAAATGTCAACTGAGAATTTTATACTCAACAATAATCTCTTTCAAAAACGAAAGTGAAATAAAGGCTTTTTTAGACATTGACAAACTGAAAGAATTCATCACCAGCGAACCTACATTACAAAAAACTAAAGGAAGTGTGTTGGTGGAAGAAAAATGTAAAGAAATGGAAGTATGGATGTACACAAAGGGATAGAGAGCACCAGAAATGGTAAATACATTAAGTTATTTTTCCATATTAACTAACTTTAATATATAGCTTGACTAAGCAAATATTAAGAATAATGTAGGATATGGGTTATGCCATGTATAAAAGTAAACTGTATGACAATAATAAGAAATAGGCCAGGAGAAAAAAAAAAGAAAGAATACTGTTAAAAAAGTTATTGTAGGATTTAATAGATTAATATCACCTGACGGTAAACTGTGACAGATTCAAGATATATACTATAAACCCTAAAATATTCACAAAAATAAAACAACAGAGTCATAGCTAATAAGCCAAGAAAGGATGTAAAAAGGAGTCCCCCCAAAAAGGCAAAAACAGGAAACAAACAGCAAAATGACAGACTAAAACCTACCCATATCAAAGACTGCATTCAATGCAAATAGTGGTGTCCTCAAACTATGGCCTGCAGGCCACATGTGGCCTGACAGGTGTCTTTGCCACTGCCTGTCCTGCTTAGCAGCCAACTCGTCCTGGGGGCCCCACAGTCTAGCCCTCCAATGGTCTGAGGGACAGTGAACTGGCCCCCTGTTTAAAAAGTTTGAGGACCCCTGGTAAACACCCAATTAGAAGGCAGAATTTGTCAGATTGGATACAAAATATCGACTGCCCTTAAGAGACACACTTCCAGTGACCCATACAGGCTAAAAAGTAGAGGCTGGAGAAACATATCCTATAAACACTATTCAAAAGAAAGCCAGAGTGGCTATACTAATAGCAAATACCTCAGAACAAAAAATACTAGCAGGAATAGAGAGGACATTTCACAGTGCTCTGCAGGTTGTAACACTCTCAAACATTTACCACCTAATAAGAAACAGAGCTTCAAAACACACAAAGCAAAATTATCATAGAGTAGCATGAAAGACATACAGAAAGACCCACAGCTGCAGTCAGAGATCTGAATCTCCCTCGGTAATTGATAAAACAAGTAGAAAATAAGGAAACATCCAGATGGGTTTATAACACTGCTAACCAACGAGGCCTGATTCACACTCACAGAATACAGAACACATAGTCTTTCTTAAGCTTAAGTGGAACTTGCACTGAGACAGGCCATCTTCTGGGCCACAGAACAAGTCTGAATGAATTTTAGAAGACTCAAGGAATATGAAGTATACTCTGACAATAACGGAAAACAATCACAGAAAGATATCTGGAAACTTCCAATGTATTTGAAAACTCAATCACCCATTTCTAACTGGCCATTATGAATTCACATTCCAGTGTGATGTCCTGGAGTTTACTTCTCACAGCCACCCCTGGGGTGGGGTGGGGATGGGCACTGGAAAGGTGTGAAGTCTGGCTCTGGGTAAAGAGCAGAGAGTGATCTGGGCCTAGGCTCTAATTGGGGCCTGTCACACCTGCCCTCTCTGCTATAACTGCTGTGACCACTGCTGACCCTGAGGAGGGTCCTGGGTCTCACCTACAGCCTGTGTCTGGGATTTCCTGACCAGAGGCTTGCAAGTCCACAGCTTCAGAAAGCTGGTGTCCCTACCTCTCCTGCAGCCTGACCATTTTGTCCTGAGCTGGTGGGGCTTACCCCTTGGGTGATCTGGGGCACAAACTGAATCTGTGGGCCAGGCCCCATAAGATCACCTGATGGGGGGCACCCGCCAGGCTCGCCCCTAAGGCCCCTGACATTCCCCAGGCCTGGCTTAGTGCCCCCTGCACCCATCTAGAACAACATGGAACATTCTTTCCTTACAAAGTCAACAAACGTGAGCCATGGCTCCCAGCCCTGACACTACTCAGCTCAGCCTCCACAAGTCACTGGCACATCAGCCTGGATAAAAGTTACCTAAGGGTGATCGGTGATCCACCTCCATGGTCCAGTCCTAACCTCTGGCAGAACACAGCTTTGGTCCCAGGTAGAAGCAGGATCTACTGGCCTGGGGCCTGGGTGAGGCAGATTTTGGAAGTTGGAGGCTGGTGAGTGGACATCCCTGATACCTTGTGCGTAAACTCAGTGCTTCCAGATCACCCTACCTGAACCATCTGTCTGGAGCCTGTGCCCTAGCCTGCGACCCCAGCCTTCAGGCGGCAGACTTGGGTGCTCTTGCTCCAAGGGTGTCAGGTGATGCCAGTCTAACCCAGAGAATGCTTCTACTCTGAGGGTCTGTATTCTATGACCTGGTCCCCTAATGAAGAGCAGACTCTGTGGGGTCACAAACCTGTCCCATGATCTGCCTGCAGCCCTAATGCTCTCCCTCAGCTGCTGAGGTTGAGTGGCGATAGAGAACCACTACTCTAGGGAGGGGCCTAGAAGCCCAGACACCCTGCCCAGACACAGCTCTGTTCTCACACATAACATTGAGCTTGCAGACAACTCCTTAGGAGCCCCTTGGGCGCTCCTGCCGGTGGCCAGGGCAGGGAGCTGTGTGCTCTCACTACCCAACCCTGGGCAGGGGCTGCTCCCCTATGCTGAGGGGGAGACCCCACAGGGCTGCATGACAGAAGCATGTCATGCTGTGGAACTGAAAGATGGTATTAAATTTCCCCCAAATCTGTAGCAACAGAATTTAGTTCAACTCCTCCAAAGAGCAACGATGACTGCAACATTTGTGGTCCTTTTGGGACACAGCTCAGGATATTTTCTCTTATATCAAAACCATCTGGGGGAATGGTTCTTGAAGACAAATGGCTTAAAACCCAAGTGGAGACAGATGATGTGCTCGGAGATGCCACAGTGAAGCTTCTCACCAGGCAGTGCTCAGGGCCCCACTCACGTCCACAGACATTCGAAGCCACCTTCTGTGTATGCTGGGAGGCTGCACAGACATGGGGAAGTGCAGCAATGCCGCCCCACACCCACGACAGCTGGGGGTGGGAAGGGGAGCTGGCTGCAGTTCCAGCTGTTCACTCTCAGCCACAGACCCGCCTGTCTTGTGCTGACGCTGGATTGTGGGATCCTGGGACAGGGCTGAGGATGGATGGCTCCGGCCCTTATGGTGGCTGAAAAGCAATGGCTGTCAGCACATCTGCTTGTCAGAAGCCAGTGAAGGGAGGCCTGTGGGCCTAGCAATAGGGGCTTCTCCCCGCCTCCTGGCTTCTTCCCTAACAGGGACCCAAGATCCTCTAGAAGAGCTCAGCAGGGCTGCCCTGGATGTGTGATCCCCAGAGCAGGCCCCTCTCCAGTCCCTCACTGGTCCCTGCACAGTTTGGAGGACAGTTTGGAGCCCTCTTGGGGGAATGGGGGCTGGTTACTTAGCAGAGCCCTCACTCCATCGCCTATCCCTTGGGCTCCAAACAGCAGCCATGTGGCTCTCACCAGGGCCAGAGCCAGCACAAACAAGGTCACAACAATGCTCAGGATGACAGGCCACATTCACCCTCAAAACGCAATTCCCCACCCTGCACTGGCTTGCTGCAGACTAGAGGGGAGGTGAGATGTGGACTCCTCACACTACTTGGTCAACTTCAAAATTTTCCACAGTGAAAATAAAATGTCAAAAATTAATAAGTTATTAATAAATTACATGTTTGGGCTGGGTGCAGTGGCTCATACCTGTGTCCTGGCGCTCTGGGAGGGTAAGGTGGGTGGATTGTCTGAACTCACAAGTTCAAGACCAGCCTGAGCCACAGTGAGGTATTTCTAAAAAAAAAAAAAAAAAAAAGCGGGACATTGTGGCAGGCACCTGTAGTCCCAGCTACTTGGAAGGCTGAGGCAAGAGAATTGCTTAAGCCCAGGAGTTTGAGGTTGCTGTGAGCTGTGATGCCACAGCACTCTACTGAGGGTGACAAAATGAAACTGTCTCAAAAAAAATAAACAAATAAAATGTTTGATTTGAAATTGGACATTTCACACTTAGTAACCTAAATACATCAGAAAATCAGGTTCAGCAGAAATACATAATCAAATCTCGAGGTAAATTTTTAAACTTTTTTATTTCTTTGAGACAAGGTCTTGCTCTGTTGCCTGGGCCAGAGTGCACTCTAAACCCAAATTCCAGGATAAACTAAAAAATAATTGCCAGCTGCAAGTATTTGGTTCCTGGGCAGGCTGAAGACACCACCACTATGCAGACCACAAGCGCCTATGACCTCAGGGGTTGCAGTAAATGCTACACCTAGCAGTGAGAGACAGGGCCTTGAGATTTGCAAAAAGCCTTCTGGTCACATCCACAGGTAGTCCCCCTGAGCAGGCTGTGTGGGTGTTTGCAGTGGCTCTGGTGCTGTCACCTAAGAAGAAATACCTTACCCTGGCTTTCAGCACAGAGCTTTCTGAGAAGGAGGAGCCTCTTCCAACCACACCTGAGTTTATGCTAATAAGAATGTGGGGGAGGGGCTGGTTCCAGAGGAATCCACCACCAATCAGGCCACTTTCAGCCCCATACCTTCCTTTAGTGGGCTTCAGAGTTGGTAAGTCCTGAACTTCTCGGGTCAAGTGATCCTCTTGCCTTATTCTCCTCAGTAGCTGGGACTACAGGCACCCACCACAATACCTGGTTAGTTTTTCTATTTTTAATAGAGATGGGGGTCTCACTCTTGCTTAGGCTGGTCTCTAACTCCTGAGCTCAGGGATCCTCCTGCCTAGGCCTCCTGGAGTGGCAGGATTACAGCATGAGCCACTCTGCTGGGCCGTCTCTACTTGTTCTAGGAGTTACTGAGAGAATTCTATTGAAATCTCCAGCTACTTTCTGTGAACTTACTTCTCCACTTAGTTCTATCAATTTTTGCTCATTGTATTTTGAAACCATGTTGCTGAGTATAACACAAATTTAGGATTTTTATGGTTTCCTGTTGAATTAACTCTTTTTTTTTTTTTTGAGACAGAGCCTCAAGCTGTCCCCCTGGGTAGAGTGCCGTAGCATTACAGCTCACAGCAACCTCCAACTCCTGGGCTCAAGCGAGTCTCCTGCCTCCGCCTCCCAAGTAGCTGGGACCACAGGTGCCCGCCACAACGCCCGGCTATTTTTTGGTTGCAGCCGTCATTGTGTGTTTGGCGGGTCCGGGCTGGGGATTCGAACCCGCCACCTTAGGTGTACGTGGCTGGCGCCTTAGCCGGTTGAGCTATAGGTGCCGAGCCTGAATTAACTCTTAATTATTGTAATTATCACTCTGGTCACACTCCCTGCCCTAAAACTTACTTCCTATAGTGTTGATGTAGTCACAACAATCTCCCTTTGGATACTGTTATACAACACAGTGTATCTTTTCCTAGCCTTTTACTTTACTTTCAGCCTGTTTCTTTATTTAAAGTATATCTCACATACACACACACACACACACAGTGCTGGTTCCACCCATCTTAGTCACCCCACCTATGTACGGGAGAACCTCACTGGTAATGGCTGAGGTGTATGTCAGCTGTTCTTACTCCGGGCTTGAAGCTCTAACTTAAAAACTCAATTAACACCACACAAAGGCTTCTTTTATGCACTGCTGCTGGGGACTTTACAAATAGTAAGAGTGGAAAGTGATTTATATCCCCGGATTAAAGGTCAGCTTGGCACGCCTGACTTTGGAGCAAAACAACAACATAAACTTCTATTAACTGGCTAATGCACACCCCTGAGAAAGGAGGAAGGGAGGGAGGGAAGGAGGGGGAGGGATGGGCAAAGCGGGAGGGAGGAGCCAGATGCAGGCTTCAAACAGGCTTAAGCGCAGAGGTAAACAACCCTGGGGGCTGTGGGCTCCTCAGGCTGTAGGATACCTTTGACAACTCAGTGACCAAAAATACACATATCCGCATTATAGCCTAGCCATGAAGTTGTTGGATAAAGGATTTTTATGCAGGTGGTATGTCCGACACAAAGAAATTTTAAGGTATAAATTTGTGTAATCAAAGTATTCCAAGGTTAAAAAGTTCAAACTTGATTAATTTATACAGAGCAGAGGTCAATGTGTGAACCCAAGTTTGCTGCTAATGGTATTTTCTTGCTGTTCCAAATGTAACATTGCATACTTTAAAGCTAACTGAACAAGATATAAAGCTGCCAGCAGGTAAACTGCATTTATTTGTCTTTCCTTCATCAAGGGTCTGGAAGCAGCAGTGTCCTGTGGGCATTTCTGCGGATGGCTTTCCTTGGTGCACTGTGACTCCCAGCCACCTTTGGAGCACAGCTGTTAGCTCACTGAGGAAGGCTTTGAGTCACAGCACGTCCCCCTGTGGTAGTGATTCTGGCCCTCACATGCTCAGCGAGGACTAGCTGTGCCCTCATTGTGTGAACTCAGTGGATAAGCTGAGTGCCCAGACCCCAAATGCATAGAAATTTGCATGAACTGTGATCATGGGAGGAGCCACAGGGACACCAGCCCCTTATGATCACATGGGCATATAATTCAGGCTTCTGGGGACAGAGGTGTCACATGGGTGGCCATGGTGGACAGTGCTGTGGCAGGGTGGCCACTGGTGGACCTGGTCAGGCCTTTGTAACCTACTGAGAAACACCATGGAATATCCAAGTGATGGGGTGAGAGAAGCCCCTTTGGCCCCACCTTTGTTTATGCTACTAAGGCAATGGGAGGGTGGTCCCAGAGAAACCAACCCCTAACCTAGGGATGTTACCTTCAGCCCCTGTCCCCACCTTGGGGTTAGGGGAGCTGATGGACTCCATCACCAATGGCCAGGGATGTAATCAAGAAATCTCTGGAAACAGGGTTGGGGTTTTAGGGTTGGGGAGTATGTGGAATGCTCAAGGAGGCCTCAGGGTGAGGGGCCAGGCACCCCTGCTCTCTCATCCTGTGTCTCTTTCCTCTGGCTGTGCCTGAGCCATGTCCTTTGCCATAAACTGGTAACAGTGAGTATATGGCTCCCTGAACTCCCTGAGCTAGTCTAGCAAATTGCCTGATGTGAGGAGTTGTCACAGGAAACTGTGACTTGTGGCAGACATGTAGGTGACCTGAGGGCCCTGCTTTTGATGGACCCCCAGAGTAGGGGTGTCCTGTAGGGCTGAACTCTAAGGGGCTGAGTTAATGGAGAGGGGTGCCCAGTGTGTGTCTATGGAAACTTGAGAATTTAGGTGTGTGAAAATCCACACATTGGGGGGTCATAAGTGCAGTGAGCAGAGAAATGGGGTTTTCTCTTCTCCCTGGAGTGGGAGGGAGGTGGTAGCTACCTGCCTCTGTGAGAATGGTGACCTCACCCCAGACTTTCTTCTGATTTGACTGAATCCACCAACACATAGACGAAAGACAAGGAGTGGACGTGGGGCACATGGAGTGGAGTGGGGACATGAAACCACTACAGCATGTGAGGGCACAGCCCTGCCTTAGGGATGGAGGATGAGTCCACATACCCTGTGTTCCCAGAGAGAGATGTCCCTCTGCAAGGCAGGGCTGTCCCCACCCTCTGTGCTGCTGCAGCTGTGCACTTGGGTGCCCCTGCAAGGTACTGTAAACCCCCTACCTGATCCTTGTCTGGGTAGAGAAGTGGGGAGACAGAAGGAAGGCCCAGCAGATGCAGGTAGCTGTGTGTTGGGGGAGCTGTGGGGTGGGGCTGCATGCCTTTTAAGGGCCAGAGCCGACTCAGCCCCATGCTGCACCTGGACAGAGAACTTGTGTTGGGCGGAGACACCAGGCGGGGCTCTCATTGGCCCAATCTAGAAGCCTCACTAACGCTGCCTCTTCAGAGCCATGGGAATGAGCAACCCTGTCTAAGAGCTGAGTCAGAGGTGAAACGGATGAGCTCTACTGGGCCTGCTGGCCCTCTCCAAGGTGCCCTGCAGCTGCCACATGACTGTCCTTGCTCTTCCCGAAGCCCTGCCTGTTACCCAGGGGAACTCTGTGGCCTTGGACTGGGAACAGCCACTATGCCACCCATGCCTGGTGAGGTCTAGGTCTCTGAGGCTGGTTACTCAGCCCATGGTCCCTGCCTCTAGATAGACAGATAACCTCAAAGGGCCAAAGCAGGTGGCTATCCAGTCTGATGAGTACCTGCCATTTTAGACATTTGCTCCTGGGCCCCAGGGAAGCAGGAGGGATCTGAACCCTCCCCGCCTGTAGCTCAATGCCTATGCTCCTACCTGGTCAACAAAGTGTGTCTGAAAACAAGGGAAGGCTCTGCTGGGTGCTGGCCCTGCCTTGAGGTAGCACAGCTGGATTTGTCTCCAGATCCCACAGTTCTCAGGTACCATGGTCTGGCTGTCCTCAGGCCCTGACCTCATAGCTCCCAGGGTCCCTGGTCCAGGCTGACCTCAGCCAATTACCCCTGCACTGATCCTTTCTTCAGACATAGTTGTGTTCTCAGGTCTGATGGACATGAATTTGGGAGACAGAGAGCTGCATGCATGCCTGCCTACAGTCCCTTCCTGCCCCTTTGACACTGCCAGGGCCCACCCTCTGGCTGCAATAATGCCTGTGGTACCTTGAGACCTCAAGGGTTGTCCTAGGCTCTGGCTATCCCCAAAGGTGGGCTCCAGAGACTTCTGCAGTCTCTGGCCAGTACCACCAGGACCACATCCCACCCATAGCCATAGGCCATACCTGTGCCTGTGGAGCTGATGGCCATGGTGGGACCCTAAGGAGTAGAGACCACCCCCAGAGCACGGCAGTGCTCGGGCACTTGGGGCAGAGAAAAGAACAGGTGTACATCAGAGGCAGAGAGTATCTGCCTCACCCCAGGTGGCCTTGCTCAGGAACAGTGGCTCTAGGGGGAGGCATTATGTCCAGCCTTTCACCCCAGACCCCTGCCAGCATCCTTAGCTTGAGCACAGCAATGGTCAAGACAACCCCCCACCCCCCAGGATAACTGCTCTCTTGACTGGTCTTGGCTGACTGGTCCTGAGGATCCCAAGACATTTTGGGCTCACAGCAGGCTACAACCGCTGGGGAGATCCATACCCAGGATGTTTGCATGACAGATACTGGCTCCAAAATGCAGTTGCTCCGCAGAGGAGAGGTTTCTGTTTACTTTGGGAGGGCAGTCAGCTACATCAGCTATTCTTATCAACTTCTACTGAAATCTGCTCCCGAACAGTTCTCAGCCGTGCCAACACTGCCCAGCAAACGACCTGTGCCAATAGCACTGGGGGGGCCCCAGTGGGTGTCAGGTGTAGGAACCTCAGGGGGATGCTGACACGGAAGGTTCTGGCCCTGGAGGATCAAGGCCACACTAGTGTTCACTGCTCTGTGCTGAGGGTGCTGAACCTTGACCTGGGTGGAGCACAAGTGGGTGTAGCTGGTTCCACAAATACCTTGGTGGGCACTTGGCTCTTGTCTGATGTGTGCTGCCGTCCCCATTGGGGCACCTCTAGGTGGCTACTACGACAGAGACCATCTCCTCTGCAGAGCAGAAAACAATGACAGCAGCTCACCCCACTCAGGGACAAAGGAAGGGACTCAGGAACTCCTCTGTGAAGGAGGCGGGACTCCTGGGGCAGGTCTGCCAGGACAGGGGGAAGATCTCAAGACTTAAGGGTCCGTCAAGACAGGGTGAATGCAGTGCATACAATGGCTGCCACCTGGCAGGACACAAAACTGCCACAAAAGAGGCACGGCTACGAGGAGGTGTCATCCTCAGTACCCAGAGGCACCACCAAGCACTAAAGCCTTCAGGACTGAAAAGTACAGAAGGCTCTAAGCTCTCTGTCTGCCAATGCCAGCAGGCACAGAGGAAGAGCTCTGGATGCGTTGAGAATGACATAGTACTGACATGAGGATGGAGGCATTTGACAGGATGCCATGTGAACAAAGGGTCCTCAGTAAGTCATCGAATGGCCTCAGGCTGATGCACAGGGTGACATGAGCCCAGTCCTGGCCCCAACACTGTCAGTGAGCTATTGGCAGGTACAGGAGTGTCCCTGGGACTTAGACCTGGGACTGGGCCTTGGGGCCTGTGCTGAGGTAGAGGGAGGGGCCACAGGGGGTTGGTGCACAATAGGAATCCCACCTGCCCCCTGCAGGACCTACCTGGCCATGTGATAGAGCTATAGCTCTGGGGGCTGGGCACACAGTCCCAGACCAACTCCCTCTGTGCACCTGCAGACCTAGGAGCCAAGGTGCCAAGCCTGGGCAAGACCAAGGATGGCAGCACAAAAACCCAGAACCCAAACCACCTGGAAACCAAAGTGGGACACACTGTCCCTCCAGCTTCAGCATGTGGGAGACACTCTGCAAGTCCCCTCATGGCCACCCTGCCCCAGAGAAAGGAAGGATGGGATGACCTGGACAACCCGAGGGGGAACCTGTGGTGAGTGGGTCACACCTGAAACAGGGCCCTGCAGGTGAGCCAGGCTTGTGGTGTGGTTTCCCTGAGTCCCCCCTCAACAGGGCCCAGCTCACCTCGTAGTGGAAGTCCATGCAGGTGAGGTCTTGCCAGCACGGGTCTCCCCGGAGCTTGATCAGACCCTGTCGAGGCAAGACAGAAAGAGTGTCAGTTACTGGGGGCTGGGTGTGGAGATGGAACAGCGACGGTCCCCATGGACAAAGAACCGTCCACACTGGAGAAACTTCATGGTGAGACTTTGAGGGGACAGTTTTCATTTGGTGCACGAAATACCCTGAAAGGTAAAATTCAAACAAAGCTTTTTGAAGGGACATTCAGACCTTTTTTAGTCAATATAAGTTAATAAATGCATATTATGGGTAAAAAGAAATAGTGGCTTTTTTTTTTTTCATAAAGTCAATGCCTCCTGTGCTTTCTTTAAAACTCAGATTTTAGACCTCTGAGCATGGCCACAGTAACACAGTCTCTTCAAACCAATGAACATGTGCAGAAATTTCACCTCTTCAGACCCTAAGGACTATATCAAAGGTGTGATTCTCAGTTGCAACCTTGACCAACTATTCCAAAGCCAAGTGGGCTGGAGAGGAACATTCAGCCTGACACCCAGCAGTCACCACCCTTTGCAAAACATGAGGAGCCCCAGGCTGGGGCCTGAAGTGTCTCCCGTGACTGGCTTTGCTATCCTCATGTGGCAGAAGGAGGGCAAGGGTCTCCCTCAGGCACCTCTTATAAGTGCACTAGTCCTAATCACCCTGCAGAGGTATTGGGGTTCTAGGCCCACCTCTTGGCAATGTCACCCTGGGCTTAGACATCCAAGTCATAGCAGGGGCCAGCCTGCAATTGGCCAAGGTGGATGGGACAGCCTAAGGCAGGCAGCACTGGTGAGGTGAGGACGCACCTATTAGAAAGTAAGGGCAGGATCTGGTATTGCCCACCAGGGTAGGATTCCTCCCCCTCCAGGGTACCCCAGCCTGCCCTTGGGCCTTCCACCTGCTAGGGCCAGCCCCCAGGTGTCCAGGACAGTCCTTATCTCTGAGCTCCACTGACTACAGACTTCAGTCACATCTACAAAATACCACCCAGCAATCTGAGATCAGCACTTGGTGGACTACCAAGGGCCACAGCCTGGTCAAGGGGACGCACATGGGAGGGACTCTGGGGTACTCAGGGCACCAAGCAGGACCATGTGTGAGTCCCTGGCTCTCTGGCTGCATTTGATGGGCACAGGAGGGGCCCGCAGCTGGCCAGCAGAGTATCCTGGGCAGGGCTGGGCCACATGAGCGGTGGTACCTGCCCAGCTCCGAGTTCCAAACATGTAGACCATAGGCCTGGGTGTGGGACAGCACGGATATGAGAGCAGGAGGGGCTATGACCACCTGTGCCCTCCAGCCTGGGCCACTGGAGTCCAGGCACAGTGACTGACACCAGAGGAGCTGGAAGAAGCCTTGGGGAAGTGGGGTGCCTGAGAGTGGACCAGAAGTGCATCTTCACCAGGCATGAGCAGGGCGACACCACGTGACGCGTAGTCAGTCGGCCCACAGGTGTGCCTCAAAGGGGCTCCAAAACTGAGTTATCTCAGGCACCTTACTTTGAAGGCTGGTTTGGGGGCCACTTCCTGCTTCAGCATTGACACCTCTGGGGTCACAGCACACACTGGCTTCCCGTTCACCCCTAACACTGCAGTGCCTGGGAGCTGTGTGATGAGTACCAGGAGCATTGCCCTTTAGAGACTTGCAGGATGTGTTAATGTGAAAACTAAGAGTCATATCTTCTGGAAAGGGGACTTGCAGCCTCCAGCTGTGCTCCAGTGCTGCACATCGTGTCTGCACAAAAACAGGGCTTCCCGCCATGTGCGGGTAGCTCACACTTATAATCCCAGCACTGTGGGAGGCTGAGGAGGGAGAATTACTTGAGCTCAGGAGTTTGGGACTTGCTTGAGCGAGAGTGAGACCCTGACTCCAGGGGGAAAAAAAAAAAACAAAACAAAAACAAAACCCAGCTGGGCACTAGGGAGAGCATCTGTAATCCCAGCAGCATCTGGAGGCTGAGGCAGTGGGATGCCCACTGCCTAAGTCTGAGGTTGCAGTGAGTTATGACGCCATTGTATTCTGTTCAGGGCATAGGGTAGGACTCTGTCACAACAACGACAACAGTTGCCCTGCCACTGGGGGAGCGCTGGCTTCTCATGAGACGCACCTGCTCTGCCGTGTGGCAGGCACAGCGCCTGCACCAATGCATCCTGGGAGCACTGCTGGCTCCCTGCAGCCCCTTGGAATCCAAGTAGGACTCTTCGGAGATTCAAACCAGGAAAAGAAGAAAAAAACAAAATAATTAAAATGTCATTCAAATTCTAAGCTGATATGAGACACTTAAAAATCTGAAAAATTCTTGCAGAAGCGGAGGATAATTATATTCCTCCCATCTAGTGATTCCTCTCTACATTGCAGATGTCAGATTTTCCACGGATTTTTTTTTCTTCCAGAGCAAGTGTCAAAGGAACAAAGCCTTCTTTGATGCTTTTTCATCCCAAAATTAATTCTAAAAAAAAAAAAAAAAATGGCACAGACAGGCCAATAACCCGCCAGACCCAAGGAACAGGAACAGCCCACGTCCCTCTGCTCTGGGCTCAAGAAAGGAGAGTGAGAGACACCAGGTCATTCTGGGGCAATGGGAGGTGGCCTGAGCCTGGCAGTGAGTGGGGGACCCACTGCCCTCATACGCAGAGCATGCTTCTTAAACACTGAAAATGTAAAATGCCAAGATCCTGGGCCACAGAAAGAAGTCACAGCCCCAAAGCTGCTGGGGACGCCCTAAGAGGGCTGCATCCTGGACCTCCCACACCTATTCTTGCCTGCCTTGCTGTAACCTCAGGGCCAGTGCCATGTGTGACCATGGAATCCCCCTGCTGAACACAGGGATGCTCATGGGCTGTCTTGTCTCCATAGACCCTGCAGCCATGATTGAATGCCAAGTGGCCAAGGCTTGGGGTTGTGGAGTCTTGGCTCCTGTGGGCAAAGCTTCTCTGTCTGAGAGCTGAGCTTGGCACACAGATGGCCCCCATGTGCTTGAGAGCCAGGCAACCACTGCCTTTAAGGTGGACTCTGAGCTGGCAGCCCCCAAGGCCCACTGTGCCCGCATCTGAGGGGGCCTACCTAGCCTGTGGTTCTCCCATTCCCCTAGGGTGAGAGACCTGGTGGGAGCAGGCCCTGCTAAGGGTGCACAGGTCACAGAGACTGACCTTCTTTCAGTTCCCCTGCACCCAACAGTTGCAGCATTTCCTCATGAAAAAGGTGTCCACTTGGAAAGAAGATGAAGCATCTAAAACACCCCATAGCCTCAACAGGTTCAGAAGGTCGGGCAAGCCACGTCTCCTGGCTGCTGACACAGGGGCCCCAAGCCTGGGGTGCACCACACACAGGATGGAGCTTTTCACTGGAGTTGTACCTGACAGATCCCTCATCTGAAACCAGTCTCTCCATGATTTGCATTCCAAGGGACCTGGGGCTCAGATTAACACCCAGGAATGCTCTTGTTGCCTAGAAGCAAATTCCCCTGAGCTCTGGGGAGATACTGTCAGCTCCCCAGGTAGCTAGAAAAACCTGCCCCAAGCAGACAACTGGGCTACTGCAGGTCCTAGGGCCTCCACACCAGCCTCTAGATGAGTAGAGGTCGTGTTTACATGCAGGCTGTGATTTTCCAACATGCAGTGGCTGGGCAGAGCCTGGGGGTCTTTTCTGCTTCCAAATACCCAGTGCGTCTCCTCTCCTCTGATGCGAGGCCAGTGGTCCCTGCTGGGGGCAGCTCTCCAGGCTGCATCTGGAGCCTGGACACCCCAGGGGCTTGAGTCACATGCTGCCATTTCGCCAGGACACCACCAACACATACTTTGAGAAGCAACTCACAGCATGATGGTTTAGTGAGGGGGTTGAAAGGTTCCAATTTCTCCCAAACTGGCATCTTCAGAGTATTTACTATGAATGTCCTGAGCAGGCTACCCCCTGCCTCCACAGACAGTGCATGTGTGTGCACAGGAAGTACAGCAGCCAGTCGCAGGAAAACCATTTGGGCTGAAATGTGCAGTTAGGAAGAGAAATTACTAATGCTGTTGTTAGTGTATGCCCTCCCCCCAATCTTGGAGATCCTTTGAAATCATCACGACACCCATGTGGGATCAGCTTTGTGAGAGCTGCAGGGAGTGGGCAAAGGGATTTGGAATGTCCTCGGTGCAGTGTTGTGGGTGTGGGGTCTTTAAAGTCATAGGAACGGCCCCTCCTCCTGCCACAATTTTGCCGAGACAAACAGCTGGAGATCAGAGGCACAAAGGGGTTGCTGGGGAGCCCTGCCTGGACCCATGGCCATGCACGGGTGCAGCTGGCGGGCCAGAGGTCAGACACTGTAGATCTCATCTTCCAAAAATTCCCAGGACACTTCCATGGTGGAGCCAGAGGTCTGCCCTTCTGGGCCTGCTGGCGGGCAGGGTGACAGGGCGTGAAAGAAGTCCCTTTTCTTCAGTGCTGCCCCTGCTAATGCAGTAGAGCAAATTAGAATAATTGCTCTCATTTTGGAGTTGGGATGCCCTGGACCAGGGCAGGCCTGTCAAAGAGATGACAGCGACATCCGGTTGGTTTTGGTCTTCACCGAGATGTGCTGCATTCCGACCTGTTTCACTACATTTAATGTGATTTTAGTGGAGGCTCTGACTCCAAGAAAGAGCACTGACTTTAAAGTCTGTTTCTTCCTAGCCATGCAGCCAGCCACAGCTCTGCCTGATCAGGGCATCTCTGCTGTCCTCAGCGCTCTGCAAGCCAAAGCTGCCTGTGGGCTGCAGCATCTCTGGGGAGGCTTGAGGGTGAAATATGCTAATATGGGGAGAGTTTATAAAATAATTCTGGCTCATCCTGTTTGGAACAGTCATTGGGCCATCACAAGAGAGCAGAGATAAAAATGCAGACTGGGGCGCTTCCGGGATGAGACAGAGGGCTTTTCAGCTGGGGGCATTTCTCCCCTCAGATGAATCCCTGAGTCCAGTGGTGGCAGCAGCAGTGCAGAGCTGAGCAGGGGCAGACCCCAATTCTTCCTGTACAGAGGCACCCAGCAGCAGAGGTTGAGGGTGTCACTGTAGGGCGCTGCACGTACAGGGAAGTGTGGTTCTAGGTGCAGAGACAGGTGTTCAGTCCCACCATGTCCCACACATGGCTTAGATTTAGGGCAAATCACTGGTCTGCACATGACTCTCCTTGTCCTAGCGCTGAGTGCCCAGGAGTTCCTGAGATTGTGGCCGACCGTGTGAGGAAGGGGCCTGCCCTCACCCCTGCCTACTGCTTCCTCTTCCTGCAGCTGCTATGATTGAGGGAGCTTCTGCAGCCAGGGAGGAGTCGGAGTCGGAGTCGGAGTCGGAGTCAGGGGATGGAAGGGGCTGCTGAGGCCATGCAGGGCAGCAACCCCTTGGCCTGGCCTGCCTCATTCCCCACCACCCTGCCTGGACCCATCCTGTCATAGCACTTCTATTCCTGGAGTGGCCTCCAGTGGCCACCTGGCCAAGTCTTCTGTCTACTTACTGCCCAGGAGACCTTCCTCAGCCATGCGAATCCTACGTGGCAGGAGGTTTCATACATTGCTGCTAAGAGGACCCCTGGTTCTCACACGTGTGCTGCCCCAGCCTGGTCCACTTTACCTCCTGGGAAAGCCTGGCTTCCCTTCTAGCCCATATATCCACCAAGACCACACCACACACTCACTTCTGCCAGTCCCAACTGTTCCTTACATTATAACCAACTCCCTTGTTTTGGCCTGGTGCTGGTGTTCTCTGTGGCTGCATCTCATAGTGACTGTTGTATAGAAAGCAAACTCATGCTCTTACTTCTTAATTCAAGGAGTTCAGCCACAGCTTACATGAAATGAAGCGTGCACACCCTTGGCACTCAGCTTGACATGCTCTGCAGAGCAGCTGTCCCATGATACCCCTGTACACAGGACTTGAGCTGTCCACGTGCTCTCCAACATTTGATGTTGACAGTATACCTTAGATGTAGCCCTTCAGGTGGGTGTGAGTGCTGTCCGAGAGCTTCCTGTGCTCACCGCTGTTCTGCTATCTTATGAAGTGTGTTTGAGTCTGGTGTTAATGTCTCACAGCTGATATTTATGCTGTGGATATTACTTTTTTATCACATCTATGCAGTGTAAATGTTTTTCCAGCCAGTGGTTTGCCTATTCATTTTCTTAAGGTGTTTTCTGGCAAAATTTCAATATCAACAAACTACAGTTTATCAATATTTTTTCTTTAATAGTGCTTTTTGTGCCCTGTCCAAGAAATCTTTGCCTACTGTAAGGTATCAGTCTACATTATCCTTGAAAAACTTTCATGATTCTGGCTTTTATATTTGTTAAAAAACAAAAAAGCCTTTCCTTCTCTAGGGTTTTGACTTAGTGGTTTGCCACTTGGCTGCACAGATGTTTTCTTGTAAGAACTTTGTCATTTTGCTGCTACATTTGGGTCTGTGATTGCTCCCAAATAAAATTTTGGTAAAATAGCTGTGCGTGGTGGCTCATGCCTGTAATCCTAGCACTCTGAGAGGCTGAGGTGGGTGGACTGGTTGAAGTCAGGAGTTCAAGACCAGCCTGAACAAGAGCGAGACCCTGTCTCTAAAAATAACCAAGCTTTATGGTAGGCTCCTGGAGTCCAAGCTACCTGGGAGGCTGAGGCAAGAGGATCACTTGAGCCCAAGAGTCTAAGGTTGCTGTGAGCTATGATGCCATTGCACTCCACCAGGGACAATAAAGTGAGACTCTGTCTCAAAAAAAAACAAAAAAAACCCAAAACTTTTACAGCTGAAATAAGCAGTCAGAGTTTGTTTTATGATTTTTCTGTACAGAGAACCAATTATTTCAGCAGCATTAGAAGGAAATGCACTTCCCTTTCCCAGTGACCTGACGTGTGGGGTGGGGGGCGGGGGCGGGTGTCTGTCCTGGGCTCTGCCCTCTTCCACTGCTCAGCTCAGCACGACTTTAAGGGGTGCAAGTCCTCCACCTCCAATATTTCTCAAGATCTTCTTATTTCCACATAAATTATAGACACAGCTTATCTATTTCTTGTTTAAAAAGCCTGCTGGGGGGTTGATAGAGATTTGCTTGAATCTCTAGGTAAAAGTGAGTAAAACAAATGTCTTAATGGTGTTCAGTCTCTGGCTCACACACATCTCTTCGTTCATTTTGATCTCTTGAACTCTTATCAGCCACATTTCTCACATGCACCTTAGACAGCCTTGACCAGGTTTCTGAGGGTCGTGATGGCAGCTGTACACAGGATTTTAAAAGTCTTATCTTCTAATATAATAATAGAATATGAAACATTTATTTTTGATATTGATCTTTTATCCTGCAAACTTTGTAAATTCGTATATTCATTTTAGCAATTGTGTTTTAAACTGTTTTCCACCTGCATAATCATATCTGCAAATAACAGTTCACTTCTGTTTCATAATCGTGATGCTCTGTATTTCTTTTTCTTGTCTGACTGCACAAAGACTCCCAGGGCTGAAAATCAGCCATGAGGACACAGCCCCTGCCTTGTTGATCTTAGCAAACACTTCACTCTCTCCTCAGGACAATGACATACACTGTGGGTTTTTCATGGATGCCTTCTATCAGTCTGAGAAAGTTCGTGTCTAACACTAATTTGGCTAAAAGCCTTTATCATGAGTTTTATCATATGCTTTTGTGATTCTTCATCTTTATTTTGTTACCATAGTGAATGACATTGATCTTCAAATGTTAAGCCAACCTTGCACTCCTGAGACAAATCTTACTTTTTTAATTGCCAGATTTGATTCACCAGTTTTGTTAAGGGTTTCTGTGGCTTTACTCATGAGAAATACTAGGTTCTAATTTTTCTTTTTGCTGGCTGGGTACTCATAGCTCAGTGGTTAAGGTGCTGGTTCCATGTACGGGTGTGTGTGTGTCCGTGTGTGTGTGTGTATGTGTGTGTGTAGGGTTTGAACCCAGTCCAGGACTGCTAAACAACAACAAGAACAACAACAAAAAAAAACACAAAAGGCTCAACGGCTGTAGCTCAAATGGCTAGGGAGCCAGCCACATAC
>NW_003852439.1:7132291-7139278 GCF_000181295.1 Otolemur garnettii
AAAAAAAAAAAAAAAAAAAAAAATCAAAATTGCTTAATTTTTCTTTTTGCAATGTCCTCATCAGGTTTGGTGCCACTGTTAACACTGGTCATGTAAAACAATTTGAGAAGTGTCCCTCCTCCACTATTTTCCCAAACAGCACACGCAGAATTGCTATTATTTCTTCCTCAAATGTCTGAGAGAATCCACTGGTGAAGCCATCTGGGCTGAGTTTTCTTTCTGGAATGGGTTTTTATTTCAAATTCAATTTCTTTAACAGATATGAGGCTATTTAGATTTCCTGTTTCCTATTTCCAGCTACCTTAATTTTGGTAGCTGTGTTTTTAAAGGGCTTTGTCCATCTCATCTATGTTGTCAAACAGATTGGCCGAAAGCTTTCATAACACCCCAGGCAACTCTTGAAGTCAGAGCCCCAGACACAGTCGCCAGCTGCTGAGGAAGCGTTTCCCATTGTGTCGTCAGTCATACAGCCTGGCTGCAGCTCCCTGGCTCTGCTTAATTCTGACCTGAAAACTGTTGGCCCTCTGGGTTTAAACTCTCCACATTTCAGATGTCGCTTTTCTTCTTGTATTAACAAGGGCCAAGAGAGTTTGCTAGAGTGCTGAGAATGAACAACAGGCTTTGCATTTGTGTGGAAGGTGCTTTCTGCAGCCGGTAGGCAGGGGATTGCTGGAGGGTCTAACCCAGGGATGCTGCCTCGATGTAGCACCCCGACTTCTCCAGGCCTCACATTTCCCTTCCTCCTCCTTTCATGCTGCAACCCTATTTACATTATGTAAAAACCACCTGTTTTAGCAAATACGTGCATTGCAATGAAAATTGCTAATTTTACCTGATATTTTGCTCAATAAGAATTTAGAGTATTAAATTCTTAACTCATAAGATATGAGTAATAATAAAAATATAATTTACTATCAGAAGAAATGGCAGCACAGGAGTCAGGGGAACGGCGAGGGAACACGCAAGAATCCAAGTACAGGCCAAGTAGAGCGCTACAGAGAAGCGTCCTCAGCAAGGGGAATCCGCAGCTCTCACACTGGCCTGGCTCTCCCTGTTCTGTTTTAACGACTCTGAGGAGTGTCTGGACAACTTGTCTGTTAACCTGCGATGTTTCAGGGTGACGGCTGGCCTCTCCTCCTGTGGTGGGGGGTGCGTCTGCTCACCTGCTGCCTGCATGAGGGACAGCTGCGCAGACTTGCCCTCTAGGCAGAGTCACGGAGGCTGAGGGGAGGCAGAGAAGAGTCAAACCTTGTCCTCAGTTCTCTAGGGGTCAGGCTAGAAACCAGGGCTCTCCATTCTAGGGCTGTCTAGGTCTGAAAATTCCCAGCAACAAGGTTGCTGGCCCGATTCCTGAGATTTTAGCAGTGGAGCACTCCAGCCTCACCACACGGCACAGCTCATCAAGACATAATAGTCAAGGACAGTGTTGGCTGCAGTGTGGAAATGCCACTCTGTGCCCTGAGCAGGAGCATGGAGGCTCTGGGATAGAAGCCATGGGCTTCACCGCCAGGCATCTGATGTGCTCCTGGAGGATACACAAGCCCTGTGACAGGCACAGACTGTGTATTGCAAAAAATCAAAATTAAGAAAAAAGTGGAGAAGTGTGGGTTTTTTTTAAGCCTTAAACACCGTGCAGTGGACACCACACCATTTGCTGTTTCCTGCAGGAGAAGCCTCCATTTGAGCACAGCTAGAATCAATGCACTTACACAGAAAACTAAGCTGTTCAGAGAAACCCTCTGGGGTCTCTCCAAGAAGGCTGTTGCCTGGTGCCAACCCAGCGCTGGCTGCTGATCATGCTGAGGGAACCCACGGCCCTGCTACAGTGCCCAGGAAGAAGCAGTGACACCACAATAGCTTCCACCCAGCCAAGGGATGCTGGGATGCTCCCAAACAGCCTGAAAACCTCTGAAATCCCAAACAAAGCTGGCCTGCAGCTGGGAGAAGAGGAGGACCCACTTAAGTTCAGTCAAGCCAAAGGCAGGGAATACCCTGCATACAGCTGCCCCCAGGTACTGGGCTTCTGCTCTTCTCCCCAGGCTGAATGCCTGCAGCACAGGCAACACTCAGCTGTCCTCTGTGTGGCCTGTGGGAAGCTATGGCACTGAGGCTCACTCTGCAGTGGGCAGTTGTGACCCAGAGCAGTGGCCAGCTGGGTGCCGGGCTCTGCTTCTAGCCCCATACACACCTGCATCCTCCTTGACCCGCCTGTCCCTGGACTGACCCATCAGTGAGCAACATCTCAGAGCCTCATATCACCTGATGCCCTAGCTATTCATAGGCACCCATAGCCAGACGAAGGGACAGACGTCTTCTAACTTGCTCAAGTGCAGGTGTGGGCAGCACGAAGCTGCTTCCTTCTGCAAGTGCTGTACTACCTGCCTTGGGACTGGCTGAGCTGCCTGCCTTTCCAGGGTCTGAAGCACCTGCTGTTTATCTGGTGTTCACCTGAGGGAATGCCGAGGCCAAGCTGGCAGGGTGGGACATTTAGCTTTACACTGCTCACAGGTGTCTGCCACACAGCCTGGCCACATTTTCCCTCCTTGGGGCTCCTGCCGTGGGTGCAGCCCTGGGGTAACAGTGTGAGGAGCTTTCCTGGTGGATGCACCTGTCTGTCCTCACCCAATCAGACATAGAGCTATCTCATGCCCCACAAGCTCCCCCAGGCCCTCTGGTCAGGCCTATGCCACATCCCAAAGGCAGCTCCTGAGTCTGCCCCACAAGCTGGTCTTGCCTGTTTTGAGTCCCCCTAGCAGAGGAGTCATTCAGTAAACCTCATTTGCATTTGGCTTCTCACTCAGCATGACTCTGAGTCACCCAAGGTCCTCCCGTGTCACAGTTTGCTCCTCTTCACTGCTGAGAAGTGTTCCATTTTGGAAACTGAGCGCTGTCTCGGATGTCCTTCCTCCTGCTAATGGACTTGGGTTTCTTCTACATCCAGTCCTCAGCTCTAGTGGACAGCGCTGCTGGGAACACTCCTACAGATGCCCTGTGATGTGCTTTTGCCTGTTGGGCAGTGTCCAGGTGGGAGCAAAAGGGCTCTATGAGTAACTGCCAGCTGCTTGCTGGCACGGAGGCTCCATTTTAAACACCCACCAGGAGGGTAGGTGGCATCACCTGGCTCTTCATCCTTGCTGCCATGGTCTGAGTGTATGTCCCCCAGTGATGTTGGCACCCTGACCCCCAATGTGACTATATTTGGAATGAGGCAACTAAGGAAGCAGTTAGGTTAAAGGAGGTCACAAGGCAGGGTCCTGATCCTGGACAGGGATCCAGTGTCCTTGTCGTTGTCTTGCTCTGACTCCGTGCGGTGAGGAACAGTTGGGTGACATGAGGACGAGGAGACAGGGCACCATCTGCAAGCCAGGAAGCAGCCTCACCAAGGCCACATCTCATGGAACCTTGATCTCAGACTTGAGCCTCCAGAACTGAGACAATAAATTCTGGTGCTGAAGCTCCCAATCTGTGGTGTTTTGTTACAGCAGCCCAAGCTCACTACTGAACTGCCAATATTTGCTTTTATCAGTCTTTTTAATTTTAGCTATTTTTGTATCTCAATGTAGGTTTACTCTCAATTTCCCTAATAGCCAATATATCTGAGCAATTTCTCAAGTGCTTTTAATAGCCATTTGCATATTTTCTTTTATGAAATGTCTACTAAAATCCTTATTTCAAAGATCAAATTGTCTTTATTACTGAACTATGAATTTTTTATGTATTCGATACAGATTCTTTGTCACGTGTTGTGAATATTTCTCTCCTAATCTGTGCCTTGCCATTTGCTCAATGGTGTCTTTAGAAAAATAGATTTAAATTTTGACGAAGTTCAATTTATCCACTTTTTCTTTCACAGTTAATGTTTTCTGTATTGTAAGAGATCTCTGCCTATCTTGAAAATGCAAAATTATTCTCCTGTGTTATCTCCAATGTGTTTTTATGTTTTCAATCAGTTTCAAATTAATTTTCAGGTATGGCCTGGTGGAGGGGTTGGGGTTCACTTACTCCAGATGGATTTCTGGGTGTTCCAGCAGCAGGTGTTAAGGAGCCTTCTCTCTCCACATTGAACTGACTCTGTGTCTTGTCCAAAAGTCCTCTCAGCAATGTCAATGTGGGGCTATTTCTAGACTCTCTAACCCACTCCATTGACATATTTCTCTGCCCTCACACCTACATCACACTATCTCCATGACTACAGTTTTACTGTGAGTCTTAGAGTTAAGTAGCATGACTCTGACAACTTTATTCTTATTCAATATTATTTGGCTATTTAGCTTCTTCACATTTCCATGTATATTTAACAGTCAGTCTATCAACTTCTGCAAAAGCATCTTTCTGGGACTGTGTTTGGGGTTTCACAAAATCTGTAGATCAGTTTGGGAATGATGGCCAGTTTGATAACATTGAGACTTTAATTCATGAACATGGTATAGCTTGACATTTGTTTGTCTTCTTCTGTTTCTCTCAGCAACATCTACTAGTTTTCAGGGTATAAATGTTATAGGTCTTCGGCTAAAATTTTCTATTTTGTGGTTTTGGATGTCATTATAAACACTATATTTTAAAAATGTCATTTTCTAATGTTTCTATTAGCATATAAAAATATAGTGACTTGTTCAGTAGCATTAAAACCAGCAGTTGGATTCTCTCCCCATATTAGTTCTGAGGGCCCTGTGCTCTTCCACAGGTAGCATCTGTGAATAGACTCGTTTTACTTCTGCTGTTCTAATTTTCATGGCTTTCATTTCTTTTCCTTGCTTTATTGTACAGGCAAAAAACCCTCAATGAACTGTCAAATAGCTGTGATATGGGTGGACACATTACCTTATTCCCAATCTTAGGGGAAAAGTGTTCAGTTTTTAAAAACAGTGTTCAATAGTTTAAGTTGTTCTACTTTATCAGGCTGAGGAAGTTTCTCTCTATTTCTAGTTTGTTGAGAAACTGGTTTTGTTAATCATGAGCAAGTGTTCTATTCTGTCAAATGCTTTTTCTATGTCTATTAAAATGATTATAATATTTTATATCTTTCTCCTTTTAATCTGGTAATTTATTAATGCTGAGCTAATCCTGCATTCTGGGTGAAATCTCACTTGGTCTTAATGGATTATATATATGTTTTTGAGACAGAACCTCAAGCTGTCTCCCTGGGTAGAGTGCCATGGCATCATAGCTCACAGCAACCTCCAAATCCTGGGCTCAAGCGAGTCTCCTGCCTCAGCCTCCCAAGTAGCTGGGACCACAGGCACCCGCCACAACTCCCGGCTATTTTTTGGTTGCAGCCATCAGTGTTGTTTGGCGGGCCCGGGCTGGATTCGAACCCGCCACCTTAGATATATATGGCTGGCGCCTTAGCTGCTTGAGCCACAGGCGCCGAGCCAATAGATTATGCTTTTTGTGAACTGGTGAATTCATTTGCTAATAATTCCTTAAGAATGTTTTGTCTGTGATGTTGGAGAATACTGTTCTGTAAATGTTCTTGTGTCTGCTGGCCTCTTAGTAACATGTAGGAAGGTCCCTCTCTTTTTTTATTGTCCCTCTATACAATATTCCTCAAATATTGTACAGAATTTATTGTTGAAGTCATTTGGGCCTATAGTTTTCTTTGTGGCAAAGTACTTTTTGTTTGTTTTAATCATCTCAATTTCTAGAGCTATTCAGAATTTTTATTTCTTCCTCTGTCAGTTCTGGTAACCTTTGTCTTTGAAGGAATTTAATCATTTCATCTAAGGTACTTGATTTATGTATAACGTTCATATATTTCTTTTTAAATTTTTATTTTAAAAGATCTAGACTTACAGAAAAGTTGTACAAACAGTATGGAGTTTCCACATACCTGTCACTATTAATTCTATGCTACTAATTCAACCACTAACCTCATCTGAATTTTTCCCCTGTTCTTTAGCTTCCTCTCATCTTTATTTTTCTCCAGATTTATTTAAAATTATTTTCCTTTTACTTTTAGTTTACATGTAATAATTATAAATGTTTATGGCATACTAAGTGATATTTCAAAACATGTCTATAATATGTAAAGAGCAAATCAGGGTAATAATAATTTCTTTATTTTGGGAACATTTCAAATCCTTTCTTCTAGCTGTTTGAAAATATTCAATAAATTATTGTTAACTATACCTGTCAGTACAGAGCACAAGAATGTATTCTATCTGTTAACCAATCTCTTTCTAGCTCCCTCTCCATGTTCATTTCCTAGCCCCTGGTAACTGCTATTCTACTTTCTACTTCTATGAGATCAACTTTTTTTAGCTCCCACATATGAGTGAGGACATGAGATATTTGTCTTTCTGTGCCTGACTTATTTCAGTTAACATGGTATCTTCCAGTTCCATCCATGTTGCTGCAAAGGCCAGATTTCACTCTTTTTTATGGCTGAATAGTATTCCATTGTGTGTACACACCATGTTTTTTTTGTAATCCATTCATCTGTTAATGGACGCTAGGTTGATTCCATATCTTGACTACTGTGACTCATGCTGCAATAAACATGGGGTGCAGGCATCTCTTTGACATACTCATTTTCTTTCTTTTGGATACATACTCAGCAGTGGGACTGCTGGGTCACAGGGTACCTCTATTTGCAGTTTTATGAGGAACTTGCACTGTGCTTTCCATAGTGGCTGTGCTAATTACATCCCCACCAACAGTAGCCTTTCTCGGCATCCTCACCAGCACCAATTTTCTAATGTCCATAATGATCTACATATTCAACGCAATCCCAATCAGAATTGCATTTTTCACAGAAATAGAGAAAAAAGAATCCTAAAATTTGTATGGAACCACAAAAGACCTTGAGTAGCTAAAGTCATCCTGAGAAAGAAGAAAAAAGCTGCTGGAAGCTTTAGCTGGGTGTGATGGCTCACACCTGTCATCTCAGCCACTCAAGGAGGCCAAGTGGGAGGCCCACTTATGCCAGAAGTTCAAGACAAGCCTGGGAAAAATAGCAAAACCCCATCTTTTTTTTTTTTTTTTTTT
>NW_003852439.1:7139528-7140660 GCF_000181295.1 Otolemur garnettii
GAGCCAAAACCCTATCTTTTTTTTTTTGAGACAGAGTCTCACTATGTTGCCCTGGGTAGAGTGCCGTGGCATCATAGCTCATAGCAACCTCAAACTCTTGGGCTTAAGTGATTCTCTTGTCTCAGCCTAAGTAGCTAAGGACTGGGACTGCTACTGCTACTGCTACTGCTAAGTAGCTGGGACTACAGGCACCCACCACAATGCTCAGCTATTTTTTGGTTGTAGTTGTCATTGCTGTTTGGCAGACCAGGCTGGATTTGAACCCGCCAGCTCCAGTGTATGTGGCTGGCGCCCTAGCCACTGAGTTATAGGTGCTGAGCCATAAAACCCCATCTTAAAAAAAAAAAAAAGTTGGAGGCATCATACTTCCTGATTTCAAACTATACTATAGAACTATGGTCATCAGAACAGTATGCTATGGGCAGAAAAGTAAGACCTGATGACCAATAGGACAGAATAGAGAGCCCAGAAGTAAGCTTGCACATACATGTATATGGTCAACTAATATTTGGCAAGAGCTCTAAGAATACATACTGAAGAAAGACAGTCTCTTCAATAAATGGTGCTGGGAAAATGGAATATTTACATGAAAAAGAATGAAACTGGACCCCCTTATCCAATGCCACCCACAAAAACTAACTCTAAATAAATACTTGGATGTAAGACTGAAGCTGTGAAACTCCTAGAAGAAAACACAGGGGAAGCTTCTGAAGACTTTTGTTGGTGACGACTTTTTGGATATGACACCAAAAGGCCAGGTGGATTACATCAAACTAAAAAGCTTCAGCACAGCAAAAGAAACAACCAACTAAAAGCAAAGGCAACCTACGAAATGGGAGAAAATATCTGCAAACCATGTATCTGATATGTTTAAAAACATGTATGAAACTCAGACTACTCAATGGCAAAAAAACAAGTGACATGGCTAAAAAATGAGCAAAGAGTCTGAACACACATTTTCCAAAGACACAAAACTGGCCAATAGACATAGGAAAAGGTGTTTAACATCACTAATCACAGGGAGCTATAAGTCAAGGCCATTGCACAACTGCCTCACACTATAGGACACCACCACCTCACACTGTAGGATGACGCCTACAGGACTGCACCTCCTCACACCATCAGGACTGTG
>NW_003852439.1:7140768-7197288 GCF_000181295.1 Otolemur garnettii
AGGATGCCTCACACTATAGAATGCCACCACCTCACAGTGTAGGGCATTGCTGCCTCACACCATCAGGACTGTGTTGCCTCACACTGTAGGATGCCACCACCTCACACTGTAGGATGCCACCACCTCACACTGTAGGATGATGCCACCTTACACTGTAGGACACTGCCACCTCGCACTGTAGGACACTGCCACCTTGCACCATTGGACACTGCCAGCTCACACTGTAGGATGACGCCATTTCATACTGTAGGACACTGCCACCTCATTCTGTATGATGCTGCCACCTCACGCTGTAGGATTCTGCCACCTCACACTGTAGGACACTGCCACCTCATGCTGTAGGATGCCACAACCTCACATTGTAGGATGATGCCACCTCACACTGTAGGACAATGCCACCTTGCACTGTAGGATGACACTACCTCACACTGTAGGATGACGCCACTTTGCACTGTAGGATGACACCACCTTGCACTGTAGGATGCCACTGCTTCACACTGTCAGGACTGCACCACTTCACACCATCAGGACAGCCACTACAGAACCCCCCACCAAGGCCCTTCTCTGCACCGGGACCCAATCCAGGATGCATTTAATCCTCATGGTCCCAAGGTAGACAGTACTTCAGTCTTTACCGTCTTTGTAACTCTGACACTTGTAAGAATGCTGCTCAGTTGTTTGGAAGAACGTTTCTCCATTAGGGTTTGTCTGAAGCATCCTCACAATTAGACTGAAGGCATGCATCTTTTCAACATAACAGGAATGATGTGTGTCCTTCTTGGAGCCCCTCTTGTGCACAGATCTCTTCTCTGTGAGTACCCTCTACTTCCTGCCCTTTATTTCACCTCTGCCTCCTACACTCCAGGTTGTGGGACAGTGGCCTGGAGAGTGCTGCCACAAAGGCCACGGCCCCCAGGGGCTCACCATGCAGCCTTCCATCAGATGATTGTCCACATGGTCAGGTCACCACCCCCATGGTCAGGTGCTCACTGGTTAGCTGCTGTGTCTCACACTGAGCCTGGTCTCCCACTGGTTATAGGGCAGGGGGCTGGCACCAGCCTCCACATGGCCTCGCACAGGGGCCTTTAGGTCTCTGGGGTCAGAAGAGCTTTAGGTCTCTTTAGGTCTCTGGGGTCAGAAGAGCTTTAGGTCTCTTTAGGTCTCTGGGGTCAGAAGAGCTCAGTGCCCTGGACAGCTGGGCCTGCCATGGGCATGGAGGATGAGCCTTTTCCTTCCTCTCTGCTTAGTACCCTCACCTGGTACCTGTGGGGATCCCCCCAGGACTGGGTCTGAGGAACAGACCCAGCTGTCAGGGTGCTTGAGACATAGCTGGGCCACAAAGTCACAGGTGCTGGTTTCTAATTGAACCCGCAAAGAGCACAGCGTGGGGCTTGGGGTCCTGCCCACCTCCCCACCAGCTCCATCTACAGGGCAGTTCCGCCTGCCTGCCAGCATCTGCCATATTTTCTCCCACCTCATAACAAATGGACATTTTGCTGCTGTCATTCTTTTTTATCAGTCAGCTCGATCTTCCTGCTCTCCACTGAAGATTAAAAATATCCAACATAAGACGATATCAGGTAATTATACCTTTTAGTGCACCTGATAATTTTTTATCCAGCTGGCACTAACAGTCAATCAAAATGCCATAAAAGGTGCTCTGAATGTGCTAATGATTCACTGCGTTCTGTCAGGCATCGTGGGAGTTTGTTCAACTCTTGGCATCATGAACCTTGCACAAAACAGTCTGACAGCTTCTCCACAGAGCTTGGTTTCTCCACACAGGGCTTGGCTTCTCTACAGAGCTCAGCTTCTTCATAGGGCCAGGGTGTTCCACAGAGCTAGGTTTCTCTACAGAGCTGAGCTTCTCTATAGGGGTGGGTTTCTCCAAATGGCTAGGTTTCTCCACAAAGCTGGGAAACTCCCCAGAACCCAGCACCATCACAGGGCTGTGCTTCTCCACAAAGCAGGGTCACTCCACAGGGTTCACCTTCTCCATAGAGCTGTGCAACTCCACAGAACTGGGATTCTCCGCAGGGCTGGGCTTTTCCGCCCTGGTCTTCACCTTGATGCTGCTTCACCTAACCTGAACAGTAGTTCAGATAAAGTCCTTTGAAACAGTTAATACATTTTATGCTTATTAAGGGAGGGAAGAATCTAGTCTTGGATGGATGAGGACCTGCTAAGAATATCTGTGCTGTGATTAGAGACAACTAAGATTTTCAACATTTCACTAAAGGAACCATGAAAACATTTCCTATCTTATTAACTGGAAAAATGCATTCATACTTTACTGTGGGGTCTGAGAGGTCACTTCCAGTTATCTTTGGCCACTCTCCTCCTACCTGGGCTTGAGTGAGGCACCACAAAGCTCCCAGCTCTGCCAGCCCCTCCCATGTACTGCTGCAGCCCCATGTACCCTGGGGCTGGCAGGAGGCAGATCTGGGTCCCCAGCCCCAGTGAGCAGCTTTAGGTCAGCCACTGGGTAGGTAGACATGGTAGGTCTCACCCTGCTGCCTCCGGCTGCCTCCAACACCATGCCTGGGCACCCCACCCACCTGAGCACTGCAAGGCAGCTAACTATGCACAGTCACCATGCCAGGTGGTGTGAAAGCAGGTAAGTGAGATCCTGGGAACTGGGCGGCTTTTGATGCTAACGAGGTCAAAACCACAAGGATCTAGGGCAGCAATGAAAGGTGATCAAGCCATCAGGTGTGCCCTGGCACCTTGCCACCCATAGGGACCACCTGTGTCTGCTCATGTGAAGTGTTCTTGTCACTCCCTGGCTGCCGGGGCTGCTGTGATGTCCTCGGGGCAAGAGCACCTGGGGGTCAAGACCCATGTGCTGTGGATACAGGGAGGAAAAGGGGAAAGCATCAGCCCACCTCACATGGGGGTGAGGGCCCCACGGAGGAAGCCCCATTCTGGGGGTCTGCTATGCTGACACCGGGACTGCTGAGACTAACTCAGCAGCTCTTTTTGAAGGAGCAGTGGGCCTGACCCTGGGAAGGTGTCGGGACCCTCACACCCCACACCCTTAGCCTGTCACTCCCTTTCAGGGCAAATGTTCATGCAGCTTTGCTTAGGGCTGGTGGTGCGAGGGGTGCAGGTCCCAAAGGGATAGGCTGAAAGGGCCACAATGAGTGATGAGGGCTCCCAGGGACAGGTACACCATGTTGACAGCCCTAGGCGGCTCTTCATAGAGAACTTCATCCCAGTTTGGGTCGTGAGGAGTCTGTGGTCAGTGCAGGTGACATGGGCCCACAGCACCTCAAGGTATATCCCAACATAGGCCAGGACTAGGGGGGGAAACTGTGGGACTCTTCAAGCCAAAGCTGAGGAGATGTGGGGTGACTGTATAAGGTCCTGTGTGACAGCTACTCCAGGGCCAGGGCCATTCTGACTCTCCCTACTTATACAGGGCCCCCACCTGCCTCAAGGCCTTAAACAAACATGCTTAGAGAGCATATCTGCATGAAGTTTCCAGTATAAAACATTAAAGCTTTATAATAATTCTAGCAGAAAAATTAAGATAAAATGAACAGAGTGAGAAGTGAAAGAGTAAAAGTTGCCAAATTCTCTGCTTAGGGCAGTTAAAGAAGGACTTCAAAGTTCAAGGAATGTCTTGGAAACCTTAAAGGTAACCAAGGCTGGGATTAAAAGCAGGACGGGTGTACTTCCTCCACTGTATATCTCCAAGGACCAGAAAAAGCGGAAGATGGATGCAGATGGAGCAGCCCCTGGGCCAGGCAGAAGGCATGTGCAGCCAGTAAGTCCATTCTAGATTCCAGCACAGTATCTGTACAAAGCCTGCTTTTATGTACATAAGAGACACACATAAACCCAAATAATCTGGTAGTCAAAAGACGGAACAGACCGGCCCTCCCAGCGTGACAGTCACAGATGACACATATATGATTTGTACACCCAAATGTGAGGCAATTCGCCTGCAGTGGCAGGTGACTCTTACACTTTACAAACAATCTTTGCAACGTCAAACATTCTAGAACCCGTGCTGCTCCCCGAGAGGTTCCTAGCGAAATGGGCCCTCCCATGTAGGTGCTTCCTACAGAAATGGACTGAACCCAGCAGCAAGAGAGGTTGAATTCCCAAGTGCTCAGCAGGTCACTGAGGGAGGCAGAAGGACACGCAGCTGGTTAGGCTGGAGCGAAAGAGGACAGCAAGCCACAGATCAGTGCAGGGGGCCACATCCCTGCTTCTCCTGGAAGCTGCAGGGCCCAGCAGGGCCACGGGCATGTTTCTAGCACATTACCTCCCAAAGGTCACCAATCACAGATCTACTTACTGCTCCAAGCATGATCCTGAACACCAGCCACCGGAAGCCCCATAGGACAACCTGGGATGTGGGCGTGTGCTGGGGCAGTGGTGACAAGGTCCACAGTGGGCACAGAAACACCCCTAGGAACCCTGTTTCCAGAAGCTGGGACTCCCATCCTGAAACGACAACCATGAGAGACACAAAGGCAGTGTTAGCGGAAGCCAGACTACGCACAAAAACCCCCTCCACAAACTCAGTTTAACAAAAACAGACCTTCAAACAGGACTGAGCTGTGAATGAGGCACGACAAATCCCTGTGTCATTCTGAATGGCAGTGAGCATCTATGCAGGACACAAGAGCGTCCAGAGGTAGGGGCTTTGGGTACAGGCCTCTGGCACCCTTTACCCCTGGAGCAGGAGGCCCTCTTGACACTCTGAGGATGATGTGCAAGTATGACTGGGTCCTGAGCACATGCTGCCCATGGCAGCCGAGGGCCCTGCCTGTGGGCTTGAACATGGAGCTTCAGCTCTGCACACCCCTCTCTAAGGACTGCCCATTCAGACAGACCCGTGTTCTATGGAAGCAGGGCCACCTGCAGGGGACAGCAGAGCCTCTGTCTTCTGGGAGGAGGCAGGAAGCCAGGTGGAGACACAGAAACCAGTAAGGGTAGATCCAAAAGAAACTGCCACTTGCCAGCCCCTTCGGGCCCTGCCTGACACAGGCCCTGCGCAGTAGCAGCTAATGCTTCCTGCAGAGCATGTGACACGAGAAACTTGATGAGTTGTCCACCTCAGCTCGCTTTTCTCCATTGAGATGGGCACCCTGAGTTCTCAGAGAAGCCACCAAGCCAAACCCTATCACAGCTGCCACATGGCTTACCACCCCAGGTACCAGGGACCCACCAGCCCATTCTGCTGGGCTTGCAGGGCACCAGGTGACACTGATCAGTGATTCGCAATGAAGGCAGCACCCATGAGTGCACACACAGGGCACTGGGTCACTAGGAGGAAATTGGACAGAGGTGTACAGTGGGATCCTCGTGCTCTGCTGCAGGCTTTTCTGTATGTTATTATTTTACTGTTAAAAGCTCATAAAGGAAAATCTAACAAATCAGTACTGATAACAGGAAATACAAAATATCCATGAGTCCACAATGACATAAATTATCAAACTAATAAATGGAGAACCAGGGATACATTGCCTGAGGAAGAACCCTCACACCCACACAGATGCCCTTCCAGGGCAGAGCCCCAGGCCCCATGTATGGGCTGCACACAGGGACAACCTCCTAGAGCATAGGATAGGAGGGGAGTTGCTGGTGTGGAGAAGATGACAGCATGGCCTCCGCCAGGTGCCGAGCAAAGGCCTAGGGGGATGAGTTGTGTGGGTGGTGGCACACAGGGACTGTGTGTGGAGAAGCCTTCATCTGGGTGGTCTTCCTCCCCTTGCCTGTGCAACTGTGAGAAAAACAACCCACAAGCCCCAGTAGACAGGCACCCCATGTAAATGCCTAGCACTGCTTAAATCCATACAGGCCACTAAAAACAAGGCAAGCCTGAGAAACTGCCACAGCCTCCAGGAGCCTAAGGTGATGTGACAACCAAGTGTCATCTGGGGTCCTGGGTCGGAAGGGTTATCAGAAGAGCTGAGGAGCAGGATCAGTGACAACTCTATCAGCGAGCCTGACCCCTGAGCCACATTAACGCACAGTGATGGTACTATCTGGGGGATGGAAATTCAATTCATGTACTTGGCACTTTTTCTATAAATCTATAACTGCTCTAAAAGATAAAAAGCATTTTAAGAAGTAGGAACTTGCAGTTGTGCCCTTTCTGCCCCTCAACTTCTCACTGAGCTGCAGAGAGGCCCTGAGGGTCTGTGCCCCAATCTTCTAGCACTAAGCTTGTTTTTCTGTTTATGTTTTAATGACTGTGTCACCCATAAGACATGGACCTGCCATGAAGGGGAGGCCAAGAAACAACCCCAGCCGCCCTCCTGTGGGTCACTGTAGGCTGGTTCTGACAGGAAGCTGTGATTGGAGGAACACCTATCCCCCATGTGGAGGTAGGACCCAGGAGCAGCACACATGAGCATGTTGAGATGGATGCTTAGGGTGGCCTGGACATGGCTGCAGTAGTGGGAGGACACTCAGGGAAGCCTGGACACAGCTACAGCAGTGGGAGCCTACTGGGTCCTGCTGGGGTGGGAGGGCACAAGACACAGTGGGCACAGGTGGGCCTTGGGACTCTGAGCTGCAATCCAGGCTGTGGAGCACAGAATTGTCACCAAAAGGCTGGGACCTGTGTCCCCACGAGCTCCACCATGTACAGCACCACCTGCTATCAGGGACCCTGGGACCACACAGCAACTTAAGTAGCAGCTGATGCTTCCTGCAAAGCCAGCAGCACAAGAAACTTGTGGATCCCCAAAATATGATGAATAAACAAGGCTTTAGACAAGGGCAAATACACTGTGGTTCCATTTACAGAGAGTTCTAGAACAAGCAGAACTGGTATGGCCCACCATAGCAGCTGCTTGGGCATGGTAGATCAGGGTGGGTGTTGTTGGAGTGGGGTGGGGGCGCTAAGAGCAGCCATCCACCACCAGGACTCTGGGGGTGGGACCCTTCCTATAGCGGGACCCTTAGCTCATGCCCCCAGGGCTCATGGGCCCCAATCTTTCCAGCAAAAGCCAGAGCCACTCTGGCTGGCTGCAGGCTTCTCACGGATGTTCTGGGAAGGAAAGGGTCACCACGGACCCACCTGCTCCTGTTTTCTTTGCTCGGATCCTGTGGAATCTCAGCAGCTGTGCTGCCTGCACAAGGCGTGTCATTGTTCTCTGCTTCAGTGTGGCGGACTACGCATCCTCTAAAAACATAAACAGCCAGAACCCTGCTGGGGTGGGGCCATGCCAGGCTGGTGTGCTGGGTCTCTGCGGGCACGACCAGGAGGCAGCGGCTCCTCTGGGAGACAGGACCATGCAGCCATGACCTGCAGGTCCTCGAGTGCCTTTTGGCGGTGATGAGGTCCTCATGTGCAATGCCTGGGCATTATGACCTGCGGCAGGGGGTGGAGGGGTAACTGAGAGCAGTGGCTCTAGACAGGTCTTGCTCTTTGCAGCAAGACATGTCTCTCTGGGACCTTGTGGGTGGCTGTCAGCAAAGGCCCATGAGGAGACATCAGAGGATGGTTCCCATATAGCACCTGAGTCTGCTTCTGGAATGTTCACCCTCCAATAATAACAGTGAGGACCGAGGCCGACCTGTGTGAGAGGCTGGGCAGCAGGCGAGACACATGGCACCCAGGGCTGTGCTGCCTTCCTCAGGGTCACTCCCTGTCCCTCAGGGACGTCCCAGTTGGGAGACCACAAACACTGTCCTGACTGTGGGACTACACCCCAAGAGGCCACATAGCTCAGACATGACAGGGACAATGAGCCCTGATGCAGTTCTGACTGCAGCTGTAGGGGATGGCTCCAGGTACAAGTAGCCCTGGCTACTCGCCATGAGGTCTGCAGCTGCTCAGCTTTGGTCACTTGTAACACCCTGCAGCTCAGGCATCTGTGGGCTTGAACAAGACATGGCTGGGCAGACTCCTGGGAAAGGTGAGGAGAACAAACCCCCATGTGCAGAGCTGGCCCAGCCTGCTAGGGGCCCTTGCTGACCTTGATGGTCAGCCTACACGCCATGTGTATTTGTGGGGGAAAAGGTGTCTGCAGGTGTAGTAACATCCCTTGACCACCAAAGGTGGAGGGAAATGGCACCTGGCTCAGTGACTGCCCCCAAGTGGACCTCCTTTGCTTTTACTTCTGGCTTGTACCCTGGGTCTCTGATGGGAAAATCCACAGTGCAAGGCCCAGCCCATCTGCCAGGGCAGCCACACACTGTCAAGAAAAGACTCTGCATAGAACATCCTGGATGTGGACCTTGGTGTCAAGCAAGGGCTTTGGTGACTCATCCCCTTGGGTGTGAGACCCAAAAAGCACTGTGTAGCCTGGAGCACCTATACTGACTGTTAACTAGCCCTGCCCACAGCATACTCTCTATGCACAAGCATCCCACAGTCCAGGGTGGATGCCAAGTCCTCCCTAGCTGTTCCCACCTTGGAATTGACACAGACCCATGGACAGGCTGATGCCTGAGGCCAGGGAGGAAGCCCATGACCTGCGGCCTATGGTGGGGAACAGCAGCCACCTGCTCCAGGTCAGCGAGGGCCACACAAGAGCCACATTGTGGTCTGGCCTGGGTCATATGTCTGGCTCTACGGTGAGCTGGAGCCAGGCAGGGGGCGTCCAGAGCAGGGGACAGGCCCAAGGAGACATGCAGTGAATGCTGCACAGTGTCAGGTCAGTGGAGCTGCCTTTGGCCAAGGCAGAAACATGACTGAACATGTTTCAGAGGCGCAAATCACTTTGATGGCCACTCTAGAAGGAAAACACCAACTGAGGTCTCATTAACTTTGACGAAACTATTTTAGCTACTTAGAGAGTAATTAAATATAGCACAGATGGATCCTTCAAAAATGACAGCCACCATCCACAGTAGAAATAGGAAATCCATTAGCTTCTCTGTTGGAGCAGGGGCAAGGGAGCACCGTGCTTCCCTCCTGACTGACTGTCACTCAGCGCTGAGCCGGCCGCCCTCTGCCACCCTGGGGGCTTCTAATCATGGCCCTGGAGAGAGCTGGGAGCTTTTAAAAGTTTCCTTAATTTTTACAGGTTATATTTTTAGGATGAAAAGTTATGAAAAAGCACACTGAAACCTCACCTGCACCACAGCTATAGTGGAGAAGAGCTGCAGGTGCCCCTGGGGCTGGACAGCCTGCTGAGCTGCTGAGGCCACCAGGCCTGCGTCCAGATGTGGCCCGGCCAGCACAGGAAGCAGTGGCACTCTCAGGCCAGACCCACATAGCCCTGCGACACAGCTGGCCTCCGTGACCACCACCCAGAGCCATGGACTCCACTTCTCTGGGTGTCTCTGACTTCAGGGAAAGTGTCTTCTCTCATGACCCATGTTTGCCAAGTGCCTGCTTCAAAGGTGGTGAGTGGAGGCTCTGCCACCTCGGCCCTGGGCCTTGGCCACGTCTCAGGGGCTACCTGGAGGCAATAGAGATAATGTCAAGGACAAAGCCTGCTCTTTTCAGCAGTAATGCCTCAGGGTCGTGGCATTCAGGGCAGCGCTATTTCTAAATCCTGAGTGCAGATCCCTGCTTTTGTTACCCGTATGCCCTGTGAGGCCGTTTTTGAGAACTTCAGTTACTGTTGCTCAGCATCCAGGTGGAGAGTCCACCCAAGAGCTGGAATGCCGGAATGCATTTTGAAAGCAGAGCTAAAGCCCCATATGTGGCATATAGGGGCAGCCTGCAGGACCAGAGTATGTTCATGTGGTGGTTTCTAACTTAGCCAGCTGTACCCACACATGGATCCTGCCTGTCCTGTAGACCTGGGGACAGATGGACACCCCCCTGATGTTCTTCAGCACCTGGCTGGCAGACATCCCCTTATAAGCAGGCACCACACATGGGGGTCTTGCCCAGGCTTCTCCAGCCTGCTGGCAATGATCAGACAGCAGCACCCACCCCAGCAGACCTGTTACTAGTACTCCTTAAACTGAGGCCACCCTTCAGGGTACCTGGAGGTACTGGCCAGGCCTGGTTTGGAGCCAGACAGTGCCCTGGCTGGGCCTGAGCTGGGCTGTGCACATGAATCTGAAGAACTGGCCTGATACGGTCAGGTCCCACCAGACACAAGCCCCTTCATAGCCTGTCCAGCCTCCAGGTCACAGTTCACGTCATGAAAGCACTTTGTATGCATTTTGCTGATGTGTTCTTGGGCAGCTAATGAGAAACTCACATGCATAGCCTGACCCATGGGGAAGCCTTGGGAAAATCTCAGTCATGGGATTTAAACCAGAGATCAGATTATAAACAGTATAGCATTTTCTAGCAAGTAGACATTTTTAAAAGAGCTGGTTAAAGGTTTTGTGCTTAAAATAAAATTGTGATGAATTGTGCACTCCCAACTCAGCAAGCGGTTAATATGTATTTTAAGGATGTCCTTGGGCTGTGCAGAGCAACAGGAAATGACCTCTGTGACCCACGCACCCCCCTGGCAGCCCTCCAACCCAGGCCATCCTAATGCTTATTAATGCTCAGTTGCTGTGACAACCAGACTTCCTAGCCCCAGGCCACTCAGCCCCATCCAGGTGTCTCCACCAGCCTGAGAACAAAATTCATATAATGACCTTACAAGCTTTATTGGTTTTGGATAAATAAGAAAAAACTTCCGTCAACGGAAATTAGACTTAGTGACAGAGAAATTTTAGGATTAATATATTCCAAATATTTAACACAGATCAGGCTGAAGGGCACAGGGCATTACCATTCCTTTGTCTTTTGTTTCCTGTGTATGAAAATTAGCTAAAGCTTATAGGCCTCAAAGTGGCTTGTCAGCCTCCTGCAGAAGGGCTGGTCAGCACTGGACAGCATGACTGTCCGTGACTGCAGGGACACTTCAGACCTGGGTACATGTGGCCATGGCTACCTGGGGCCCTGGAGAGTTTAAAATGCAGCCCATGTGGTGGGGGAGGGCTTTGACTTTTGTTCAGTCTTAGCCACTGAATGTATGTGCCTGTGGCTGTGTGTCCAAGGTTCCTGGGTGCGTAGGCAGATTTGCACCCCGATTTTCAGCCAGTCCCAGGGGAGCACCTACTCAGAGGCACCTTGTGGTGTGGGTTCCAGATCTACGGCCAGGCAGGTCCATATGCATCCCTTGCCATGTGCACACAGATGTCACCTTGGCCTCCCTCCAGACCAGTGGCACTAAAGTCTCTGCTACAGTACCTCTTGAGGCTATGACTATGTTAGTACAGGCCCCTCATGCTGTAGAAGCGGATGTCCACACATGACCTTGGGAGACAATCCATTTTAATGCCTAGCTTTTTCAGACATTCTCCACACTCAGAGGTCAGCGTTCCCAGGTGTCCTGGTTGCCACTAGACACAGGTTGTCACATGTAGATCCAGGTAAGACCAGTTATAGTGTGAACTGGAACACTACCATGAGCATGCACCCAGGTCAGAGGTCAGATCAGAAATCAGGGTGGCCCCAGGGCCTCCTCCTGAAGCCCATGATAAACACATAGGAGCTCTCCCCCAGCCCATCATGGCCGTGCTGCCCTTATACCCTGTGAAAGTCAGCTGTTCTCAGCTCTCCTGCCAGGTTGGCAATGACAGGAAGCCAGGGGACAGGAGATGAGGGCCACTGGGCCTCTGAGGGACAGGTCCCCTAGACCTACCTGGGTCAGAGTGTGCCTTGCTCTCCCTACAATACTGGCCACTGTGCCACACACTTCCTCTCTATGTTCATTCTGTACCCAGAGTATAAGTGCCACAGAAGATGAGGTGAAACATCTCTAAAACATACACTCAAGGATTTAAAGAAAAATATTTTTGCAAGGCATAAACAGATAGGAAAAGTCAGAACAGAAACAGAACTAGAAAAAGAACCAAACAAATTCTGGGACTGAAAAATAAAATATTTGAAGTGGAAATTTTTCTGAATGACCTTAATAACAGGTTGGAGAACATAAAATAAAAAAACAATAATCATGAAGATAGATCAAAGTTGTTATATTAATTAACAGGGACTTTACAAAAAAAAGACTGGATAATAAAAAGAACAGCCTTAGGAACTTGTGGAGAAACATCAAAGTCTAACATACATGTAATCAGAATCACAGAAGGAGAGGAGAGAGAACATGGGATAGGAAAAATCCTGTAATTCCTCTACTAGGTATATATCCAGAAGACCAAAAATCATATTATAACAAAGATATTTGTACCAGAATGTTTATTGCAGCCCTATTCATAATTGCTAAGTCATGGAAGAAGCCTAAGTGCCCACTGACCCATGAATGGATCAATAAATTGCGGTATATGTATGTCATGGAATATTATGCAGCCTTAAAGAAAGATGGAGACTTTGCCTCTTTCATGTTTATGTGGATGGAGCTGGAACATATTCTTCCTAACAAAGTATCTCAAGAATGGAATAAAAAGTATCCAATGTACTAAGTCCTACTATGAAACTAATTTATAGCTTTCATATGATTATAGCCCAAGAATATGGGGAAAGGGGAAAGGGAGGGGAGGGGATGGAGGAAAAATAAAATAAAATTATAATACTCAGTATATACTAACAACAAAATATGAATACAAGTCATGTTGAACACTTCTTATAAATCCAGAAGTCAAATGTGACCTGAGTATTACAAATTTAAAACAGGTTTTTCCTTCCTTAAAAAAAAAAATATTGGCCCTTCTCAGGGAGTTCTCTTATGTGGGCACCTAGGGCATGAGGTCCTCACAAAGAAATGTCATCTGGACAGGCTTTTCAGAAAGTTTGCCAATAGATCAGGCATGAACATAAAGCAGATGTTCCCTCCTCACGGGTAACATCTGGATGCAAATAGACAAAAAGCCCCAAAAGGTCTCATAGATAAAGTCTTTATCTTGGTATGAATGGGAGTGGGGACAAACTGGAGCATGAAGAGAACCTTTAGGGTGACAGTAATATATTTTCTATATCTTGATGGAGTTTGTATTACATTTTTAAAGCTCAAAAAATGCATACTTATGGGCTGTTCATTTCATAGTGTATGAATTCTTCAAGAGAAAAAACTAAGCACACAATGTGCTCTAGTTAATGGCTGGCACAGTGACACGTGGTATCCACTCTGAAATGCAACCAAATAGATAATAGAGTGATGAAGGAGCACAGAGATTAACACATTGGCTACACAATCCAGAGAATCTGATAAAAGGCATCCAAATAGATGGCAGAGTGATGGAGAGGCATAGAAATGAACACGTTAGCTACGTAATCCAGAGAATCCAGTAAAATGTAAACTGCAGAATCTAATTGGTCGCTACACAGGTTTTAGTACATAATTCTTAAGAGTAAAAGACATTAACAGTTATAAGGTTGAAACAGAAAAAATACAATTACCTATACAGAAGATTCAAAAACAAAAGTAAGAGAATTACGGAAGATGAGCTCAACCAGAGGCATTAGCAAAGTCACAAATATAAAAAAGAACCTGCAAGGATGCTTGGGAACCAAGTCATCATTCTGAAAGTTAAGTAAAGGGAACAAATAAGGTGTTCACTTTCTCAAAGCAACTGGGTGTAGAGGAACCAAAGAGTTTATAGGAGAGAATGGCTTTGACAGAAACTTCCAGATGACCAATGCAAGCAGGCAGTACAGTTGGCACACTGCCAGTGTGCAGGCTCGGGGATGGCCACCAGGCGGGGGGCCCGAGGAGGGGCTGATGGACTTTCTGATAGAGGGGTCAGGTAAGAGCACTGATCCTCCTTGGTGACCTCACCATCACAGAAAGGGATTCAGCTCTGCCTTGAGTTCTTGCCACTGGCTCACAGCAGTCAGGGCAATAAGGGCATCAGGCCTGTGGAGCAGCCAGCATGTGCAGGCCCAGCCTGACATCCCAGATCTGGGGCAGCAAGAGACATGTGGGCACATCAACTCAATATGTCTGATCCTTATTTGTACAAATCAACAGTGAAAAGGCAGTTGTTTATGAGACAGCTGGCAATGCTGGAGAAGGGACTAAATACTTTATTGGATTTCTCTGTTTTTTAGGTGTAATAATAGTATTGTAGTTACACTGTTTTAAAATACTCTATCTTGTAAGTATATAATGGAGCATTTCCAAATGAAATAACATACTAGGGATTTGCTTTAAAATAATACAGAGTGAGCGAGATTAACAGATGACTGGCATATGTGGCACTGCTGCCCTTTTGAAAAAGAACACTGATGGTGAGTGTTATGTTAAATATTGTTATTGTCATTAAATTTAGCCTTTTTAATTCTGTGAAGGCAAAAGTGGAAACCTAATATATACATGTATAAAAAAAAAAAAGAACACTGACAGTCATGATACTGACCTCTGTTGTCCTACAGTTGTCTGAAATGTGTTATAATCAAAAGTTAAAGAATTCTCCCATCTTCTGCTTGGGATGTTTAAAACTGACTGTACACATTATCATTAACTGTCAATAAAATGAGAAATGTTCCACAAGCCAAACTAATAGTGACTATGGAAATAAACCTTTAAAAAGACATTTAAGGCCAGTTTCTACTAAAAACAGAAAAACTAGCTGGGCATTGTAGTGGGGCCTGTAGTCCCAGCTACACAGGAGACTGAGGCAGGAAGATTGCTTGAGTTTGAGCCAGGAGTTTGAGGCTGCTGTGAGCTAAGCTGATACCACAGCACTCTACCTAGGGAGACAGAGCAAGACCCTGTCTTAAAAAAAAAAAATTAAAAAATAAATAAAAATATTACAAAGATTTACGGAGAAAATCACTGAATACTATAGCAAGGCATAAAATAGTATTTAATAAAATGGCAGAATGAGCAGTACTTTATAAGGAGAAACTATTAGAACAGCTGAAAATTACCTTTGGGGCCAAAGCATGGCAGCCTGTTGTGAACCCTATCAAACTAATCAGGTATAACTCTGAAAACAATTCTAAAAATTATTTTTTTCCAAAACATAATATTTTTCAGAGTGACTAGTTTCCCCCGAGGTGGCTAAGAAACTCCTTAGACTTTGTCCTGAGTTGGAGGTCAACCAATCTCAGCATCAAGTGGAAGCAACACTTGAACGGATTCACCTGCCCTGCAGACCCAGGTACGGGACCACTCAGGACTTCCCTGGCCCACTGCATCAGACCATTCCCTGGCCCACTGCCAGGGATGTGAAGCTCTTCTGACAAGGGACAAGGGACAAGGGAAGATGAGCAAGGATCTAGCATTCTGGTGCGCAATGGCCACAATCTCGAAGGTTATGGTTTTGCTCCAAGCCAATGTGAACATAGGAAAGAGGGGGCAGGCCAGGCATGGTGGCTCAGACCTGAAGTCCCAGCACTTTGAGAAGCTGAAGCAGGAGGATCACTCAAGCCCAGGAGTTCCAAGTTGCAGTGAGCTGTGATGACACCACTGTACTCTAGCCACGTCAACAGAGTCAGACCCTGTCTCATAACAACAACAAAAAAAGGAGGGGCTCACCTGCTCCCCAGGCAGAGCTACATGTACAGTGTGGCTGAGCTGTCACCAGCTCGCACTGCGCCTGCCATGGGTTCTGGCCTCTCTTGCCCACCATGCGGGCTTGCTGGCTACCTGCACATCCCTGACTCTCTCCAGGTGTTACCTCCATGGTGGAGTATGACTGCAGTTGCTGATGTTGGTAACAGTCAAAAGGGGGATAAAGAAAGATAACCACCCACTTACTGACCATGAGCCAGTTGGAGTTAACAGCCCACTCTCCACATATGGGTCCTAGAGGCAAGTGGTGACATTGGGGGACATGACTTCACCAGGGGAGCTACCCTGTCAGGTTTGTTTCAAACCCTGAGCTTCTCATTGTGATGTGGCCCCTATCACCACAGCAGATAGCATGTTGACTGACACAAAAGGACAATGGATGTGTAGGCCCTCAGATAAGTCTCCCAACACTTGAGGTCAGTGTTTAGGGCGAGTCATCTGGTTGACTAGCATGGTGGGAACAGGCTTCTGTTTCATGTGCCAAGGTCCGACAGCCTCAAGTAGGCCCAGCATATCTTACTTAGATGCCAACAGTCCTCGCCACCCCAATTCACAAAACCTAGTAACAGTCTACACAGAATGTGTGGAAGGGGGACTGAAGAAACTCCCCAAGCCTGGCTTGGTTCCAGGTACCTGCATGTGGGTAGGACAAGTCACTGCATGGGATGTGTCATGACATTGCCATTTCCATAGACTTGTGAGACTTCTCAGGCCAGACGAAGAAGCTCTGCAAGTTCTACGCAACTTGGCCGATGCACATCTGCCCTCCACCTGCACTGAGCTTTCCCAAAGCCCAAACCAGGAGATGCCGTTTCCCTGAGTTTTCTAGCCCCTTCCTGCTCCATTGGACAGGTGACCCCTGTACATCCCACTCTCTCAGTTAAGAGCTGTCCCCATGCGTAGTCCATGTGTCCACAGCAAGTGGGGCAACCTCCGCACAGCTGACAGTTTCATAGGTCCTGCCCAGCAGCTGCACTCTGATAGACTGGCCACCCTCTGCTCCCCCACCCCCAGCACCTACACCTGCAGTGACCTCGGCCCCGCTGCTGGCCTAGAGGCCTTCTGCCAAGCCCTGACTGCTGGGCCGTGTGTCATCCAGGGAGATGCCCCAGGCCCCTGTAAATAATTTTTCTTAATGTCACATGCTGAAAACAGTGGTTTTGTTGTTGGTTTAATACATACTTCTCTCATAACCACTGTTGAATTATTTCACGTGCTTATTAGCCACCAAACCCACACACTGCTCAGTTTTTGCAGCAGCTTTTATGGGGTACTGGCCCCTGACTCCTGTGATAGTTCACATATTCCTGCCATCTAACCCAGCAAGGTTACACTATCTGTCTGAGGTATATGTGTTTTTGTAAAATGCTGTTTAGTTGTAAACAGGTTCATGTGTTAAGTTTCTATCGGGATTCTCCACACTTCCTCCCTGATTAACGTATATGGGCATAGGCTAACACGACTCTTTGTGAGACACAGTTCCATGAATTATTTTTTGAGATGAGGTCTTGCTATGTTGTCCAGGCTGGAGTGCAGTGGTCATTCACAGGACTGGTCAGCTCCCTGCAGCCTCTACCTCCTGGACTCAAGCCATCCTCCCACTGGCTGGGAACCACTGGCTGTGCTGGCATACTAGCCCATGAACTTTTTGTTAGATATTATTTTTAGAATAGTTGTAGGTCAGAGAAAATGGACTTGAAATTATAGAAAGCTCCCACCTACTCCTGGTCCAGGTTCTCTGAATTCCAACACACACATAGACTGTAGCTCCCGCCACAGCCAGGACACAGATACCTCACCTGGTCACCAGGTCTGTGCTAACTACAGCCCTCTTCCCAGGGATGAGACAGAAGAGGACTCCTGCAACACATTGCAGAGAAGGCTGGCTCTTCATGGCCACTGCAGTCATCTGGACGGTCTTTCCTTTTGTTTCATGGGTTCATAAACACTCAGATATCTTCTTTGTGTTCACTGAGAAAGCTCAGGAGTAAGAGACGCCATTCTCTGCTATAGGACCAGGGCTCCTGGGAGAGCCTGACCCAGGGATGGAGAAAAGGACACACAAAGCAAGGTGAGGACCCTGTGATGCTGGAACAGGAGCACTCCAAGAGATGGGCAGTCAGGGAGCACAGAAGCCACCTAAACAGTGCTCTTGGAGACCAGAACCAAATGATGTGGGCCAGAAACTCGACCCTGGCAGTGTCAACAATCTCTGAGATAAAAAGAAGTGTGACCATGACAGCAGTAAGTATGCGGCCCAAGGGACAGGCCTTCCTTGCAGAGGATTCCCATGAGTAGCAGTGACAGGAACAAGGAGACAGGGAGTGATGTAGTTGCAGCTGCGGCAGGCAGGGGCCACTGACATTAAATCAGTGCTAGGCCTTGGGATCACCCATCCCCAGCAGTTGACTAGGGGTTTAACGCATATCCACAAGTTGTCTGACATCCCCAGGAAGCAGCACTGGGACCCCTCCCCGGAAGGTGTCTGGACTCAGTGACTGGTGTCTAGAGGACAGAGTAGATGGAAGAGCAGTGACTTGGCAGAAGGCACCTAGCAGACATATCCAAGCCAGAAGACCAGAGTCCTGCAGGAGCTAGGTACCCTCTGATGTGACGGAAAGGGCCCCTCACCCCATAGGCATCTTCTCAAACCCACCATTCAGTCTAGTCACAAGAAAACATCAGGCAGACCACGTGGCCAGTACTGTTCAAACCAGCAAGGGCGTTAAGTAGGAAAGCCTGTCCCAGACCAGCAGGGACGAAGTAGTGTGGTCACATGGGTCCCGGGGCAGGAGGGGCACTGGCGGGAACAAGTCCAGGGGAGTCTGCACTTCACACTCTCAAAGCAAAACTGGTTAGAGCTCTGCCATTGAGCTACAGCCATACAAGGTGGGCCAATAACGGAAGCCAGGAGGGACCAGGGCAGTTTCAGCATGATTTCTACAACTCTTAAGTCTGCAACCATTTCCAGATAATCTGTTAAAGTGCAGTTGACACAATTTGCCAGACTCACAGCTGGTGTCTGGCTCTGTCTGACCTTACACCTGCAACACACCTGGCCACTATAAGTAAGGACAGCCAGGAGGACAGGGGTTGCCTTGTTCCACTGACTTGGAGATGAACACAGGACACCGGATGCCCACTGGCCCTTAACTGTCCACTGTCAGAAGGACAACCTCTTGGGCTCTGACCAGGCAGCGGGCAGGGGGCTAGGGTGTCTACCTTGCTCTGACTCCAAGATGATGTTGCCCAGAGCAGAGAAGAAGACTCTGTGTGCTTACTTGGGGGGTAGGGGAGGTAGCACAGGGTGGCATTGATAACACGTGTGTATCTGAGTTATGGAAGAACAACACAGAGAAGGAAGTACAGGCTGTCCCACTTTGGTCCTCCGTGGGGGAGAGGGAGCAGCCCAAAGATGGCTCTGCCTCTGCCTGGGCACCTTCAGGACAAAGGAAATAGCTGAAGTTCACTTTTGGGGTCTCAGGTTCTCCCTGTCAAGTCCCCTACCCCCATCTCTGCTGGGCAGGTGACCAGAAACTTGTTCACATGATGCCTGGTCCCTTCTCATGGGTGTGGTGACAGCCTAGGCATAGCAGGACCACCAGCTGATAGTGGAGTTTAGAGGCTGGAGCCATACTGTTTGGGGTGTTCTGGGGAAGAAATGCCAGGCGGTGACACCTTGACCCCCTAGTCTCCAATAACATGTAAGACAAAAATCAGACTTGGACAAAGATACTTGCCCTGCAGACAGTGACCCATGCCACTAGGTCAGGTTGAGGCATGGGGAGGGATGGCCAGGCGCTGAGGCCCTGTGGAGAAGGCTCTCACCTGCACGGGCAGAGCCCCTGGCATTATCACCTGAGGCCAGAACAAGCTCAAGATTTTTTTTTTTTAATATAATCAATTTATTCTTATTTTTATTTTTTTGAGACAGAGTCTCAAGCTGTTACCCTGGGTACAGTCCTGTGGCATCACAGCTCACAGCAACCTCCAACTCTTAGGCTTAAGTGATTCTCTTGCCTCAGCCTCCCAAGTAGCTGGAACTACAGGTGCCCGCCACAACACCTGGCAATTTTTTTTTTTGGTTATAGTTGTCATTCTTGTTTGGCGTGCCCAGGCTGGATTTGAACCTGCCAGCTCCAATGTATATGGCTGGAGCCTTAGCTGCTTGAGCTACAGGCACTCCAAGCTCCAGATGTTTTGACCCTCTCTCTTCCCAAAGTCAACTTTACCCCTTAGGCATTTGACTCCTCACTCATAGCCAGGGTGGGCAACAGCCAAGTCTTGAGGCCTGGCTGCCTGAACTGGGGGAGGCAGAGGCTCCTTGGCTGAGCTCCTACCACCTCACGGCTGAGCTGGAGCAAGGCGGGCCTCAGACAGCTGGTTGTTGCGCCTCCCCTCACTGCTGTGTCCTGTGTTGCTATAGTTTGGGTTAATTCAGCTGATAGTGTCTGCTCCATGTTTCCTGCACATGCAGCTAATGGTGCCCAGGTGCGAGGGGCGCTCCATTCTGGGCTGTCACCAGACCCTGATGTCCCTGCAGATGGCTGCACACACTTCCATACCAGCACCCTCTAAAACCCCTGATGATGCTGTGCTTGTGCCACAGCTCTGGGCTGGGAACAAAGCCAGGTTTCTTGAAGTACTGTGCCACCCACCACCAAGTGGCCTTGAGAAGAGATAACCTGCCACCTCAAGACAGCCCATCATGAAACCAACAGGGCTGTTTCCCAGCTCCTCCCATCCTAGCTGCTGTGGAGACAGCTTGAACTGGGCAGATCTCTGTGTATGCGGGGCTCACATGTGGCACGGGGTTGGGGAGTAGGGGAGGGGACAGCTATGGAGATCATAAATCCACACCAGCGGGCAGCAAGTAGACAAGCTGGCCTAGAGGGGCAGGTCACACGCTATGTGGGAGCAGGAGCTGCGTTCACAGACATGGCACAAACACCTCTGCATCTGTCATGAAGTTGGTCTTCTAAATGCCCCAAAGTGACTCATCATGGCTGAGATTTAATGGAAAATCAGCAACACTCTGCTTTGTCTCAGGGACAGAAACCTAAGAGCCAGGCAACGTGCCCCGGGAAGCATGGGGACTCCTGTCTTACGAGAGGCAGAGCAGAGGACACTGGTGTTGTGCATGCAGAGGCCGCTAAAGGCACCAAAACCACATCAGCATCTGATTCTCCATCCAACGAATCCATATAAACATGAGCTATTACTGTAGCAGCATCATGACATGGCTTCCTTGTTTAAAATTTCTGTTTTAAAACATCAAAAAGGGGCTCTTGTACAAATGGAACTTTACCCTGGAAGTGAGAAAAATGTAACCTACATATTGTATCCTCTTATTAATTTGAATAAAATTATCAAAGCATTTTCTTTTTTTTTTTTTTTTTTTTTGAGACAGAGCCTCAAGCTGTCCCCCTGGGTAGAGTGCCGTGGCATTACAGCTCACAGCAACCTCCGACTCCTGGGCTCAAGCGAGTCTCCTGCCTCTGCCTCCCAAGTAGCTGGGACCACAGGCGCCCGCCACAACGCCCGGCTATTTTTTGGTTGCAGCCATCATTGTTGTTTGGCGGGTCCGGGCTGGGGATTCGAACCCGCCACCTTAGGTGTACGTGGCTGGCGCCTTAGCCAGTTGAGCTATAGGCGCCGAGCCTCAAAGCATTTTCAAAAGTAACTGGCTGCTACTCCAGGCTAACCTGCAGCACTTCTTTCTGTCACTTGGGTTGGCAGAGGGTAGCTGTCAGCCATACTCTTCCCATACCTGCAGGAGCCAGGAAAGTTCTAGAAGTGCCCGGCCAGCCAATGGCCATGACAGCATCCACTGAAACCAAAGGCCCTTCTCTGGCCTCTCAGCCACTCACCACCACTTGGGACACACAGGCATCTACCTGGTAGGGAGGAGGCACTGGGACTGGGCAATATGAGCAATTCAAAGGCCAGCCCTGCCCAGATGGCAGCTCTGGGTGAGCAGAGAGGAAGGCCAGCTCAGGGCGTTCCTTGAAAACAACTCTCCTTAGAACACTGCTCTGAGAGGGAAGGCAGTGGAGAGCAGTTGTCCACTCTGACCCTGACTATCGGCACTAGGTCACCTGCCCCTGAATCACACGGGCCCCTGGGATGGGGGAAAGGATAAGGCCATGGCACTCAGTCCAGTCAAGACAGTTAATCTGTCCCCACAGTCTTCAAACCCAGCATGTGTCATGAGGCAAGTCCCCAAAGTCACCTGAACAAAGCGCTCCTCCAGATGCTGCCCTAATAATGGCAAGAAGAGCTCTGCCTGCACAGACATGCTGGGGGCCTGCACTCCTAGGGTGTATCCTGTGGCCAGCTCAAGTGAGGTGCCAGAGAAGACCCCAGCAAGGAGATGCGGGTTCAGGCCTGCTAGCCGAGGCCTGGTCACTGAGTAAGTGTATGACAGGCAGTCAAGGATGCCTCTTTAAGGGGATAATCTAATTAAAAGAAGCTACATTCTTGAATATAGGGTCTGGGAAGGAAATTAGAAGGCTCGTCAATGCAGGCAGCCAGAGCAGCACAGTGCTGGGCCTGGAGCTGCCTGGGGAGCTGCTTCCTGCAGGCAGGCCCCGCTCTGCACAGATAGGTTTTATTAAAAACTTCCAGTGGGGCCAGTAAACCCCTCATTATGCTATTTGCAAAGCATGAGTTTAAGAGCAGCAAGGGTAAAGAGTCATGTGAGCATTTAATTCACATCAGCTGGCGGGAGGTGTTCCTGCGATGGTGACCCTGAGCGCAGTATCTGCCATCAGCATGGAAAATGACAGCCTGGCAAGGCGGGGAAAGTAGCACCAACACCAGTGAGAGCCTGGTACCTCCAAATAAGCGAAAACAGCAGAATCCCAAATATAACCTGCTGGCGCAGACTCTGCAATGGAGGCAGACCCTGTACTGTGTCCCTGCCAGTCCCCTGCCTGCTCCCACAGGCCTCCTGCTGCTGCCTGTGGGGTGCCCACTGTAAACAAGAGGCTCATCCCTGCACCTACTCTATGGCCCTCTCCCCAGACCCCAAGTGCTCTCAGTGGTCTCTTAAGAGTGCTCTCTGCCCTGCTTCCCAAGAAGCTGTGTGTGAGGCTTGCTGATCCTGGCACCTGGTCTGAGGATGCCTGACCTGCTATTTGCCTTTCATAAGCTTTTCAATTGGGCTTCTTACTGAAAGGAAGGCTCCCAATACCTCAGGCCCTGAGTTGTCCAATTCTTACCCAAAGGGACTGCAGATTTTAAGAAAAAGGAAAAAAGAGCCCATTTTCCTATAAAGCAATGTATTAACCTTTTTTATCTCATGGCACACCACTCGAACCTATAGTTAAACTTCCATGGCTCACTTAAATTATATTGATCAAAAAAAAGTAAAAAAAAAAGAATATACTTGCTGTATTTTGAACTTCTTTTCAAAATAATTTAATACATGATCTTTAAAAATTTTTGCAGTATGCCTAAGATCCTCTCAGGGCACGAGGGTTGAAAGTCACTGCTATAAAGGCAGGCCCCGAAGCATGCAGGCCTTGGCTTCCCATCCTGGACCATGCCACCAGCCTGCAGCACTCTGCGGCCTCCACAGTTTAAACCCCTGCATGGTCCCTTTCTCTATCCTTCCTGAGAGCCCAGCAGTTAAGGGTGGACATACCCTGTCTTCTGAGACACTTAGAGGACAGCACACTCCCACACCCAAGTCCATAGAGCTATAAGCACAACCAAAAGAAAGGAAAAACGCCTTCTAGGGTCTGAAAAACTCCCAAAGGCCTCCAGAAAGCACCAATTGTCCCCCAAGGCTGTGTCTGGGCATGAGGACCCTGCAAAATGGCCTGGGAGCTGAGCCGCAGGAAGCCCTATGCCAGCCTGGCTTGTGTGGACTGCTCTGTCCTCACACAAGGCCAGTGCATTCCTGGTCACAGGGGCCCTCACCATGAGTCTCTCTCACCCTCACATCCCTGGTACCCTGAAAGCCTGATGGTTTCTCTCAGCTGCCCCCAGCCTGACAGGGGCCTATCCTAGAGGCAGACTCTATAGTGAGGATGGGGTCTTGGGACTCAATCCCAGATATAACTGCTTCGGCCTTTGTATGTCCAGACCTCACCAATTCTGCTGCTGGAAGCCCCCTTCCCTGGAATGCTCTCCCTTCCAGACCTGGGCATTCAACTTGGAGCCCTAGGAGGGCTCAGACCATGCTTAGGGGACTGCAAACTTGAGAAGGCACCTGCCAAGAGCAACTGGGGGCCTGGAGCCAAAGACAGGAAGCCCCTGTAGGTGCCCAGGCCCTCTCAGGTCCCTGCATTGTTCCCAGATGCATGAGGGAGGGCAGCACGGAGCTTGGAAAAGACTCCAGGTCCAAGCTCACCAAATATCAAAAAGCACACTTCCTGCAGGGGGGCAGGAAGCAGTCAGCACTAACGGTCCTGCTGAATTAATTATTTCTAGAATCACTCTTTGAAGTAAACGTTACCAAATTCAGCAGCCTTCAAAGCTCAGCCATATCTAAACTCAACGGAGACACAGACACAGGGTCTAACAAATATTGTGGATTTCCTGTATCCTGGAAAACACAGCTCCCCTTACACAGCAACTGCATCTGTCTCCATGGGGACACCAAGCCCCAGGACAGCGGTGGGCAGCTGCGGATCCCAGGCGGCCACATGTGAAGGGGACTTTAAGGCAGCAGACAAGTGCTAACACAAACTATTTTTTTTTTTTTCATTGTTTGGGATTCACTGAGGGTACAAAGAATTAGATTATACTGATATATTTGTTAGGTAAAGTCCCTTTTATAATTGTGGCTAACAGAACTTAAATACTCTGCGGCAAATGCTGCTATTCCTTGAAAGAGTAAGACACCAGTTAGGGGACTCCTGGCCAGAATCCCAGGTGCCGCAGTTGGGAATAGCGTTACCTCCACTGACTTCCAGGCTAAGATGAGTCCTGCTCATACCCACTGCACCAAGGTTGCCTCAGGGAGAGAGCACACTGAGCCTGACCTATAAGAGGAAGATCACTCCCCGGCCAGTATGCAGGAGGAGCCCTGCTGTGGCATGGGAGTGGGTCCTGGTCAAATGTGGCTACTGGGCACTTGAGGTAGAGCTGGTAAGACCAAGGAGCTGCACTTTCCACTTGATTTCATCTACTTTTAGGAACATAGCAGACCACACTGCCATCCAACTGCACCATCTCAGCACACTGACAGGGATGCTATCTTCTCATTAAAGCCCGCTTTTTAATTTATAAAGTCACTATAATTCAAAGGAGCACAGAAAAATAAATACAACCAGGATGACATGATGTGCTCACGATGAAAACTTAAGTGACCTATAGCGAGGCCACAGGAAGTCAAACCCCCCAGTCTCAGAGCAGGTGTCTGACACTTTGGGCCTTCAGCCAATTGTTCTGGACCCAGCACCCCAGGCTCACATCTCAGTAATTGCTTGTTTCATATTTTCCAAGATGAGGGAAGGAGAAAATAGTTCAAAGAGCTGTAGCCACTCAGAGGGCAGTCAGAGAGCGGCTGCACCTCTCAGGTTAGCTAAATTTCTGCACACCAATAGTCAAAAAGACATGCTGAGCTGTGCAGGGTGAAGACATAGCATGAAATTCAGTGTCATGTAGAGGCACTTGTGAGGAAGATGTATGAACCAGTCAATAACTTGCTTCACCATCCCTCAAATTATCACCTGCTACCAAAGAAGAACCCTAGGTCACACTACCAGGAGCACATGGGAAGGCAGCTTCAACTCAGCTCTGTGCCTGGACTCCTCTGAGCAGCACTCTGGGGTGGATGCAGCCACTAGAGCCTCTAACCAGCTAATATCCCCCCTCCTGTGGGGTCCTCAAGTGGCTTTCACGTCGGCAGGTAGCCAGGTGAGGGCAGCTCCAGCACTGCTCACACGGCCCAACTATGGACAGACAGTAGGTGCTCCGTGCTGCCTGCCGGGGGGCCTACCTCACTGGAGTCTTGAGACACTACTGAGAAGCCTGGTGGGGGAGGGAGGAAAAGAGCTCAGTGCCGGACAGCCCAGCTTCCCTGACTTCCACTGGCCTTTGAATCCCCAATGAGGACTCCTGCCACCTTCAGACCTATGGCCAGGGAGCATGAGAGGACGTGCTCACCGTCCACCACTGGCCATGCCTGCCTGTGCACAGCTCTGAGCAGTACCCATGGCGTGCACATGGTTTGCTGCACAGAACTCAGATTTCTTGGTAACTGCCCAGAATTCAGTGCATCAAAAAACAGGGACCTCTCCCACTGCTTTAAAGAGCCAGGGCCTGTGGCTCTCATTCCGAGTAATGACTGGAAAAAATCATACTGTTGCAACTGCAGATAAAATAAGTAAATTTCACTAAGAAAATTAGGTTTGTTTATCTAAATGTTGGAGGGCAATTTTGATATCAAATAAAATGCAATTCATGCCACAAGGGGGCCCTTGGACTTAAGAAGGTCCAGGCAGTTCCTCCTATGTCTGTCCTCCCCTCCAAATTTACCAAAGTTTCTTTCCTTGGACACAACTTGGTATAACTAACAGGTTATGTACCAAGCCAGTTATGATCAGGTTGTGTCAGACCTGCAAATGGAAAAGGAATTCCTGGAATAATTCTTTCCTTGCTTCTTCGTGCTTAAAAAACAAACAAACACGAAAGCAATGAGCAGATGGAACATGGCAGAGCTGTACCTTCCCTCGGCCCTTGGTGCCCAGCCTGGGGCACAGATGGCGCCAGTCTGCAGCCTAGGTGGTCAGTATATTGGGACATGGGCCTAAGACAGCCTCCCTGTTGCTTTAGTTACCTGCCTTTTAAGGTGGATAAAAATCAGGATTTTGTTTTGGTATTTACATTTTAACAGATTCTGATGTTTTTCATTTCTTTGAGTAAATCCAAATTTCTGATACCACTGGTACTCAATATTTAGGAATGGAAATATGTAAGGAACAAAACCATTTAGAAAGTGACCTATAATATGAGGTCACAGGTTCTGGGGGCTGTGGAGAGGCCCAGATGAGATCCCCCCTTCTCTGTACCCCCGGTACAGAGAAGAAGCCAGAGGTGGCTGGTCTTGGGCCCATGTGCACCTGCAAGGCTTTGAGAGTGGACACCTGCTCTTCCACTGCCCTCCCTGAAGTCTGGGGACGGGGTGGTCCTACTTCCCAGTGATCCTGGAGCCTGTTGACTCACAAACCCACCCTGTGTCCCAGAACCTTACCAAGGCCCTAGGCCTACCTGACATACAACCAAAGTCCTCCCCACTACACCAGGCACTGCCCTATGCCCAGCACCATCCTCTTCCTGGCCTCTGGCAATTCCCTTCTTGCCTGGGCTGGGGGGACCTGAAATTTCCCTCCTCCACTGAACAAAGCACAAACCAAATTGCCTCAGTCATGCCCCACAGAGCCAGTGCCCTGTGAACTGCGCTCTCCCACCCCCGGCAGACATGGACACAGGTGCACGTGTCCTGGGGGAGGAACAGCTGAGGGCCTTCACCAGGGAAGGGGGCAGGTGGTAACAGTAGGTGTCCTGTGATTGTGACCAGCATTTGTACAGTGGCACTGGTCACTCTCTGGGCGGGAGCCAGTTTGGGGTAGGTAGAGGTTAAGGGATACTCAGTGCACACCTGGGAAGCTGGTGGCAGAGGCTGGAGCAATAAGAACAGCCAGGAGGAAACGCATGGAGATACCTACCCAACACACACGCCAGACTCACGGTTTGTTCTAAATGGTTTTCACTTACCAAAAGAATACCTGAAAAACAAAAAAAGAAAATTATATTAAAAAATTTGGCTTGCTTTGACCAGAAACTTACGTTTCTGGTAAAGTGAAATCACTGTGCTCCCTGCTAAGGGAAGCCCCCAGCTGCCTAGGAGTCCCCATGGGAGACAGTGTGGGGTCAGGGCAGCTGGTGCAGCAACCTGCTTGCTGCCAGACAATGGGTCTGGAAGCCCCACCAATACACCCCCAGGGCAAGAGGACACAGCAGGCAGCAAGTCACACACATCTCACCAAACATACACAGGGTGGGGTATACGTAGCCCCAACAACAAAACCCACCCCAATGCAGGACGAACACCTGCCCCAGCCCTGGGACCAATGTTGCCTCTGTGGCTGACCTGACCACACAGTGCTCAGTGAGCCCCTGCAGACACCAAAGGCCCTGAGCTTATGACTCCATTTATAGGGAGGCTCAGAAGAGGTACAACCTTAGAGACCGGATAGGTCAGCGGATGCCAGGAGAGGGTTGAGGTCAGCTCTAGATTCTTTTGGGGCTGAGGAGAATGTTCTAAACTTAGATAGGTGTTGGCTTCAGAACTCTGTGAATATATGAAACCATTGACTTGTACCCTTTAAATGCTTAAATTTTATGGTATGTGAATTATATCTCAATGAAAACCTTAAGAAAAAAACAGTTGCTTAATGAAATGCATTGGAATGAAAGGTTGGCAGGGGTGAGAACTGCCTGAAGGGGCACACGGGAGGGCAAGGAGGGGAGGAGGTAGGCAGTGCTCTCAGATACCTGTAGGGCTGGCTGTGGCCGCCAGGTGCCCTGCCTGCCCAAGTTTTGAATATATCTGTGATGTTTTTCCACTATGAAACATTAGAAGACACTGTAGGCCAGTGATAACAGATGACCTGAAACACCAGGTAGGAAGAAAGAGGGGCAGGGTGATGGAGGTTCGTTCTTTAGTCTCGGGGGTGTGCAGATGGTCCAGCACTTCTAGCACCCTCGTTATCATCCCTGCTCTGGTAGAATCACACTATTTATAGGTAGAACAATGTGATGCTGGGATTTGCTTCCCACTCCAGAGAAAGGGTGCCGGGAGGGAAGATGGACAATGCCTGGGCTATAGAACGAAAACCTTTTAAACCCCACTGTACACTGACTAATGCCAGAAGTAAATTTACCCCATAAATTCTCCTAATACATAACCTTATTGAACAGAAAAAGGGAGGAGCTGGGCTGATTTTTAAAAATTCACAAAAAATGAAATTTATATTTCCATCAGATCACACTGGAAGGGTCCAAAACAGAGAAAGCTGTCAGTGACCCCCTCACAGGCGAGGCCACCAGAGTACCCACGTCTGTGTGGGACAAGACACTGCTACTTTCACTTTGTTTGAAAACGGTCTCTTTGTAACTTCATCTATTCTGAATTTCAGTTTCAAGGCTGCCTGATAAATACGGTTTTTAAATATCGGCCTATTTTAGCTAATAACATAAAAAAACTAAAAAGTCTTCATGTCTTTTGTAGTTTTACTGTAGTTTTCAACAGCTAGTGCTTATCATAGACAATCTGACTTCTGCGGAGTCATGCTGGTGATTGTTTTGTTCTATTATTTTGTTCTTTAAAGGAAACCAAGTCAGCCAGGCATGGTGGCTCATAATAATCCCACAGTGGCCTGTAGTCCTAGCACTCTGGGAGGCCTAGGCAGGAGGACTGCTTGAGCTCAGGAGTTTGACACCAGCCTGAGCAAGAGTGAGACCCTATCTCTACCAAAAATAGAAAAACTAGCCAGGCATTGTGGTGGGTGCCTATAGTCCCAGCTACTCAGGAGGCTGAGAAAAAAGGATCGCTTGGGCTCGGCGCCTGTGGCTCAAGCGGCTAAGGCGCCAGCCACATACACCTAAGGTGGCGGGTTCGAATCCCCAGCCCGGGCCCGCCAAACAACAATGACGGCTGCAACCAAAAAATAGCCAGGCGTTGTGGCGGGCGCCTGTAGTCCCAGCTACTTGGGAGGCTGAGGCAGGAGACTCGCTTGAGCCCAGGAGTTGGAGGTTGCTGTGAGCGTGATGCCACGGCACTCTACCCAGGGGGATAGCTTGAGGCTCCGTCTCGAAAAAAAAACAAACAAAAAACAAAAACAAAACAAAAGGGTGGCTTGAACACGGGAGTTCGAGGTTGTGTGAGCTATGACATCACAGCACTCTACCCAGAGCGACAGAGTGAGACTCTATGTCAAAAATAATAATAATAAAATAAAATAAAGAAACTCAAGTCCTTCTTTGTTCTGAGGGTCCTGCTCCCCTGCAAGGCCCCTACATGACCAATAACCCTTCAGGTCTGTGGATCAGGGAAGCAAAGCTGATCATGCACAAGTGGGTCAGGCCTTTCCTGAGTGTCTCCTGCACGAAACAGATCCATTGAGGTCCAAGGGCTGACAGGTGTAATATACTGCAGCCTCTCACAGATGCGGGGGTGGACAACATTTACCCCAGAGAAAAATGGCAAAGGACAAAATCACAAGAGAAACAGAAACAACAACAACAAAAGCCCCAAAAACACTAATAGAGAAATGTGTTTAAATAATATTTTTTACTTGTAAAACGCTTAGAGACTCTTTCTGGAAATGTGATACTCTGTGTAGAGAAAGAGACATGGCAAGACCAGGCCACTGTAGATGGCTGCCTGCCTGAGGCACCCACCCGCCCTCATTACATGCACTTACACCCTAACAACCCATGTCTGGGGATCCAGGCCACGCTACAGGTCACAGGCATATAAAGTATGGTGAACTACAAGACTGCTCATGGAAGCATTATTTCTAGCAGTAAAAAAACCCCAAACAATGACTGAAGTATTGAAGGGTGGCACCTGGTCACAGCATAGAGCACATCTGACAGACTGCCCTGTGGCTACCACACTGGAGTCAAGAGGGAATGGCGCATCCTGGTACTGCCAGGAGCTGTGACTCTTGTTTTGTGAATAAAAAGCACACACATCACAGAGACCGCAGGGCACTAGGTAACAACCCTGCTGTGTCAGTAGTGAGACGTGGGACAGGCCGTTCCCACCTGCTGTGGCGGTGAGGAAGGCAGCACTGTCAGTACTGTTGTAGAACACTGGTGACACAGGGAGACATTCATAATCTGATGTAAAGTTAAAAAATGTCTACATAGTTATTTCAAACACATACTGCTATAAATGAGTACATAGCGAACATTAAGTGGAGTAGGGAATACCACAGCAATGCAGTAGAGGGAGAAATCAGGTCATGGGCTGAAAGAGGGCCCAGGAAGATACGTCCATACCTAAGCCACATCATATTTGGAGCTAGAGTCTCTCTAGAGGTGACCAAAGTAAGGATCTGGGAATGAGGTCATCATGGACTGTCCAACTACGAGTGTCTACCTGAGAGAAGGCATAGGAAAACCTGGGACAGACAAAGGGAGGTGGTCATGCAGCCAGAGCAAAGAGGTAGCCACGCGGCCACCAGCTAAAGGATGCCTGGGCCCTAGGAGCTGGGAGAGACAAGGATGAGTCCTCCTTGGAGACTTTAGAGAGAACACAGCCCTGCTGGCACCCTGATTCCAGACTTTTGGCTTGTAGAACTGTGAAGGAATAAATGTCTGTTGTTTGAAGCCTCTAGTGAATGGCCATTTGTTGTGACTAAAGAAGCATATATCCCCACAGGGTGATGGTGAGTGGTCTGGACACATCTCCATTCCCAGATGACCACCTCAGAGCACTGATTCACCTGCCAGGGAGCCAGCATCAGACCGAGGGCAGGCTGGGTGCCCTGGGAAGTGTCGTCTCCCACACGGAGTCCCAGCCAGGAATGCATGACCACAGGAAACAGCAAGACAAATCCCCAATGAGCAACCTTGTTTATTTCAAAGAGACACATGACTTTGAAACATCATTATAAAAGGTGAAGGTTGCAGAGATAGGACAACTAAACTCCACGCCTAACCCTAGATTGGAAAATAAATGCTACAAAGATCATTCTTAGGTCAGATGATAAAACTGGAAAATGAGATGAGGTCACAGTACAGAGCCCATGTTAAACTCACTGAGGTTGATTCCTATAGGACTGTATTTCTTAGGAAATATACTCCGAAGGATTTAGGGGTAAGGAGATTCATTAATCACATCAAAGTGGATGATAATGCTGTTATGATCTTCTATATCCTCACAGATTATTTTTCTGTTTAGTTGTTCTTTCAATTATTGAAAGAATAATGTTCAGTCTCTTAATTATAATTGTGAAGTTATGTATTTCTTCCTTTTAGTTCTATCCATTTTTGCTTCATACACTGTGAAGTTCTGTTATGTGATGCATATGCCTTTATGATTGTTATGTCTCTGTGATAAATTTACTCTTTTATCATCATGAATTGGCTCTCTATGTATTTGGTAACACTCCATGTCTTGAACTCAATTTTTCCTGAAGTTAATATAGCCAACTCTAGTTTCTAACATGTTTTGTGGTATATCCATCTTATCTTTTTTCTTTAACTTAATTGTACTTTTATACTTAAAGTTCACCTCTTGAAAACTGTATATACTTGAGTCTTGATTTTTCAACTGATTCTAAATCCCTACCTTTTAATTAGGATGTTTACTCCATTTATATTTAACATAATTATGGAGATGTATAGCTGAATTAGTTCTACCATTTAGTTATTTATACTTTCATTGTTCTATCTATTTATTTTTTAATCCCGTTCTCTCTTTCTTGCCTTTTTTTGGCTTCAGTAAATATTCAATTTAAATTTTAATCACTCCATTGGTTTTTCAGCTATGCATCTTTATCTTAGTTTAAAAACTGCCCTAGGGCTAACAATATGTATCCCTAACTACTTGCAGTAGACCTAGGGTTAACATTTTACCTGGAAGAGAGCACCTGGATCAGATGCACAGGGTCAGAGTTACCAAGTACCCACAGGGCCAGACTGCTGTCTTCCCTGTATCCAGCCAACTGAAATGTTGCTCTTTTTATTTGGTAATTCTAGAAAACCTTCAAAAACAGTGGATATATGATATACATACATGTAAGCACAAGCTACCGGTGAAAAATGAAATTCACAAAAAAGGAAATGTGAGTCTTGAAAACTGTAATTATGTGAGTCCTCTTTCCTTTCTGCAGTTTTTTTTGTTTTTTGTTTTTTTTTGGCTGGGACTGTTTTATACCTGCCACCCTGGGTATATGGGGCCAGCACCCTACTCCTTGAACCACAGGTGCTGCCCAAGTCCTCTCTCCTTCCAATGGACCTGCACATCATGGCCAGTGTGCAGGACTCCGCTATTACCCAGCCCTTGTGGATGGCTGCAGCCACGAAGGGAAGGGACAAACTGGACAACATAGGATGAAACCACTGGTTGGTTCCAACAATCACCTTATTGTGGCTGCAAATCTCTAAAAACCTCAGATATCAAACTTTGTAAGGAAGATTTTCTCCTGTTAGACTTGGCCACCTGGTGAGGAACAGTTGGATGGGGAGGAAGCAAGGCCTCCGTAGGCTGAGAGAACGTGCAGCAGCACAGCCAGGTCCTCAGCCAGGGCTCAGCCACAGGGTGGCATCAATGGTGATGGGTCCAAGGCCAGAAAAACCACTAGACGGCATGAAGGACCCTCAACCCTGTGGTGGACCTGAAAGCAAATCAGAGGCCACATCTGTGTGCTCCTTTCTGAAGTTAATGTCATTCTGAAAGCTTGCTGAGGGGCGATGGGCCTAACTCTAGGTAAGCAGCTCTGGCTTCACTGTCACCACAGTCATGTTGTGTACCTCTGCTGGCATAAGAGCCCTCTGTGGGCTCCACTGCTTCTCAAAGGGACCCGCATCACTGCAGGCCCGCCACACTGAAGTCAGGGCCTCTCTCCTCAGCATCAGTGATGCCAAGCAGGATCTGTAAACATCCACAGCCTGGGCACGGTACTCATGCTATGAAGTCAGGGTGCTGCCTGGGCTGTAGCTCTGCCTGCGCCACACACACCTGTTGGCAAGCTCTGAACCTCACTCTCTGTACAAGCCTCATGCCCACCTCCGTCCCGATTCTGAGGTCACTTCACAAGCAGGAGCTAAGCTCTAGGTAGGAGTCAGATGCCTAGAAGCAAGACACAACCATGACCTTGCTGATACGGAAGAGCCGGGACAGGCCCCTGAAGCACCTGACTCTGCAGGATGACCCCCTCCCACCGGAGTCCTTGAAGCTTGGAAGCCAAAAAGCTCAGGTCATCCATACACTTTAATGCCTTAGACACATCTGCCCCTCAGATGCACTAACAGACAGACGGGATGGCAGCCCGGCTGGGAGAGGGGGACATGGCCCCTGGCCCACACGAGTGGAGCTAAGACCAGTGCAGGGTAGGGGGGAATGTGCCACGGACACTCGTGGGACCTCATTTAAGTCCTGGAGCCAAAACAAGGTTTTCACCCTCAGTCGAAAGTGGAGTGGCTGAGGGTGAGCTCCCCTGGCACTGGCTGAGCCTGGACTTCCCCCATGGCACTGTCTCTGCTTTGGGCTCTTTGAAGTGGAGCCACTGTCCCTCCTGTCTAGGAAGGAAGCACCAACAGCAGCTCCCTCCACAGGAAGGAGGAACCCTGAGACGCCCTGACTTCCTTCCAAGTTTCCAGAGATAATCTTTTCTTCCTTTGGGGGTCAGGGAGGTAGAGAATGGGTGGCTGTACTGTCATCCTGAATAGCAACAAAGAACACTTTAGGGTCACTGCCAAAGTAAAGCACAGATGAAAGAACTAGAAACTCCGTGTCTTGGAAAAGTTGGTGCCAGCTGAAGAGACAGGAGTAGAATTTATGACTTGGGTCTCCAGCATGCCATCAGACTACACTGCTGTAGAAAGACCAATTCTAATCAGATAGGCCCCCTCTGTAAAAACATATGCAATAATAGTCATTAAACAGCTGATGACACCCTCTGACAGCATGCTGACACCTGCAGGGAACACCAGCAGCTGTGCAGGCAGCCTTGAGGTCAGCATAGCCACTGGGCAGGCCAGCATGCCAGCCCCTGTCCCCTGCATGAACCTCTAAGCACAGTGCAGTGCCAAGGTTGGGTCACAGCATCACAGCCTCCGCTCAAATGTAGCTTCTGGGGGATGGGAGTTATATACAAGGCAGATAACACCAAGTTCTCAGAACATCACAAACTTACCCGAATCCTCAGTGACACTCCATCTTGCCCCACAGAACCCTCTGGTCACACCAGCCTGAGAGAGGATGCTTGGACCGAGTTCTGGTGCTGACCCCAGGGACTAAGCCAGCTTTCTCCTATCTCTCGCCCTGATGGACATAAGAGCCTTCCTGAGACACACACCCCCTCCCCCTATGGCTTGCCAGCCTACTGAGAAAACCAAGCTAGAGGCATGGGAGCCAGAGTAGGCTTGGTTGAGTCACCTGGCCTAGAAAGTGCCCTATTGTGACAGGAAAGAGAGTAATTAGACCACCAACTGGACCACTGACCACTGACTGGTCAGAGCACTGACCAGACCACTGATAAGACCACTGAAAAAACCACTGAATGGACCACTGACAAGACCACTGAGCAGATCATTGATAAGACCACTGACCAGACCACTGACTGACCACTGATCAGACCACTGATAAGACCACAGAGCAGCCCATGGCCAGCATGTCACATCACTGTATGAAGTTGACTCCCCCAGAACAAGCAGGTCATGTGGATTTTGTTTTGTTTTGTTTTTTTGGTCATGTGGGTTTTAATAATAAAAGAAACCCACAGAATTCTCTTTCTCTCAAACAGGGCTTGGTTATTTTTTTAAAAAAAGAGAGCCCAGAATGGTCCCTGCCTGCCCCTAAGCACACGCTATAGAGACAGCCCTGCTACCTGCCCCACTGTTCTTGTCCGCAGATGCCATCACACCACAGCTTTTCTGGTCACATCACACTTGACCATGCGGATGGGGTCTGGAGTGTGGCCAGGGTCAGCAACACACACCAGGCCACAGGCCTGGGCCCTCACAGCCCTTAGCAGAAGCAGGAGATTCCAAACATCTATGGACAACATTTATCCCTACACTAGGGCTTCATTTCGGCCTCTGTCTGAGTCCAGGAGAAGCAGGATGGTCACTTATGAAGTAAACAGGCCTCTGAAGAATCAGCCACCTCACAGACATTAACAGTGATGGGCCCTCCAGGAATCCTGTGTGGCACCAAGCTGAACATGATGAGCTGGATGGTGACACGCCCTTCCCTCTGCCACCAGCCAACAAGTAGGCACACTCACACTTGCCAGGATACTCCAAACGGCATCCCTATCTGGGCACCACAGCCCCAGAGAGTCTTTTTTCTTAACATAGGATGCAAAGTACATGGATTATGTCTAACTTTAATTTTGAATTTTGAGCTATCAAGAAAGAGAAAGCCTTTCTACTTGGCAGGTCCTCACTCTCTCGGCACGTTGTCATGGTCACTTTTTCCTCAAGCTTCTATTAACCCCAAACTGCCATCCGCCAGGGAAACCAGAGTAAGGGTCAAACCAAGAGTACCTTCTACATGGACAGCATTCCTCAAAATAAGCATCTCACCTGGGTAGATGGTGCCTGTGAGTCCAGGCTCCAGGCCCATAGCCATCTGCCCCCTGGGAAGGGCACAGTGCCTGTGAGCATAGGCCTCTGGCAGCCAGAGTGGGTCCACCAATTGTCTCAGCTCAGATCCTCTTCCTTTATACTTGTCAACTCAAACATCTCATGCATCATTTCTGGGAATATATACTTCCATTTTATTTGGCTTTACGGAACTTAAATTCATTTAAATCACTTTTTTGTCTAACGTATCCAAGAAGGGAGTAGAATATCTTTTCTAATGAAAAAAATACAAGTCTATATTTTTGCCACAAATCCTCAACCTAGTTTTCTTTTTTTTTTTTTTTTTTTTGAGACAGAGCCTCAAGCTGTCCCCCTGGGTAGAGTGCCGTGGCATTACAGCTCACAGCAACCTCCAACTCCTGGGCTCAAGCGAGTCTCTTGCCTCCGCCCCCCAAGTAGCTGGGACCACAGGCGCCCGCCACAACGCCCGGCTATTTTTTGGTTGCAGCCGTCATTGTTGTTTGGCGGGTCCGGGCTGGGGATTCGAACCCGCCACCTTAGGTGTACGTGGCTGGCGCCTTAGCCGGTTGAGCTATAGGCGCCGAGCCCTCAACCTAGTTTTCAAAACCTTAAACATGGATTAATCATTCCTGCCCCTTATATCCTCAACATGACTATAAAATAATTTTGCTTTTTAAAGTGAAACTTGGTATAATTTCTCCTGATTGCTAAGGATCTTAGCATCACCTCAATGTGTGCAGACCATGGCTGGGCACTCTCCACGCTGTAACTCCAACTGCTATCACAGGGCAAAGGGACCTGATACTCTCCCCTCTTTGCTTTGGATTAAAATCACAATGTCTCAAAAAAGCATCGGACTCTAAGAATTACAGAAAAATGCAGCCAGAGTCCTCCCAGGATCATAAACTTCCACTTCCACTGCCCAAGGAGATTGAAGACAATCAACGCTGGTCACCTGAGGTGATAGCACCAGGGAGCACCAAGTAGGGAGGCACTTGGAACAGAGGAAGCTCCCTTCACCCCTGCAGCTGCCTGACCAGACAGTGTGCATGTGACATCCCCACATGATAAGCAGACAGTTGGGGACATGGTGCACACAGCCCATCTCACTGTGTAGAAACCATAGTGGCCATGTAACAATTCCTGTTTCCACCCTCACTATTCAAGAAGAACATGTAATAAATCTAATCAATTCCTTAGGAAACCAACACAGTTCCATATGGCCTGAATGTCACAAAAATGACAGAATGTGTTTTTGGCCTCTCAGTGATAAACACAATTGTCTAGTAAAAGACATGTCCATGGCTGAGTACATGGCCTCAGAGAGTTCCCAGTTGTTCCCATGCCAACACACAGGTCACTTCCTGTTTAGCATAGCTTAAGCCACAGCTAAACGATGATCAGCGCCATCCTTGAGCTTCAGGCTTGGCCCAGCACGGTGCATTTGCTGGTGCCGAAGCATATAGACACGGGCCCGGGACAGTGAGCCAAGGGGTCAGGGCCTGCTGTGCCCAGCCTGCTGTTCTGTAGTCCATTTCACTCCTGCTGCCAAGGGTCATGCACTCTCGGCCCCCAATCTCAGCCCACCACCTCCCCATCCCAGGCCTGCACAAACCTAGCATTCTACCAGCAAGCAGAGGGCCAGACAGGACTGGGCCCAGGAGGTTCCCAGCCCCTAGAGACATCAGGTAGCTAGAAAGGTCACAGTGAAGGTCAGTGCCAAGTGCCCAAGCCATGGATGGTCTGTGCTTAAAGTCTACTCTCTGGGAAGAGTTACTGTCCTGGTCCATGACCAAGGGAACTGCCATGTTCCGGGCTAGCATCACAGAGACTCTCAGGCCCTCAACAGTCTTCCTGGGAGGACAGATAGCTTCCACTCAAGATCACCCAGTGGAAGTCTTCATTTCCCACACGTCCACGCAGATGCCCGCCCCACGTTCCCCCGCCACACGCCACCCTCCCACAATCCCCTACACCCCCCGTCCACACAGATGTCTGCCCTATGCCCTCCATGTCCCCCTCCCACACATCTACACTAATGCCTGCCCCATGTCCACCTCCCACAAATCCACATGGACACCCACTCTCCACCATGTCTACCTTCCACAGTCCACTTCCCATACATCCACACAGATGGTTCACCCAACGTGTATATCCCACATGTCCACTTCCCACATATCTATGCAGATGTTCACCCAACATCCACCTTCCACACATCCATGCAGACAGTTGTCCAATTGGTGACTGTCTGCACAGACATCTCACATGTCTACACAGATGCCTGCCCCATGTCCACTGCCCACATGGACACCAATCCCCCTCCCCCCAGACTTTTTCCTCAAAACTTCATCTCCTCTTATAGACAGACTCATCTGTGATTCTTTCCTTTTTCTGGAAAATGGAGTTGAAAAGAGTGCCCCCCTTTATCACCTGTTCCATGTAACACACACCTCACAGCCCCTCCTGGGCTGACACACCTCATCTGGGGCCCACAGAACTTCTCTATCTCATGGCCCCCAGGGAACCCTACCACCACCTCTGGTCTCCACAGACATGAGGTACCCCCTCCTGCCAGGGGGAAGCCTGACCTGTGGTCCCAATACCATGCCTGGGCCTGGCTGGTGATGGATCCTCTTCAATAAGGAAGTGGAAGCAAGAGGGCCACCTTGAAATCTGGCTCCCTGAATGCTCCCAGGAACACCCATCCTCTGACCCCTGTGGGCTAGAGGTGGAGTGTCCTAAGAGTGCACATGACTCTCCAAACAGAGTGGGGCTGTACTCTCCAAGACAAGAGGCTCCAGCAGTCTGGCTGATTGGTGATGAGCAGCCTGAGTGAAAAGAAGATGCTCTTCTGAACAAGCCCGTGGGTCCCCTCTTGGCAAGAGACCAAGAGTGCATCTCACAGCATCAGTGGCTACAGAATGTGGAGTGTGATGAGTACCGTGCCATGACCTTCTCAGTTCTCCCACTTACCAGACTTGCCCCACGTTGACCAGAGACATGTAGAGGACCCAAAGGGCAGCCATGAGGACCATGTTGGCACAGCCAGTTACCAGGATGAACGCTGAGATGCCCAGGCCCAGGATAGCTAGGAGGTCCAGGTTGAAGTCCATATGTGACCAGTCCAGCAGCCAGATGATGGTTGGGGCATAGTTCAGGGCCTCCCAGCCCAGCTTGCCCTGGAAGTACTGCTGGATGTTCTTCAGGTACAGCCTGCACGGCAGCAGCCCCTGGTCCCCAATCAGCTGCTTATTCTGGTGGAAAGCCACCAAGAATGCCACAACTGGAAGGAAAGAGGAGGACAAGGGAGCATGAACAAGGACAAAGCATCTGGGGACACCAGTGGCCACTTCTGAGACATGCCAGGGACTTGGCTGGGCAGGAAGAGGAGGCAGTATGACCAATAGCTGGAGTCCAAACTTTAGACTCAAGGAGTGTGAGTACTTTCTCAAAATCCCAGGGGAATAATGGAAAACCCAATCTGGAGAAGACACGCGTATATGTATTTGCACACATAACAGAACCTCTGTGACCTGGCCACCCAAGGGACTGTAACAAAGTGGTCAGCATGCAGAGGTGGTCAACATAAGGAACTTCCATTGAGTACATGTGGAGCATGTCTGGTCTGTGAAAATTAGGTCTACTTAAGGAGGAGGTCAGTGTAGGGAGGAATCAGCTATGGAAGTTCTACTACGTATGTTTCATCTACTTACATACATTGCATACACACAAATGAATTAGATGTACATGCACATAAAATGTGTGCCTGCTTATATACGAATGCACTCTGCACCTGCCACTGTGAAATATGTCTTGAGAATCATGGCCCTGGGCAAGAGTGCTGCCCCTAAAACATGCCACAGGGCTTGACATGTGTTGCTTACACGTGAGCCATTAACTACCCTCCACCCAAACCACAAGTTTCTGAGTTCATTTCTAATAACTCCCACCCCCATGAAAGTGCTTCTATATCCTCCAGGCTTCAGTATTTACACAGAGACATTGACAGGAGCAAGAACCACACTCCTGTTTGTAAACATGAAAGACAAAAAAAGTAGGTTAAAAGTAAAAAAGATACACTATGTAAATGCAAAAAAAGAGAATGCTAAAGTGGTGATATTAATATCACAAAAAGTAGACTTAGAACAAGAAGTAAGGGACAAAGGAGGGTGTTGCATAATGATAAAAAGCTTAAATTACAACAGCAACCCTGAAAAGTACATGAAGATAAAGCTAACAAGTAGAAACATAATCTGTATAAGGAAAACTATAAAATACTGATAAAAATCAAATAAAATTTAAATATTTGGAGAAAAATCTCATGTTCATGGATTAGAAGAGTCAAAATTATTGAGGTGTCATTTTTCTTACTTGGATTCATAGAGTCAACACCGTCAGAAGCAAAATATCCAGCAAGATTTTATGTAGATACTGACAAGCTGATTCTAATGTATATGGAAAGGCAAAGGAACTAGAATAGCCAAAATAGTTCTAAAAAAAGAACTAAGTTGGAGGGCTCACATTACTCTAATTCAAAACTTTGCTATAAAAGCCAGGTACAGTGGCTCTTGCCTATTATCTCAGCACTTTGGAAAGCCAAGGCTGGAAGATCACTTGAAACCAGGAGTTTAAGACCAGCCTGGACAACATAAGACCCCATCTGTACAAAAAATATAAAACAAAACTGACCATGGTGGTGTGGGCCTGTAGTCCTAGATACTTGGGAGGCTCGCTAGAGCTCAGGAGTTTGAGGTTGCTGTGAGCTGTGATGCAGCTGTGATGCAGCTACATTCCAGCCTGAGTGACAGAGTGAGACCCTGTTTCCAAACAAACAAATAGCAAATAAAAAGACTCGTCATGAAGCTAAGCACAACAGTGTGGTATTAGTAAAAGGACAGCCATATAAGCCAACAGAACAGACCAGAAAGGCAGAACCAGACTCACACAGTGAACTAGTCTGACAAAGGCTTGGAAACAATTCCACTGAGAAAGAACAGTCTTTTCAAGAAATTTTGCTGGAACAAATGGACAGCCACACGCAAAGATGAACCTCTACAAACCTTAGATAGACATTCACTCAAAGACCACAGACTTAAATGTAAAACAGAAAAGTATAAAACTTCTAGAGGAAAATCTACGAGGCTTGGGTTTGGCAATGAGTCTCTATAGACAATACCAGAAGTATGATCCATGAACTAAAAACCAGTAAGTTGGACTTTATCAAAATGAAAAACTCAATATGCAGAAGATAACTTATAAAAGAATGAAAAATAAGCCACAGATGGGGAGAAAATATTTGCAGATCACACATGTGAAAGAAGATTTGCATCTAGAATATTTAAAGAACTCTTAAAACTCAATAATAAGAAAACAAACAATCCAATCTTAAAAGTGGGAAGAAAACAAAGGGCAAACGATTTGAAAAGACACTGAAATTTTCACATAAAAAAGAGACACAGATGGCAAACAAACATTTGAAAAGATGCTTCATATCGTTTATCACTGGAAAAATGCCAATTAAAACCACAATGTGGTAATACCACACACTTATCATCATGACTAGATTTTTAAAAATTGACAATACCAAATGTTCCAGAGGATTCAGAGTAACAGGATGGTCACTTGTTGCAGTGGGAATGTACAATGGTGCAGCCACCTCAGACGACATGCAGGTGAGCCAGTGCCTCATGCAGGGAACAAAGGCTGAGCATGGGCCCCCACTACAGAACACTCAGTGTCCACCCAAACGAACCGTGGACTACATCCTCACAAAGACCTCGGTGCACATGTGTATAGCAGCTGTGGTCATGATCACCAAAATCTAGAAACAAGGAAGATGTCCTTCAGGGAGAAAGGACATCTGTGGTGTATTCATACAATGATATAATATTCAGAGATAAAAATGCAGGAGCTATTGATTTAGGCAACAACATGGTTGTATCTTACATGCATTTTGTTAAGTAAAGAATCTAGACACCCCCCCAAACTACATGTTGTATGATTCTATTCATACAACACAGCAGAAAAGGCAAAACTGTAAGGACAGAAAACAAATCAGTCTGGCAGCGGCTGGTGGGGACAGAGGCCACCTACACACACAAGGAAATGTAGTGTACAACTACTCCACACCATGCTGGGGTTACGGATAACTATTAGCTTGTTCATTTTTTGTGTACATTACAATAATCAACTAATCAACTATCAAAAAAGCCCCACTAGGAAGTGAGGGGATGCCAAGATGGAATGCAGACCATGACCATGTGTCTAACTCTGCACGTATCATAACCATGCTGAGTGGGAGGGAGGGGTTGGCCTGAGTAACTCTGGGAAATGTTTTGAGTGAAAACTGCAAGGACAAGGACAAGAGGAACTCTGTACAAACACTGTACTTTAAGTGGCTTCTGCTCCTGGGGGTTCTGGGTAAACAATCTCAACTGTTTTGTGCATGCGCCAGAGTCTCACAGATACACAAAGGGAGGTGGTGGTGGGAGGCAGGTCCTCACTAGTGGAAAGGGAGGGTCCAGATAAGCTAGGGAAGGCCAGAATCTCCCTGTGTGCTGGGTTAGAGGAGACTTTGGTATGGACCGAAGTCCACGTTTCCCGTAATATACATACAGATGGATATTCAGAGGAACGATCACACAAGTGGATTAACAGGCCAGTTTGCATGTAACCTAGCTCTACCCATGAGAGGGCCAGAAGCAGCAGCTGACAGCCCTGTTGACAGCAGACACCCCCAGCACCCAGACTGGGGTCTTTAACACCACCCTCTAACACAATGGGCCGGGGCTCCTTAGAGAAATGGCTTATCCCAGGGCTGGGGCAGAGAAACACAAGATAAACATACAGCGTCCTCTAGGACCAGAGAGCAAGGAGTTGCTCAAACAAAAGGACAGAGGCACAGCAGAGGGACACAAGGAAACAACCTGAAAAGACCACCAATGACCAACACCAGGATGATCTGAGCAACAAGCTAATAAAGATACTACTGGATTATATCCCAGAATATAAAATGAAGTGCACAAGTCTGGAGAGCCACAAATCAATGATTGTTACATACAAACAAATGGGCTGGAAGACCCAAGTCCAGAGGACAGAGTGGTGGGAGAGCAGTGACTCGGCAGAGGGCACCTGGCAGACACACCCCAGCCAGGAGACAAGAGTCCTGCTGGTGCCAGATACATGGGTGTCTTCCCAAACCCGCCACCCAGTCTAGTCACAAGAAAACACCAGGCAGACCACATGGCCAGTACTGCTCAAACAGTCAAGGGTGTGAAGAAGTAGGAAAGCCTACGCCAGACCAGCAGTGATGAAGGAGAGGCGAGGACAGAGTACAGTGTGGTCACTGGGTTCCTGAAGGGGGCACTGATGTGTCCACCAGTTTGTTTAATGATGATGAGACAGAGACTCCTTAAGGCCCACACAGGCCACTTTGTGAAGAGAGATAAGATTGGCCTCCTGCAAAGCAGGAGCACCACAGGGCCACCAGGGCTATAAAAGGGCTGGCTGGCCCCCCAAAGAAACTGGGGAGTAAGAAGGAAGAAGGCAGAGACACAGCAGAGCACAGGGCTGCAGCAGAGGCTTGCAGGCCCCTCTTGCCTTCCCCTGGGGGGCAGAAGTGGCCTGAGCCCTTCTCAGTAACAAAAGGGCACCCAGCAATGAGGCCCAACATGAATGCCTGGTGCCAGCTGCCTCCAAAGGAGCTTAGGCCACCCATATGTGCATGTGGATGTGTGCGCACGCGCGCGCACATCTGAGTCTGTGGGTGGGGAACATGCAGACAGTGACTGGTCAGCTGGGCCAGTCCTCATCCTGTCATAACTAGCTAGACATCCTTCTCCCACAGTCACCGTTAAGACTCCGATGCCACAGAAGAAAAACGAGATTAGGTCTCACCAATGTTAAGTTTTAAGAAGTAATTCTAAGACAAGACACATAGGAAATTTCCTCTCTATACCAGAAAAAAACAAGAGAGATTAGACTTAGTTTTCAAAGAACAAACCTATTTCAGTTTCCACTCATGTTACAAAAATAGCTCAACAGAAGGAAGAACTAACGTTTCAAAACACTACAGGCTCTCATAGCTCAACTAACCAAGCAGGCCCCTCACAAAGACACAGGCTCTGCCCCATGAAGGAAGGCAGCAGGGTCATGCCAGAGATCCCATTAGCCTCTTACCAGGCTTGAGACCGACCTTGGAGCAGGGACCAAGAGATGCTGTGGCACCTAGATAATAGTAAATTTTTCTTTAAAAATCACAAAGGGCAGCACCTATGGCTCAGTGGGTAGGCCACCGGCCCCGTATACCGAGGGTGGCGGGTTCAAACCGGGCCCTGGCCAAACTGCAACAAAAAAATAGCCAGGCATTGTGGCGAGTGCCTATAGTCTCAGCTACTTGGGAGGCTGAGGCAAGAGAACTGTCTAAGCCCAAGAGCTGGAGGTTGCTGTGAGTTGTGATGCCATAGCACTCTACCGAGGGCAATAAAGTGAGATTCTGTCTCTAAAAAAAAAAAGAAAAGAAAAAATTAGTTTTCTTTTTCTTTCCCTTTTCAGATAAACTGCCATAAAATTAAAACAGAATTATCCCAGAAATGTTTCCCGTTGTGTGGTTTTTATTGACAGTGATTACATTTTAGGCCTTGGCACAATAACCTCAAATACTTTTTCTTTGAAGGTATGTGCCATAGCGAGCCCCAGAGGTATGGCAGTGTTGTTTGCTTTTTAAACAAACTGCAAGCACTTTACTGAAGAGCTTGTAAAACCCCAGCAGTGTGTGTCATCAGAGTTCAAGTGGTCTGGAGAGAAAGACAAGAACACATTTCCCAGGAACTCTTAGAACCAGGGAAAGTTCAGAACAGAGGAAAAGGGAGATGATTTCAAGTATTCATCTTGCCCCCCCCGCCCCGAGTTTCCAAAGAACAGCTAGGAAATATGAGTGCAAACAGTTCTTCTGGCCACATCAATCTGGTCCCTTGGTGTCTTCTGAGAAGGACGAGCCACATGATCTCAGGTGAAACTTGACTTACCTTGATGAAGAGTGTGACAAGCCAATGCTTTCCAAAGCACTATTTAAATTCACCTCAACATACTCAAATGCTAACTGTTGGGGGGAAAGGTAATAAGACCCCATACGACATGTGACACAAATGAGGAAGGACAATAGGACAGGCATGACGAGCTCACCACACAATACATCTAGACCAGAGGACGGCATTACAAGCTAGCAAACCATAAACTTCAGAGTCTGGACCAAAACTAGCTTTGATATCCTTTAGAAGTCAGGTTTTAAAAAGAAATCTCATCCCAAGACTCCAGGGCAACAACTCAGAGCTGAGAAGACAAGCATCCATGTGCTCCATCCATGTGCTCCATCCCTGCCAGCAGCCTTCTGTAGCCTTCTCCAGGTCAGGCGTATCACTCAGAGCACCACCCCAGCAGTGGACTGGGGAGCCTACTTTCATCCCCATTTAAGTAAGCTTTATGAAGGGATTTTTGCAGTCCCAGCGCAAGCTGGCAAACTGGATAAGTGAGTGGTCCCTAACCAGCCTTGTCACAAGACCCAGCCAGGGCATTCCATTTGATGCAGATGCGGGACTAGGAGTGACGAGGCTAGGAGAGGACAGGAGAACTTTATCCAGAGCTAAGGACATGGGTATTGAGACTAGATGGGCTTCCTAAGGGCCTACGAATGAACAAGAAAACAAGACTCACAGACACCTCGTTACATAACAAGACCCAGAAGCGAGAGCAGAGGACAGAGAGGCCTGAAGATGCTGAAGCTTCTTGGGGGAATAGGATTCAGACTACTAGCAGATGCCTCACCCTGCAAAGCGCTGAGATAAAAACCGTGGTGCCCAAGGATTGTACACCTGGGAGAATTGGTGTTTTCTACACAGGCAAGGAGGGACACAGAAAGTTCACTTATTCCATATCCTTGCTTGAAAAGTTCTTTGTGGATATACTCTAACAAAAGAGAGACTAAACTAACAAATTGGAAGATATGAGATCCAAGAAATTATGAATATAACCCAAGAGAGGACTCTGAGTAGTCTGTGTCCTGAGTGGGTGACACCCAGGGGCTGGGGGTTGGGGGGTAAGGGAGGGGATAGGTCTGGAGAGGTGTCCATGCTGACACATCAGCGAGAAGCAACCTGTAACAGGTCAGGGCCCTTCAGTGAGCAGAGGGTGGAGGCATAAATGAAGCCCTCTCCTTGACTGGAAGGGGCTCAAGGTGGCCAGGTGGCCAGTCAGGACAATTCCACAACAGGGACAGCATCAAAGTGCCAAGATAAAGGAGGCAGGCAGGGCTTGATTACTCAGTCCGGGACAGGGTTAGGGTCCCTGAGGTGACAGGAGCTAAGGCTGAAGGGAAGTAGCACTTATGCAGCCAGAGAGAAAAAGGGCAGTCTAGGCCAGGCAGTCTGGGGCCACAGTCAGGGAGAGGGGATACCTCATGTTGAGGGGACACAGCCAGAGCTGCCCAAACTGAGAGAGCAGCTGCCAGTGCATGCCAGGCAGGTAACCTGGATTCCATGCAGGGTGGCTGCTGGGAGGCACAGCTCCCTCTCTCACAAGCAGCCTGTGGCCAGTCATTTCAGGGGTATGCTAGCTGGTGTCACTAAGGCCTGGGCCCTCTCTTATCTTTGCTGGGCCTTCCTCACCACCTCGGCTCATCCTCTTGGGCTTAATCTCTCGTTCTAAGCAGCATAGGCAGATGTCAACCTTGAGAGGCAATAAGGAAGCCCTGGCACTCATAATGGGACCACCTGTGTGCACGCACATGCCAGACCTTGCACAGCATATGCACACAAGCCTCACGGTGTCTGGGGCTCAGCTCCAAGAGGGCATGAGCTGAGATGGCCCCTGAGGGTCTCTGGCCATCCCCAGACACAGCACCCACAGAAAGTGCCTGTCAGCACAGCCAGTCTGTGAAAGCCCGGCTGGTCTCCCATGAATGCCTCCCTAATTGGAAAAACCTCTCCTAAATATCTGAACTACAACAGAAATGTCCTTTTGCTACATCCAGGTATACAGCAGCTGACTGTGGGCCCTCCTAGCCATCCTCCATCTGTGCTCTAGGAAATGGTGCTGCTGCACAGCAGCCCTGCCTCAGCCCCAGGGGCACTGAGGTCACTATTCTCACCTCCTCAGGACAGAACCATCTTGATGAGTAGTGTGGCCAAGGTCACACACAGCCAGAGTGTGGGAGACCAGCTCTGAGCCTTGCAGTGCCCACCTATCACAAGCTTCCGGAAAGTTCTCAGCAAACTAATAATAAATCCAACTCTAATTAACTGTACTTATATTATTCCCAAATAATTTCTCAATTCTAATGTGACTTAAACACATTGCCTACACATTATGAGTGGTTCTCATCAATAGTAAATCAACTTGAGTCCGGTACAGGAAAAACTGGCACAGGTACTGAAAGTCTACCCGGGAGGTCTCCAACAGCATCAGTCTAGTGCTTAATGCAGCTCCACAGGTGGCGACCCTAACAACAGGGCTGCCCAAAATCCCATGAGTTCAGCCCCAGCTGCCCTTGGCTGCTCGCCACCGGACCTTCCTCAGTCCCCTGGAAGTGGGACTTTGAATGGTCTGGGAACCAGGCTGGCTGAAGGGGCTCTAACCCTGCTCTGTACTGGACATACCTCTCACCACAGGGTCCAAAAGAGCTACAAGGTCCTCAATCCATATCTACTACGGCTCAGAAAGGGGCTCAGCACTGCAGGTGCATTTCTAAGACAAAGTGAGAGTGCATCCAGCTCCATCCATGGGCCACCTGTACCTCGGCAGGCTTAAGACAGCACCCACTGCTGTCCTCATATGTCCCAGAAAGGCTCCAGAGGGGTCCCTGGTAGTCCCACTCTTCATCAGAGAATACCAGGACACACCTGCCAGCACAACGACGATCAGGAGAGGGCTGTGTCACTGGGGCAGCAAGGGCTTTCCGGCCAGGCTGCTCTGCTCTTTGGGCCCCCAGTGACCCTGAGTGTGATGCTCACTCATTGGCTCTATTTCCTTGTTACACACAGGGACAAAAACAGGGCTAACTACAGGAGGCACCAGCACCCACACTCCACAGGCACAGCATCCAGATCCCACAGCCGAAGCCAGTAAGTCCTGTAGTATGAGCTTTCACACATCCAGAATCCACCTGTTCCTGGGAGAAGTATCCTGGGCTATGTGAACGGGCATTATCAGGTATCCACTGCCACCAAGGACCCTTGAAGGCCTGAGAAATAAAGCTAGTGCCTGGGATATGTGGGCTGGAGTCAGAGGCCTGGACTCCTGGCCTGTTAGCACTTGATGCTTATCCAGCCAACAGCCAAGCCTGCATCCCAATGCCTACCAGGAGTATGACACCATTAGGAGGTAACCATGGACTTGCAAAGCACCCAGGCAAGGTGCTACAATAATATCTGCTCAATACAAGCATTCTTAGGAACAGGGATCCAGGTATTAGGATGACAGGTTTGTCTTTATTCCAACCTGCTCTGGCAGCCCTGTTAAAATGCTGCTTCCCTGTGACAGAACGCGCACCAACAACCATGGCATCACCACTGCAAGATGGCCCTGGAAACCATACCATGCATAGCCTGAACTGTGTGCAGTGTACTCACCCTCGGCATCTACATGCCCTGGAAACACCACACAGAAACATCTGCAGCCACTGGGGAAGGAACCAGCACCACCACATATGCCAAGTTGGGCTGGAATAAAACGAGACATGTTGCTGGCCTCTCTGGGTTTTTACCAGGCCTTTCTGTATTTCTGATGTAGTAAGTTCTCCTGATCTCTATATTTTTATTACATGCTTTTGGAGACAAGTTGCCTAAAGTTCACCCTGCCTAAGTTCAATGTCTATTAACAAGAGGAATGTCTACAGAACACATTTGGCTGACTGTTTAATTACAAGTATTTCAATAGTTAGAAACATTATAAAACTCAACATCAAGTGAAATGTTTGGAGAGCCCCTACAGCATTCTGGAAAAACCCTGGGATTCTGTGGGACAGGGTTTGGCTCACAGTTCCAGTAAGATCTAGAACTTTCTAGAAAGAGGTAAATGCAAGATGACTGTTGCACCAGGCCATCTCTGGCAAAAAACCACATCCCTGGAATATGGAAAACTGGTTCCTTGATGAAGCTGAAAAGCACTGATTCCATCCCAGATATACTCATAAGACAGAAAAAAATGCATATGTCAAAGCAAACTATTCCATGTTGGGCACCAGGCTGAAAATATCTGCTTGACCCAAGTGGCTTAAAATCTAATGGAACAGTGAATCCCTGCAGAGATCAAAGGCAGCCTCTGCTCACTGAAAGAGCCCCCTGAGCCGGGTTTTATAAAGCTGTGCTCTTGCAAGCAAAGCCACTGGGGTTTTCCACTGCATCATAGGCTCTCCTTTTAAAGGTCTATTAAAGTCTAACAGATTCACTTTATCTTGACTTCATCTTTTGCTAAGTGACAGCGCAAACCTTTAGAATGACTGTTTAATACTGTTGAGGATAAAGTAACACCAGGAAGAACTATTGTTTTATAATAGCTTTAGAGAAGGAAAGTGCTGTGTGACAGCACATGTGCCTGAGCTGAAGCCCACGATGGCAATCTCACATGGCAATGACCATGTCTCTGCTTTGCGCTAAGAGGTGACCCAAGTCATCACACATGATGTGAAATCCAGCCTCACCCTTCCACAGAAATGCCAGCAAAGTTCCCATGGCATTTGTGGAACAGATGCTGTCCAAAGAGCTTCTACAATGGGAATCTTTCCTTCCACATGTGAGGAAAGTAGGTGAAAAAATGAGATAGACACTCCATGCCCACAGCGTACAACCGTGCTTGGCAGTGCCTGGACCAGCCCCTGGACCCCTCCAGTGCTCACCCTGAACAGCACCTTCTCAGCCCCGACAACACCTTCTCACACTCTCCCTGCACTTCTAGGCCTGTTTGAGAACTTCAGGATTCAGTCTTCCTTACTACTGACAGGGTGAGCTTTTGGAGCATTTATTTGCACGTTCACTAATGTCCCCATGACCAAAGAACAGTTCTCCAAACCAAAGTTCTGGGTTTTAAGGGATGGAGTGAGAAAGAATTGGAATGGGCAGCTACCCCCTGCCAGGCCACATTATCTACAGGTTTTGAGCCAGAACTGAATTTTCTTAGAATTCTGCTCTGCAGGCTGACAGGTCCCGCACAATTATGGGCTGAAGGGTTCTCAACCAGTGGGTCAAATCCGGATCTGACCAAATCCCTAAGGGAGGAGTCAGACTTCACGTGCTGATGAAGTCCTCAAGGGCTCTTGCCCTTGTCCCTACCAAGCCTTCTCTGCCAATCCTCCCAAAGGCAGGGTGAGCAGCTTTGTGACAACCTTAAAGAATATCCTTCAGCGGGGCCACCAGCCATCACCTTCCACTCACCACTGGGAGACACAAGAGAGAGGAGGCTCCCAGATGTCACAGAAGAGGGTGCTGGGGGTACGGGATGCAGCAGAGGAACATGAAAGCATGCAGAGGCCAGGGAAAGGTGGAGATGTCTTACTCACTTCACAACTGTGGCCACCCTGTGCCATGGGGCAGGCCGTGCAGAGCCCCTCAGCGAGGACTCAAATCCCCATCTGACACTGAACTGGGTGACTTGTAGCTGGCCCCTGATAGACTTCAAGCTTCGGAGACAGGGCCCTGGAGCCGCCCCCGCCACATATAGGCACACTGTATCAACTCTAGGGGGCACAAGGTAGGGTCCTGGGAGCCTACAGTCGGCGGGCGGAGACTGGGGTTCCCGGGGCGCCGACAGAGGGCAAAGGGAGACCAGGTGCAGAGTCACCTGCTAAGTGATCTTCTGCTCTCCCTCTTCTCCCGTCCCTTCGGCCTCGCCTTACCCAGATTGCGGCAGGGAGGAGGGGGCGTGCGGAGGGCGAGAATGTGGGAAGAGCTACGCGTCCGGACCTGAGGCGCTGAGGGGTGGGGCGAAGGGGGCGGGGGGCGCGCGGCGTTGCTGAGTGTGGAGGGAGCCCCGGGCCTGCCCGGCACTCACAGTAAACGAATGCTAGGGCCTTCAGGAGCACGATCCTGGTCAGCCAGAAGGTGCCCGTGCGGAGGCGGGCCTGGAAGCCCGTGGAATCGCGGCCCGGAGCTGGGGGGGACCCAGGCCCCGGGACTAAGCCGCCAGTTTTCCGCTTCCTCAACGACTCCTCGGGCGCAGCCATTGCTGGACCCTCACGGCGCATGTACTGGGAGGGCCATGCGTCCGGACGCCCCGCCCCCTCACCCCGCCCACAGGCGGACGCCCCGCCCCTGGCCCTTCTCGCCAGGCTAGGTGACGGGAAGGGCGGGGCTGGATCCTGGAAGGGTGCCTGGCGGGACCTGGATCGTTAGTTCCGTCCGTGGGTAGCCGCACTTCAGAGGCCCTGACACTTGCCCCTCCATCGTTTTTGGAAGACGCCTGGTTCCAGAGTGTGGAGGCTGTCAGCCTGCGCTGGGCTGGGCCTGACCCAGGCCATACCCTCTCCTGCCCTTACCTGCCCACAGCACCAAGCCGTGCCCACAGCTCAGTGGAAGGTTCCCTAGAGGAGAGGGTGGCTGGTGTGAGGAGGCATCAGAGCCCTGCTGAATGGGACTATGGGGACTCTCAAAAGGAAACTTTTGAGTTGTGGGTTTTTCCTTATTTGTCAGAGCTCTTTACATATGAAAATGCTGCCCTTCTGTGTATATTGCAAATGTTTGTCCTGGTTTTGTGTTTGTTTTTACATATTCTTGTGTTTAGTTTCTCAATTTTGTTCCTTGTGTCTTGACATAAATTGTTGTTTGACATATGGTCAAATGATCCAACTTTATTGGTTAGATATTGATTGGGTCCTCCAACTCCAGGCTGACCAGCAGCTTTGAGAATTCCTCCCCAGCCTCCCACCTTCCCCATGTTGATGAAGTAGCAGCATATATGTACATTTTACATTGTGAATTTAAGTTTCTTTTTTTTTCCCATGAAAACCCCTCCCTTGGGAGCCCAGCTGTGAAGTGGGATGAGTAAAAGGGGCTGCAGTAGGCAGAGCAAACACATTCCCTGCCCTGGTGCGGCCCTGGCAAGGCAGCGTGTCCTGCCTGAAGCCCTGGGGATGGGAGGAGCGGTTAGCCCCTCCTGCACTCTGCCTCCAGGTCCTTCCACAGGAAGCCACAACCTGCACCTCCCCTCCTCAAGATGGGCCAGCACAGCCATTTGGGGAAAATGGAGAGAACCTAGCACCCTCACTCAGCCAAAGCCTGCAGAGCTTCTGGGTCCTTGTCTGGATGCCTGAGCTGCTTAGGGGACAGAAGGCAAGGAAGGACAGCTCTACCATCAGGTGTGACCCTGGATGCTGCTTTTCAGGTGGGGGCAGTCCTCACAAAGGATCTCTTTGTTCTCAGTGTCCCCTCATGGAGAGTCTCCCCCGGGAACAGTACAATGGGGCATTGTGCAGAGCAGAAAAGGGCCCCTTGTTCCAGCATCCAGTGCTCCGGGCTCCGAGCTCTCTCTCTGAGTTTGAGTTTCCTGCGGGGTCCCATGGGCTTGGGAGTGGGTCACATGTGGCAGGGCCTGGCTGAGGAGAGGCTGGCTGAGGACTCAGTTCTTGCCCATTCCAGGCTGAATTTAATCAGGAGGGCTCCAGGGTATTATTCATAAAAAGAAATGAAGTTCTGACACATGCTACAACATGGATGACCCCCCAAAATATCATGCTAAGTGAGAGAAGACAAAGTCATTTATGTGAAACATTCAGAACAGGAAAATTCATGGAGAAGGAAAATAGACTGATGGTTGCCAGGGCTGGGGGAAGGGCATGGGGAGCAACTGGTTACTGGGTGTGATGTTTCCTTCTGGAGTAATGACAATGTCATGGGATTAGACAGAGGTGATGATTGTACAACACTGCGAATGTGCTAAATACTGATGAACTGTTTGCCTGAAATGGAAAATTTCATGCTATCTGAATTCCACCTCGATTTTTAAAAAATGTTAAATGAGAACAAAACAACAACAACACAAGATAGCCCTGCACTGGTGTAGCTTCAGAATCACCTGCCTGGCGTTGCCTGCCTGGCGTTGCTTTCGCCTCCAGAATAGTCATGTCATTCACATCAGACTGGCTTCTTCATCTATACTAAGGAACAATTTAAAAGTAACTTTTAGACACCGATGTGTCTTATTCCCCAAGACTGTGTTTCACTTAGAAAAATAAAAATAAAAACCTCTGCAAACCCTGGCCAAAGTGCAGTGCCTGGAAGATTTGTCGGGGGTGGGGGGGAGGGGGGGAACGGGGCCACCTGCCAGGTGGGGTCTCTGAGATGTTTCCTTTCTCCCTGCACCTCAATGCCCTGCAGGTCACAGGCAGGCCAGGACCAGGTCTGAGCTGCCTTTCATCAACACCAGGCACAGGGTCTTCCTGAACTTGCACTGTTGAGCAGAAACTACAGGAGAATTCTGGTTGTTAGGAGCAGCCTCAGGAGAGAGATGAGGCCTAGCTGCCTCAAGACTACTCTGTGCTTCAGGAGAAAAAGAGCCTGAGAGAAAGAGGGGAGCAAGAGTGAAGGGCTCCTCTCCTGAGAGGGGAAGCCAGCTCAAGACCAAGGGGGCCCAGGGTGGGACCCTGTCCCCACTGTGCCTGCACAGCCCTGGGACACAGGCACACACAAGCCTGTGGCTGGCTGCGCTCCCAGCAGCTGCGGACTGGCTTCACAGAGGAATGAGCTCCTGTCAGCACCTCGTCCAGCTGTCCCCTCAGCACCCCGGCCTGGCAGCTCCCACTGCATCAGGGCCATTGTCCCTGACATTTAGTTGCAGCTGTCTCTGGCATCCATAAGAACTCAGCTTGGGCCCGAATTTAATCATGCACCCTTCATTTACCCTAATTTTTCATGTCTTGAGAAATCTGTTTATAGAGGAGAACAGGACCCATTGCCGCTAACATCTGTCACCTTCTGGAAGAGTGGTCAGTTTGGGCAGATGCCACCATGACTGTCCAGTGGCCAAACCCCCCAGAGTGAGGCTGGCAGGTGTGGTGGGGGTGAGCAAGCAGGTGTGTGCCATTTGCTGGCCATTTGGGGATGGTGACTCACCGACGGCTGTTCTGCTTGGCTCAGTCTCCTCTGGTACCCTCAGCCCTGGGACAGAGTGCTCCCCCTCCTGTACCCCAGAAGATGTAGCGCTGTGTGGCCCTGTAAGCTGTCAGACCACGGTTTGCAGGCAGAGTGGAAAGCAAAACCTCCAATGCCGTACGTTCTCTGGTTGTAGAGTCCTATGGCAGAAAAAGAATGTGTAATTTTTTTTTCCTTTTGGAATTCGTGTTCTGAACTAGAAGTCTTGTAAATCACCTTGCCCAAAGGTCACATACTGGAAACCAGTGGGTGGAACTCTGCCCACATTGCTGTATCAGTCAGCATATTGATCAATAATCACCACAGTAGTGCTGTGTAACAAACAGCCTCAGACCCCAAGCCCCAAAAGAATCAGCACAAAGGCAGATCCAGGGATCTTGTGTCTTCTGCCCCCTCCTGCAAACCTCTGAGCAAAGCTTTGCTGAAGATGCTTGTCTGAGCCTCCTGGATACAGCTCCCCCTAAGCAGCACCATCTGTCATGTGCTGAGAAGAACCACACGCTTTCTTCCAATTTGCCCACATACCCGCCTGAGGGCATTTTCATTAAACCCTCCTTCGCCAAGTTCAGAAAAATAAATAATTGGGAGACAGCAGAGATCTTTTTACAGTGTGTTTTAATTTACCTTTCGTTCTCTGGAACATTCCATCATGGCAGAGGTCAGGGCCCAAGTCAGCCAGAGCCCCTCTAACCGAAAAGTATTTTTCTTTGTGACATGTTTATTTCAAGCCACCATTTCCCTTCCTAGTTATACTTGAAACAGGTCTGCTTTGGGAAGTTTCAAATTTGGACATTTTGGGCAAGAAACCTCATTAAATCAGAAAGTCGAGCTTGGAAAGATGGCTACTGTCCATGGCAGCCAGTCTGGGCTCAGAAGGCTGTCTGAAGTGAGAGTCCTTATCAGCATCCTGTGTCCCCTCCTGCCTATGGGCTGAGAAAGCCTTCGGGAGGCCCTGGGATCGCTTCACCACGGAGCTCACATATGGAAGAGGAGATGGGATCAGGTTCCAGGTGTCAGAGGTCTGACAGAACCTTGTCTGGTGCAAGGCACAGAAGTCAACTCTGCACTGTGCAAACTAGGAAAGGATCTCAACCCTGAGTATCAAACATCATCAACAGACTCAGCTTCCCTCTTTGGAAGGTGCTGTTGGTGCCACTGGGACAGCCTTAGTGCACACATCCACCTGGGGAGGCTGCCTGTTGAGAATCCTGGGCCCCAATCCCAAGGTGTTTCTTGACTGCAAAAGTACCCTCTGTCTCCATCACATGTGAAGTGCCAAGAGCTAAGCAATGGCACTGCTGGTGCCAGCTCTATCCTAACCCCCTGACTGAGAGGAGAGACAGATGGGGCACAGCAGGGAGTGCGAGGACCTGCTACAGCAGGAAGTGATGGACACTGGGCAGCAGGGACCACAGCTGTTCCTGATGCATCCGTGATCTGTGTATGCACCTACCACCGGAGAGAAATGAGCACTGGGTTCCATTCTTTGGGTTAGGCATTGCTCCGTCCCTGAGGACAGCCACCCAGGAACAGAGACTTGTTTATCAGGGGACTCCTGGTGCATCTGGAAAGATATCAGCTGATGATGTGGAGGAAGAAGCTGGAGCAGCCCCATCTGGACGCCCAGAAAGCTGTCCTACAGGGCTGAGAGGGAGAAACACCAGGGGGGTTTCCATCATGTCTGAGCATGTAGAAGAGCAGGGAATGGACAAGGCCAGTCCCCGAGCAGACCACTATAAGCAAGGGGCCAGCCTTGACCCAGACCAGAACTTGGGCCCTAGCTGGTACCACTAGCACCCTGGTGACAGCTAAAGGGGCTCAGCAAAAGGCTGTCTCCAAGCCCCATGAGCCTGTTACTAGGCGGGTCCAGAGGGGGCTGACTGGAGCCCCGTGAGCCCGCTAGCCTCTCTCTACCCAGCCGCTGCTCAGAGCAATGTGTCCATCCTGCTCCTTTCTACTTCTGCAGACCAGCCAATAATTAAAAGCACCAATTAATCTCCAAGGCTGCACTGGGATGCGATGCCAACTGCTTCTGAACACAGGGCCAAGGGGCCAGTTCAGGGCTGTAGACACACTGGACATGCCATCCAGGCTTCACAGCCTACTCTGCCTACCTCTAGCGCTTTTCTCTTGAAGCCTGCACAAAACACAGGTGTAGCCTCCCTACCTGCAGGGTGAGGGCCAGACAGTCAGTGAGTGGGACCATGGGGCTGGCAGAGAGGCAGTCCATGGGGGCACTTGGCCCAACAGCCCCGACATATTGTACACCCATATCACATACATATACCACACACGTTATACACATACCACAATGTACACATACCTTGCACCATACACCACATATACACAGCATATATATGCCACACACACACAGACACCATACACACCATAGACCCACTCCTTACACCATACACATACCACATATACATAGCATACACGTATCACACACCACACACAACACATACTGTACATACACTTTGCACCACACATACTCATTATACACAAAATACATATACAGAGGAGACACACACCTTGCACCATACACACATCACATATACACAGCATACACATACCACACACACTGTACACCCCCACATACCATATACACACCTCACACCATACACATGAAATATACACAAATCACATATACACAGTAGATACACACCTCATACCATACACAC
>NW_003852439.1:7197314-7240896 GCF_000181295.1 Otolemur garnettii
ATACACACCACACACACCACATACACACAGGATACACACATCCCATGCACACACTTAGCACCATAAACCACATACACACAGTGCACACACACAGCACACACTGTACATATCACATACACACACCTCACACCATATACATATCACATATACACACAGCATACACACCATACAGTGTAAAACTTCACACCATACACATACCACATATGTACAACATATACACACACCACACACAGTATACACACATGACACACCACACACAATATACACAGACATCACACGCCTTGCACCATACACATACCACACACAGCATACAAACATGACATGCCACACACACATACCATGCACAACATACACTGCACAGACATACCACATACAAAACATACACATACCACACACAACACACATCATACACAAAACATACACTCTCACATACACACCACATACACAATACACACATTACAAACATAAAAACGCCATACATACACCACATACACACCTCAAATATACACACAACAAACAAAACATGCCATGCACACACTTGCACTGCCATACACAGGCTTCCTGAGTTGCCATCCCCAGAGGCTGAGGAGTGGGGTGTGTGAGTCTTTGGCCTGGAAGCCCCCACAGGCCTATTCTGACCACCTCATGGGCACAGGCAGTACCTGCCAGCCCACCTCCCACAGCACCCACAGCACCCCCTCTGTGCAAAAACCTCCTTCCTATCAGCCTCCCACCCACTGGTATCAGCCAGCCAAGTGGTGCTGATCAGACCCTCTCACTGATACTGTTCAGCCCACCAGATGGGTCACCACTGATGGGTCAGGGTAGGGAGGAGGGGCTGAGTGAAAAGGGGGAGCAGGGCCACTGGTGAGGACATGTAGCTGAGGAAAGAAACGGGCAGTGCAATGGCTCCAACAGCTGCCCATCATCTCTTTGACCCCTAAGGCACCTCTCCGTCATAGAATCCCTTGTGCTCTGTGCTGCCTCAGGGCCTCTGCATGTGCGGCCCACTCTGGGAATGCATTTTCCTCTCTCTGCCAGGTTGGAAGCATCATGTCTCAGCCTAATTGTCAAAGCTCAAAGAAGCCTCCCTGGACCACCCTTCTTACAGACCCCCCCCCCCAGGGATGAGGACCCTGGAGATGCTGCTCATTTGCTGGCTACCTGCCTCTACCCCAAGGCCAGCATCTTTAGGACTGTGGAACGTGGTCCTGCACTTCCTCATCTAGGAGAACCCTAGGCACTAAGCAGGCTTAATCGATTCTCAAGAACACACAGACTTACCCTAGACATCTCCCTCTTTGGAAGTCACATCCCAGAGTCCACTCAGGAGCTAGTGGCCAATGGCATGAACTGAGGTCAGCACTAATGGATCAGGAAGCCCTGACAGTAGACTGGCATTTCCCTGAGGATTTCAAGATGGACCAGAGGCAAGGCTGATGTGCCCAGAGCCCACACTATACCCAGTTCAGGAGGGGCTGGGCCCTTACTCTTATACCGTGCTCTGGGCCAGTCGGGCCCAATTTGGCCAGTATTCTGCCCCTCCCCACTCACCCCATGGTGGCCTGCACAGGCTTGATGGGCTGCCCACTGGCACCTCCTGCCAGCCCGTGGGTGGTCACTGCAGCTTAGGGAAAGGCAGTTGGTGTAGCCCAAAGTACACTACCCTGTGATCTGAGCCAGGCACTGGACTCCTAGGTCCCCAGTGGGGAATACTGGTGTGGTACCCACCACTGTGGGTAAGAAGCTGCCCAGCACGCCAAAGCTACCTCTGTGTTGTTTGCCCCTGGTGAAGTAGAGTCCTTCATTGAGACCTCTCTCCTGATGTGTTATGTGTCTGCTCTGCCAGGATGGGGGTTGAAAGGCTATACCATTTGCCCCCCCTACTCTGCTTAAACCCCTGCTTTCACTTGCCAAGGTCCTGGGTCTAGTGGAAGGTTTGGTGAGAAGGTCCATGACTTCCCAGGCAGCAATCCCCCCTGGAACCACCCCCTCCCAGCAGTCACCTCCCACAGGTGGTGCTTTGCAGACCACAGAGTGCCAAGGCAGGGACGTAGGTAAAGGGCAGGACCTCCACGGTGGTGGAAAGCCACCACACACTGGTGGAAAGAAGTCTTCCTTGGCAGGTGGCAGAGCCAAAGGCAGTGGATGGCAGGAGAGGAGGACAGTGCAGCCGCCCTGGCAGCCAGCTCTCCACCTGCCCTCCGGAGCCTCCCAGTGCTCTGCTCACCTTAAGGAGCCCCAGCCTCGGAGTCAGTCTGTGTGCTCAGACAGGAGTGTTTTCCCTTCACGTGACAGGTGGCAGGCAGCCTGGGCCCTGGATCCTCATCCCCTGCAAAAGGCCCCCTTTTAAGTCCAGCTCCTGAACTGGCAGCTGCCGTTCCAAACGCGAAGCAGCGGTCTGGGCAGTCCCAGGAGCTCCTCCTCCTGGATGCGGACAGGCAGCAGCTGGGGGCACCATCTCTGAGGGCCGGAGACGCATCCTACGCGGTCGGAGGTGGGTAAGGTGAGCGGGCTAGAAGCTCTGGCACCGCCCACCATCTTTCCCTTTGGAAACATCAGCCCCTTCCGCTGACCCAGTGGGAGAGATGGCGTCACTCCGGGGCTACGGCAGCCTTGCTTAGGATCACCGGGTCTCGCAGGCTACACGCGTGAAGAAATACGTGTCCCGCGTCGGCCGCCTAAGAGGGGCGGCACAACTCGGGAAGGCAGGCCAATCGCCTCTGCGCGTTGGTCGAAAGCATCCGATCCGTCCTCTAGGACTGCCGGACTGGAGGCCAACTCGAGGGGGTGGCCTCGGGCGGGGACTCGCAGCAGTGTCTCAGCGCTTGTCTCGGAGGAAATGTCCCTTCTCCGACCCCTCTGCCCCAACAGGGCGGCACATCCCGCCCCTACCCCTCCTCCCCTCCAGGCGCCCCAGGCGCAGTGGCTAGGAGCCGCCTCCGCCTCCGTCGGACCACCCAGAGCCGCGGTGCAGAGAGGGCCTCTGCGCCTCCAACCCCGGGGTCACACCCGGAAGGCACTAGGCCCCCGCGTCCGGCCACGCCATCCGCCTGGTGGCCCCAGGGATTCCGCAGCCAGGGTCAGCACAGGCCACGCCCATTGCTCCCGCCCCCTCCAGCTGCCGGGTTGCTGGGACCGCGCCCCCGCCAGCGCTATGCAAGCTCACACCAGGATGGAGAGGACGCGCTGGGGTCACCCGCCTCAGAGCCGCGGCCCTTGGGATCGCGTTACCTGGACGTGTGCTGCCCGCTGACTCGGAAGGAGGTGGTGACTCCTGCACTTTGCGCCTGCCCTGAGGACCGGGAGCTTGGACTTTGGCTCTACGCAGCTGAGCAGACCCTACCCTGGGCTGCAGGCAGATAGCAGCTGACCCAGCGCTTCGGGCTTGCTGGCGAGACGTCAGGGCTCTTGACGGACTGTGGGTGTATATATGGTGGGGGCTGGTCCTGGAGAACCTGTTGCCTTGCTGAACATCCGGCCTGGGGACGGGCTGACCCAGGGGCTGCAGCCGGCTCGCAGAACAGCGCGTTCAGTAGTGTCCCTCGCCCGCCCTCCCGGCACTGTTTTTCTTCTCGGTCCTCCCAGGAAGCGGAGCTCTTAGCGTGTGGAGGCGGGAGACCGCTCTTGGTCAGAGCGTGAGTCCTGAGATGCTGGGCGCCGCGGCCCCCACGTGGTGCGGCGCCGGGTGGGGCCGGCGGGGGTGCAGCGGGAACAGGAGACCTTCCTATAAGAGTGGGGAGGCGGGGGCGGACAAGCCCCTCCCCTAGGAGAGGGGGGGCGCCCTGACCAATGGGGAGATGGGTGAGGGGAGGAGCCTCTCGGCGCCTCTTAAAAGAAACTTGTTGCTGGTCTCCGAGCCCCGACGGAGTTGCGGCAACGGCGGCAACGGCGGTATTGGTGCGGGTGGGGGAGCTGAAGCTAGGGCGGCGGCGTCAAGGAAGAAAGTCGGGCCTCCCCGCGGCGACCTCGGGTACCAGAGCGGCCGCACCGCAGCCCGAGCGCCGGTCCTGGTGCATCTTCCCGTGCGCGCCCCTCCGCGCTCAGCCCCGATGCTGGACATGAGCGAGGTTCGCACCCAGCCACCCTGCAGCCCGTCTGGCACAGCCAGCTCCATGTCGCACGTGGAGGACTCTGACTCCGACGCGCCACCGTCGCCCACGGGCTCCGAGGGCCTGGGCCGCACTGGGGGTACGGTGGCCGGCGGTCGGGGGGACTCGGCAGAGGCGGCGGATGACCGCTTTCCTGCCTGTATCCGCGACGCCGTGTCGCAGGTGCTCAAAGGCTATGACTGGAGCTTGGTGCCCATGCCGGTGCGCGGCGGCGGGGGCGGCGCGCTCAAGGCCAAGCCGCACGTGAAGCGGCCCATGAACGCCTTTATGGTGTGGGCCCAGGCTGCGCGCCGCAAGCTAGCGGACCAGTACCCGCACCTGCACAACGCAGAGCTCAGCAAGACGCTTGGCAAGCTATGGCGGTGAGTGTGCCATCTCCAGCCCCGGGGAGGGGGTAATCCGGGGAGCGGATGGGGACCCTGCCCACACTTGGCTTCAGGCTGCATGCAGGACCTGGGGGAGTGCAAGGACTCACAGAGGTGGCTGCCCACCTCAGCCCGCTCCAGGGCGGTTCCCACCCAGGGCGCTCCAAATGGAAAAGTACCCTCTGGCCAACAGAGATCTGGCGCCAGGTATGGGGTCTGGTCGGCTAGGGCAGAGTGTGGGGTCTGTACACTTTTGAGCACATTCCCCCCTCTTGGAGACATCCTGCAGGGGCCATGGCTGGCACCTGAACGTGATCCCCCAGCCACTGTGAGTGGGTCAAGTATGAGGTTCTGCTCTCTGGCGGTGCCTTTTCTTGGAAAGGGCTCCCAGGCCACCCATGGGACAGAGAGAGGTGGGCAGGTGGAGAGATGGCTAATTGACCAGCTGGTACAACCCTACTGCTTCAGTTTCTTCTGGCTACCTCTATGCCCGTAGCAGGAAAGGACAGAGAGGAGATGGTGAAGGAACTGCCCAGCAGAGGTACACTATGCGCACACACTGGCTTGGTGAAGCTGTTTTTGCATAAAGTGGCACAGCAGCAGTGGAGGATGCATTGCTCAGGATAGGCCACCCTACCAAATGACCTTTACTTGGGTTTACAATGGGTGGCTGTGAGTTTGGGACTCTGGGTCCCCATTTCCTGCTCCTCACCTGGTCACTGGGGGCTTAGAGCTTTCAGCTCTTCCCTTCTCGCTTTCTGTCTGGATCTGGGGCACAGTCCTGCTCCCCCAAGCCCTGCCCTGGGCAGTTCTGGGCAGCTTGGAGGCGCCTGAGGGGTGTGTGTGCTCTGAGGCTCTGTAAGGACTGGGTTTCATCAGTGTTTCTGAAAGTATGGGAACACAGAGGGGCTGCAAGCCCGCTGCCCGCCGGTCCGGCACAGTTCCCGGGAAGCTTTGCTTTTGTCCACAGTGTAATTCTCAGCTAGGTCCTGCCCACCTCCCCCACCTCTCTGAGAAAGCCCCAAAGAGGGGGAACAAACAGGCTTGGGAAGGGGGTCAGCAAGAGAAGAAAGACAGGTTTGGGGCTTACTCCTTTGGCTGAAACAAGCCTTCCCTGTAGGCCCCAGCCTTCTGTTCTCAGAGAGGGCAGTGCATGTGGCAGGCTTCCTCAGAGGGAGCCTTGGTTCTCTCTGCTGCCAATCCCCAAGGCAGCGTACACTGGGTGCTGGCTGGAATGTGGACCCGGGCTCCCTTGTCATCGCTCCCCTAACCTCTGTCTTGTAGGTTGCTGAGTGAAAGTGAGAAGCGTCCCTTCGTGGAGGAGGCAGAGCGGCTTCGTGTCCAGCACAAGAAGGACCACCCAGACTACAAGTACCAGCCCCGCCGCAGGAAGAGTGTGAAGACTGGCCAGAGTGATTCAGACTCGGGAGCTGAGCTGAGCCACCACTCTGGTGGCGCCATGTACAAGGCTGATGCAGGCCTCAGTGATGTGCACCACCATGGCGACCACACAGGTAGGTGCCACGGCCAACTGTGGCATGTCTCAGTGTCTGGCCATGGCTAGGCTGAGCTGCAATGGTTGGGGCAGCCTCAACACAGGCCAGACAGAGCCAGGCCTTCCCCAGGTGCCCAGAAAAAAAGTCCCCAGAGCCCCCGATCACAGCTGATTCTGACACATGAGGAGGCTGCTATAGGTGTTGCTTGGGCCTGTGCCTGTGAGGTGGGTGTTTTCAGTGGGACCCATTAACAGTGAGAGTGGCCCAGGCATGGTGGTCAGCAGGCAGCTCCAGCTTCAGGGTCAGACTGGCGGGTGGATGCCCAGCTGGCTAAAGTCTGGGAGCTTGGATTTGCTGGATGGTCCTGGGGAAGGACAGGTTTTGTGTGGCTTCATCACAGTGGATCCTGGAGCTCCCTGAGTGCTTGCTCTGCCACCCTCTGCCCAACTGTGGTATCCAACGGGGGTGGGGAGGGTGGGGGTGGGGGGTCCGTTTTTCCATAGAACTGTGCTTAATGGAATTTTCTTGGCCAAGGAATGAGGTCTGGATCTGACTTTGCTGGAATTTCTGGGAAATGTAAAGAAACAAAAAGCTGTTGATCCCTACCTGTGGCAGTTAGCTTGCGGTGTCTCTCCCCCTTCGTCCCTGGCCAGCCAGGCCAGCCCCTCCCACCCCCCACAGAAGGGGCATTCATCCCTGAAATGTGCTCTCGGTCCGCAGGGCAGACCCACGGGCCTCCCACCCCGCCCACCACCCCCAAGGCAGACCTGCACCAGGCGGGGGCCAGTGTTGGGGCCAAGCCAGAGCTGAAGTTGGAAGGGCGCCGCCTAGTGGACAGTGGGCGCCAGAACATTGACTTCAGCAATGTGGACATCTCTGAGCTCAGCAGCGAGGTCATGGGCAACATGGACACCTTCGATGTCCACGAGTTTGACCAGTACCTGCCTCTCAGCGGCCACTCAGCCATGCCCACAGAGCCCAGCCAGGCAACCACCAGCTCCTACGGGGGTACCTCCTACTCTCACCCGGGGGCATCCCCCGTGTGGGTGCATAAGAGTGGTCCTCCAGCTTCAGCCTCACCCTCAGAGGCGGGTCCCCCACGGCCACAGATTAAGACAGAGCAGCTGAGCCCCAGCCACTACAGCGACCAGCCCCATGGTTCACCCAGTCGTGCTGACTATGGCTCCTACAGTGCCCAGGCCAGTGTGACAACAGCTGCCCCCGCGGCAGCTGCCAGCTCCTTTGCCAGCTCACAGTGTGACTACGCTGACCTGCAGGCCTCTGGCTACTACAGTCCGTACCCTGGCTACCCATCTAGCCTCTACCAGTACCCTTACTTCCACTCGCCCCGCCGGCCCTATGCCTCACCGCTGCTCAATGGGCTGTCCTTGCCACCTGCCCACAGCCCCACCAGTAACTGGGACCAGCCCGTGTACACTACGCTGACCAGGCCCTGAGGCTGTACCCTGGGGAGGGATGCCTGTCGGTAGCAGACAGCCTCTTCTCAGCAAGACAGATGGGGTCCCCTGGCCTCCCAGTGTGAGTGGCCAGGGTAGAGCCAAGTGCCTGCTGAAGCTGTGGGAACAGCTGTGTCACTATCATCGGCCCTGGGCCCATAGATCTCTGAGCCTCTGCTGAACACTGGGTCCCTCTTCTGTGAGGCCTGTGGACACCAGCTCCTTGCGTTTGATTCTCTGTCCATGAAAAGCAGTGCCACAGAGGACAGAGGGGAGAGGCGCGTGGTCTTGGCTGGGGCTGCTTCGAGGTCCAGGCCCACATTGGCATGGAGACACCCTCCCACACACACACCTATGGAGGATGCTCCCTGGACTGGCAGCTGTGTCCACACGAGTGCCTCTTGGGACCAGCTTATTAGGTTGCAGGCATTCCTTGTAGTCAGTTCTTCCAAGCAAGGTTTGGCTGTGATTAACACTCCTCTCTTTTTATTTTTATTTTTTGTTAATTTTTATTTTTGAAGCTTAAACATGTTTGTTTTGAAAGCTGTTAAAGATATATTTATGTTCTGTATTTTATCTTTAATTAATGAAGTAATCTGTTTAAAGAGTAGAATTTAAGACAAAATCAAAGCCGGGGAAGCGTCCTGGAGGGCCAGGCACAGAGGTGGGGTCACAGCATGGGCCACATCTCATTGCTTTTGGTGTTTGGGGAAGCTGCCTGCCTGGCCCCTAGCTCCAAAGCCCCCACCCCTGGGATACTGGGCTGCTTGGGGCCAAAATCCCAAGGGAGGAGAAGGGACTTGCCTTGTAGTGTCTTTGACAGGTCAGGGTGCCCCAGCACCTGGTGTTAGGTGGGGTTTGGGAGGCAGTGGTTTGTCCCTACCCATAGCCAGGCCAGCTGGTAGAAGACAGGAATTTCCTGGGGAGGGCAGCTTTAGAAATGCAATGGTCTTGGCTGTAGGCCTGTAGGCACCGGAGCCACCTACCAAGCTGTGAAACTAAACCTTCTCCACTAAACGATAGGTTCTTAGTTTTAGAGGAATAATACCTGATTTAGCTGTAGCTTCTGCTGTATGCTGAGCATATGATAACCGCCTACTTCATGGAAACTTGTGCCTTTAAAATTTTATAAATTTAAATGCATCTGAGAAGTTGCTTCTTTTTACTTTTTCTACTTTTCCTACTTTTTTTCTAGAAAAAAATTTTCTTGCATCTCTCCATGGGGGGGGGGGGGGGGGACCACAGCAAACTCATTTTTATGCAGTCTATTTTTCAGCATCGAGTTCAGGGAAGACTTGTTGTCATTCGCCTGCTGAGGTGAGCTACTTTCTGACCAAGCCACGCTAACTTTTGTAAAGATCAATTTGATAAAATTAAAAAAAAAAAAGCTTTTTATCTATGTGGTCTGTGTTTTGTGTGTTCCTTTCTGTGAGCCTGGGGTTCCTGTGGTGAAGGCATCCTGCAGGGCAAGGTGCAGTGTCACTTGGCTGTGGGCTTTGCCCCTCCTCCGCGAGGTGACCGATATAGGGGTTGTCCACTGGGGCAGGGCAGCCCCTCACCCCACAAGGCACCTGTGGGCATGGAGTCTGAATTTAAACACTGGAGCCCTCAGCTGACCCTGCCTCCGCAGTCTCCAGGAAGTGGTGCCATGTCTTCCTTCTTGGGGGGCCCCCTCATTGGGCAAAACAGGTCCAGATGGGCTAGATTTGGGGCCATGTTTTCCTCTTGGGCAAATCCCAGAGCTGGTTTCTGGGTGGCTATGCAACGCAGGGAGCCGACAGCATTTTTCAGGCCCTGGCCTGGAGCCAATTTGGGGTAGGATGAAAGCCACACGCAGGGACAGGGCAGAGCTGTCTGGTTGGAGGAAAGTTTCTGGGGAGAAAACGGCTATGGGGAGTGATAGCCAGTGGGTTCAGCCTAGCCCTCTTGCCAGAGCTCCCGGCACACATGCTTCTCAGGGTATCTTGGTATAGGGATGGGAGGAGGATTATACCTCTTTTAAGAATCCAAGTAGGAAAGACAGCTGCATCTGCAGTTTTAATGGGGTGCGGCCCCAGTTGGGGGCACCCACCCTGCCCCTCCTACTTGCCCAGATATCCTGCCCCTCCCCTTACACTGAGGATCCTGAGTCCCGGGCCTGCCATCAGCAGCATTTGATGAGAGCTGCCTAACTTTACAAGGGTTCCTGATGTGCGGGGTGCACCAGGCCCCCAGGCGAGAGGGAGCTAGGGAACCAGGCCAGCCCATCCTGTGTCCAGCCAAGGGCTGTCCAGGTCCATATGGTCCTCGAAGCTCATGCATTGACACCCCACACCAAAGAAAACCCCAGGCGTCCAGTTAGCTGACAAAGCCAGCCAGGCCCTGTTGGCAGCCTGGATTCGCTTTGGGGCTTGCCAGGTTCCCAAGGGCTGGAAGGCCCTGCAGTTTTGCTTGGCCTTGGCGGGCTCCTGCATGTTAACTCCTGGGGGCCCAGGCCCTCCATCTGCTGACCTGCCCGAAGGCAAAAAGCCCCATTGGCCCAGATCCCAGGGGTTGCTCCCCTGGTTTTCCTACATCTAGTTTCATGGAGATGGAGACTTGCTCCCAGTGTCCTGGAGCACCCATCCCACCCCTGCCGGGCTGAGAGACACACAGACACCTCCCTCTCTTTTTGCCCTCCCCTAGGCTCTGTTTCTGCCCTCCCAGCTTCCAAGGCGCCAGGTCCCCCAGGGCTGCTCTGAGGAGGCAGCCAGGGTAGACGCCCTGGGCTTGGGGCCACTGCCCTGGTCTTCTGGCTGGTGTGGGTTTTGCTATAGAAAACGAGTCCCCTGAGAGGTCCTGCTGAGGACGTTCTTTCCAAGGCTGGCCATGTTCCAAGTTCAAGCTCCTCCCAAGCCCAGCTCTCCCTAAGAGTACCATCAGCCCATCCCAGGGACAGGCGGCGGGAAAAGTTCCTCATTTTTCATTTCCTCACCCAGAACAGAGAGCATTGCCTCTGATCTCAGCTGAACAGAATGCCCTGTTCAGACCAAAAGAGGAAGTGGGGCCAATGGCCCGCCTTGGTTCTGATAGCCTGGAAAAGCCCCGGTCTTCCTGGGACCATGCCGGCTCTCAGGGCAGACAGGTTTTCCGTTTGGATGTGAACTCCAGGCCAGCATGACTGTCAGCCCTCGGCCCAGAGAGGGCCTGTGTCCTCCAAGCAACTGCCTGGGAGAGGCCCAAGGTCCCAGGGAGGCAGATCCAGGAACCCAGTCAGCGTTCTGGGGCATTAGGCTATAGTTAGGGGACAGCATCCAGGGTGAGATGTTAAAGACTCAGGGTTCTGGCCTGGTGTTAGGACCACAACCCTTCCTCTTCAGGCAAGGATGGAGAATCCTGGTCAGCTCCAGCTCTGAATAGCTCCAGGAATGCGAGGGCTGCCATTGGCCCCTACGACATTTTTCTGGATGATGATACGGTGGTCACTGGATGCCAGACAAGACCTGGACAGCCCGTGTGGATGGTCGGCTATGGAATGTTCTACCAGACCTCATGGCAAATCTGCGCCTCTCAGGACCCAATCTTGGGCCAGGGGGCCAGCACTTTCCCCAAATTACCCACCTCCACCTCCTAGGTCAGTATAGATCCTGAGACCAAGGGGATGGGGCACCCTACCAGGTGTTCAGGCAAAGAACCATTCCCGAGGGAAGGAGCTGTATGCCAGTGCTGTGGCCACAAGGCAGCTTGGGCTCTGCCATAGGGCTAGTGGGTATGTCAGGCAGGTACAAGGGCCAGAGCCACAGATTAGACCCTGCCTGCGAAGATGCCCGCCTCTCCTGCTGGGACCAGAAGCTGTGGTCCCTGCTCCTGCAGCTAGGCTCTGTTGACCTAGTCCTAAGGCCACTACAGGGAGGGGGCTGCATCCTCCTGACCACCCTGTCCCCTACCTCCTGGGATCCCAACATTCCCAAGTTCTCATTGTTGGGGAGGAAGGAGCATGGGGCAAGAGGGACCCTTTGCTTCCACCTGCCCTCAGAGGCACTGTCCCTTATGTCCCTGTTTGTCATCTTGTTCTAGGCCAAAGCTTCACACTGCCAGGGTCCCCTGTGTCTTGGAGGGAGCAGGTCCATTCTCAGGATGGGACTTTGGGCTTTCAGAGGAAAGAAATGGTGGCAGATCGGCAGGCTTTAGCTCTACCCATTGCTCAAGGACTGTTCTAAGTGGGGCCGAGTCCCTGCTACTGCCTGCCCTGGGCTCTGAGAGCAGTTGTTTCCTCTGTTTCTTCTGAATCTGGGAATCCATCTGAGAGCCTTGGTTCCCTCACACGTGAGGTGCTGGAGGCTCCCAAGGCCAGGCCCTGCCCTGGCCTAGCATTTACACAGGTGCCTGCAGTAATCATTAGTGGTCACCACCATTAGTTGTCACCACTTCAAATCTCATGATGAATCTTATTGCTTATGGGCAAAAGACAGGTTTGCCAGCAAGATAATTAAATAAAACTGGCAAAGAATATGCCAGCCTCCTTTCTACCCCTAACTAGGTATCTAAAGCCCAAGAGGTGTTCTGGCCTCCCTGGCTGTCTCCCCAAAGGAAGGCAAGATGAGCTGTTGCTTAGCAGCTCTACCACTTGCCAGGGCACCTCCCTATGCCACATTCTTCTCTGGGACCGTGGGGCCCAAGGTGCCCAGGGATTGCCTGAACCAGGCTGGGTAGAGCCGGGACCCTACCAATCTTCCTGGCTATATCCATATCTCAGGCTGACTTGTCTCCAGCACCCTGGGTCCGGGGGGCAGCAGACACCCCTCTCTGCATCTTCCCATAGGGAGCTGAGGCTAGAACATGGAGATTTGGCCCAGCCTGGAAGGGCTCTATCCTGCTGAGGTCCACCATGAAAATTGTGGGAAGCTTAGGAGACCCTTCCTCTAGGGTACCCTGACCAGCTGGGACCAGATCCTTTCTGGAACAATGGTGGCTGCCTAAGTCCCGAAGGCTCAGGGCTGTGGCAAGGGCTGGGCACCCAGCTGGTGTACCCTACAAAGGGTTAAGGGGTGCGGGTGGCCATGCCCACCTCGAGGCGGAGCAGTGCGCCTGGTGCAGAGCCAAGAACGCAGGGCGAAGGCGCTGCATTTTAATGAATCATTATTGCCGGCGAGGCCTTTGTCTTTCTTTATCCGGTATACAATAAAAGAATTAATTAGACAGAAAATGGCAGGGCAAGGAACTGACAAGTCATTAAGGGCTGCTGAATGACCGATGAGATGCAGCCAGGGGAACTGCGGCTCTGGAATGATAATGGCTGGCAGGTGCTTTGTATGCATGGCCAGCAGGCCTCTGTGCTGGGCATTGTGGGCTCCACTGTGGCTGGGCAGACGCAGCGTCCTGCCTCTCCAAACAGAGTGGGCAGTGGGCAGTGGTCGGACAAGATCCGAGTATTAATTTCTGTGCCCAGACACGGAAGAAAATGTCTGGACTCAGAGGGGACTTGGGGGAAGTTGTGCTGCCCCTCAAGACTTACTTCCTGGCCTAGGGGACAGAGGCCACAGTGGGTGTATCATGGGGGTGTGGTGGGGTCCAAGGTTGTGCTTCCTGCACTGCAAGAAGCAGAAGGCAAAGCTAGGGAGGAGGAGGATGGGGGTGCCTTGCAGGACCCAGACACCCTCCCTAAATGCGGCTGCTGCTACCATGGCTATTCAGACGTCACCAGGAGAAGGGCCACCCACAGCCCAGCTCTCCCGCTCAGATGAACTGAACTCCTCATGGCTCTGTGGCCTCACGCTGATCAGGAGGCATCCAGAGTGGAGGAGTCCAGCCAGGGCTGCTGCCCAGGAGCCTGAGTGCAGAGAGGCTGGTAAATGAGGGGCACACCATGGGCGCCTGCCTCTCATGGGGAGGGGCTGCTGTGCTAGAGGACAGCTCTCATGTGCAGGCAGGGGCTGGTGTCAGGGGTGGGGGCAGGCTGAGAGGCCAGACCAGTTTCCAGGGAATGAACACCCGGATTCCACTCAGAAGCACTGTCATTGCTTTTGAAACGTACCCTCGAGGTGGAGGAGGGGGGCTTTTCTCCAGAACTCATGTGTTAGACTAAGGTGGACTATACACCTGCCACCTCACCTTCTCCCCCAGTTTCTGGGGTCACTCTGGTCATCCCAAGGACTTGTTTGCCAAAGGAGGAGGGAGGGTAAAGGTGGGTCCAAATTCACCCTGAGGTGTACACCTCCTAAGGGGGAGACACCTGCTCCCTCTTGGTCCCTCGGTGTCTGACCTCTCTGGCCTCAGGAGCCTACCTCTTGGAATGGTACTCAGATGCATAGGAGCACATGTGTGTCTTGTACTCTGCACATGTCCCCCACAGCTGTCCCTGAGCTACAGCCTACCACATTGTGAATATACTAAACACCACTGAACTATTTTATCTCAATTATTTATTTTATTTTATCTCAATAAAAAAATAAGGTTCACAGTGGCCAAGATGACTCAAGTTTAGGGGTAACTAATGCAGGCCGTTGCATCATGGTCACTAAGAGAAAAGCCCCACTTTTCTCAAGGAGATCAGAGACCAAGTGACGTCTAGTGGGCAGGGACGTTGCTGTCTAACAATGGAGGCACAGGGTTTCCTGCCGGGCTGTGGGTGCTGGCTCTGCCTTCCCAGGCCAGAGGCAGCTCTGGGCTTGGAGAAAGAGAGTCCTTATCAGGTTGGGGCAGGAGCCATAGGATGCAGGGTTTGGGGTACAGGGACTGGGTGGGGGTATCTGGGCCTTTCCCCTCCTTACAGCTGGTGTGGAGAGTTATGGAGGGTGCTAGGCACAGGGCATACTGCCAAGCCCATAGACTGGCAACCTCCTGGGGGTATGGACATGGGCCTGGCAGGTGTTCTGGGGACCCGGATGGAAAGGCCCTGCCTCGGGGCTACAACTTGCACTATGGGGCTAACACTAGATTCAAAGCCCCCTCCCATGCACTGCCTGGCCATGCTGTAGCCTGTCCCCACATGAGTACCAGGGTGCACACACCTGCATATGTCCACACAATCCTAGGACCTCTGGGCACTACTGTACACACCCCAGCACACGCTGTGTGATTTTTCTAGGCATATGGAAAAGAAGGCCCCTCTCATGGCCCTGCTGGCCACTGAGCTCAATGGCCACTGATAGATTCTAGGAAGAGCCCAGAGCCCCCACACCCCATACCTGTAAGACTAAGCATGGAGACACTGTACAAAGTACACCTGGAAAATCTACCTGACCAGTGTCCCTTCTCATTACATGATTGCTGTCAGGTCTCATTGATGGGTAGTGGTGGCAGCTCTGGCATTTCTCCAAATCCCAACAGAGAGATTGACAGTGGCCTGCAGTGCCCAGGGGCACACGGTGTCTCTAGCACATACCATGTCAACACCCTGAGCTTGGGCATCCAGCCTCCAGGACCATGAGAATAGATCCCTGCTGTGACGCCACTCCATCTGTGGTGTTTTTGCAGTAGTCCTGGCAAACAGGTAGCCTCTGGTATATCAGCAAGTACAGAGCAGTGTGGCCTAAGGCGGGGCATGTCACTCAGGGTTCTGAAGGCCACTTTGTCCTTTGAGGTCTATCTTGTCCCCACAATAGACTCTCTTTTGGCCTTTACAGAGCCATCATTGCATGCAGATGACATGGACACGAGGTGGGGTCCCAAATTGTCCTCCCCAAATTAAATCTTGGCATTGAATTCCCAGGAAACAGCCGTAGACAGAAGCAGCTGATGGCAGAGAAGCCACTCAGAATGTTCCACTGTGGCTCCCTGCCTACTCTGCTGCATGACAAACACCACAGTGAGTTTCACTTTCCTAGTAGCCTTTAATCCTGAGTTTTTTTTCCCCCTTCAGAGCCATTAATGAATGTTTCATGGTAACAAAAAAAGAAGAAAGAAAGAAAGAAAAAGCTGTCATTATCCCAGCGTAATTATGAGCACCCTGAGTGGAGGCCAGGCTGGTTTCTAACCCTTCACACACATTCCTGGAGCTGAGAGCATGGAGGGCATGTGTAAGGAGGGCATGTGTAAGTGGTACAGCTGCAGGCCTCTAGGCCCCCCATTCCCGGGACTATGTCAATATTGATTCAGAGAGAAGGTGGCGCCAGCCTCACACCCAATAGTAGAAGGAGAGTCCAGGGCACCCCCAAGGCTTCTTCTGGGAGAGGCCCCTGGAACCTAGGCTCAATGGTGACACTCAGGCTGAGGCAGAGGTGGGGAAGGGATGGAGCAGGGTTGGAGCAAGGATGGAGCAGAGATGGAGCAGAGATAGAGCAGAGATAGGGGTAGAGATAGGGCAAGGATGGAGCAGTGATGGGGCAGGGATTGGGCAGGGATGGAGCAGTGATTGGGCAGGGATGGAGCAGAGATGGGGCAGAGATGGGGCAGGGATTGGGCAGGGATGGAGGCAGAAATGGAGCCGAGATGGGTAGAGATGGGAGCAGAGATGGGGCAGGGATGGGGCAGGGATAGGGCAGAGATGGGGGCAGGGATTGGGCAGGGATGGAGGCAGGGTTGGGGCAGAGAAGGGGCAGGGATAGAAGCAGGGATGGGGCAGGGATAGGGCAGGGATGGGTCAGGCATAGGTAGGAGTGGGGTAGAGCTTTGCTTAATTACAAGCCCAACTCACAAGAAGATTCTGTACTTTGCAAAAATCATACAGGGAGAATTTCCCTAACCTCTTTCAGTCAAGATTCCATTTCTAAATATCTCTCTTCTAACATTATCCAGGACTGCTGAGGTGTGCCTAGGAGGCCATGGGAGTCCTGACTCCAGGGACAGTTCCTGTCCCCCACCCTGGGCTGAGGGCACAAGCTCCATAGGGCTATCTCCGCAGCAGTGGTTACCACTTCCCATTCCACACGGAAACAGCCTGGACTCTGGGTGGGGAAGGACCCTGCCATGGTGGGCATCATAGCCCGCAGGGATTCTGTACTGTCTGCCTGCTCAGGAGGGAGTTGATGTGGTTAGGGTCTGCGTCCTGGGCCTAGTCTGTCTGTCCCGCTCAGAGGATGCAGACTGACCAGGGGAAACCACCCACCATCTCCTTGCTCTCTAGGAGCTCTGCTAGTCCCCACCCCGGCATCTGTAGTCCTGGTGCCATGGACTCTCTCTCTAGGGGACATTTATCCCCCCTCAAACCATGTGCTGGAAGCCTTACAGACCACCTGAAGGGGGTGGTAGATTGTATGTCCAGTGCAGGCGTGTATCTTAGCTCAAGTCCTCACCTTCTTGGGCCCCTGCCATGGCCTCCTTCCAAATCCTCAAAATTTGCAGAAAGAAAGGTAAATTTTATTCAGGGCTATGGCCTTTGGCCCATGGAACACACCACCACAGAGGGGACTGATGGGGTTATTCCTGGCAAGGTTCCAGCTTCATACTGTCTCTGTAGCATCCTGAACTCAACAGCTTCCTGGCTTCTTGCTTACCTCCCTTGACAGGGGGCTTACTCTCTGTGAAAGCATCCTTCAGTGGTGTTGGATGACTTGGAATGTAGCAAAGTTTATCTGATTCCTCTTTCTTCTTTCAGTTGTGTCCTTAATATCTGGGCAACAGAGTTGGGCATGCTACGAAGTGCCCCCCATACCACATGGGGCAGGCTGCACTGGGAACAGGGCTGGGCAGTATCTTTAATGGTTCTGTCTGGCAACAACCAGCCTAGTGAGCAAGGAAGATGGGTGGTGAATGAGCGAACGAACAAATGAATGGTTGAATGGGTGGATGGAGGGATGCATGGGTGGATTTGCTGTGTAGACGTATGCAGATTCAGCACTTTTTTTTTGGGTCCAGAGAGGAGCAATTGAGCCCACCTCTACAGCTCCCCCCATTTGGTGGATTTTCTTCTAGCCTCTAAAGCAGCCTTGCCAAGTGCTGTAAAAACACATCAGAGCCGGGACACTCAGCACTACATGTGCTGTGTTAGGGGACAGAATTCCTTCTTGGAATTTACTGCCTTCATTTTTGCTTCAGGCTGGGTCCTGCCAACAGGGGACATATTTCATGCAGAAATACCTCCCCTAAGTGTGAGATGGGAGGGCAGTGTGCAGAAGGTGGCGGCTTCTAGGTTTTTATATGAACAAAGGCCGCTATATACACTTGCCAAAAACAAGTCCCTTACAGAAACCATTTGTAAAACTTACTTTCCAGTAGCCAGTAAATCAGAGGATAAAAAGGGGATTTCAATTTGAAATGGCCAGTGATAATTTTATTTTCTTGGTTGTGTGATGACTTGATCTTTTGGAAACTGGGGCAGGGTGAGAAGGGAACTGGGCTGTGCTGTCAAAATGGAGCAGGGGCACTGGTTCCCAGCACAGGCAGGACAGAGCCGCAGTTAGGCATGGGGAGTCAGGAGCTTGGTGTGAGGGCACAGCCCCCTTCACCCACCCAACCTCAGCCCTGGGCCTATAGTGGGCTCAGTCCTGGGGCCACAGATGTGAATATTCCCAGGCTACAGGGCCTTGGACAGGTCTTAGGTCTTGTCCTCTTGTCCTGACAGCTGCCTGGTTCAGTTTCAGTGTCTACCACTCCCACTGTGGCCACTTCCTGGATAGAATGTTGCGCCCCCCTCCCCCCATCCTGGGAGGCAAGCTGGCCACTCCTGCCCTATCCACAATGCAACTGTCGCCCAAAATTGTCTCACATTCCAGACCTAAGGCAGGGGCTCCCCAAAGCTCCCCGGGACCCTTTGCTCCATTGTTGGGGAGCAGCTGGGAGGGCTGAAGGAAGTGTTTCCCTGACAGGAGCTCCTGTCCTGCTCTCCACTCCTCAGGGGATCACCCTCCACCCAGGCACCCAGATAGGGGGACACCCCCATGGGCAGGGCCATGTCTCAGTCTGACCAGACAGGTCAGTGTCTCTACCAGGTGCCTGAAATAACTCTGGAGCATCTGGCCCAAGAAAGAGGGTGTGGCTGTGGCCAGACCTGTGACAGCCCTGCCAGACCCAGTGGCCAGAGTTCAGTCCAGGGTCACACTCTCTGGCCCATGTGCCAACAGCCGGGGAGAGGGGCAACTGACTGTGCCCCACCCTTCCAGTTCTGCGATACCTGGGGAACCCAGCCAGCTTTTTGATCTGAGTTTGATGACTCCTTCCCTGGCCCTGGGTGGGACTTCTGGATGCCTGAGGCTCCACAGGTCCCAAGGCCTGAGGGTCCCCAGGCCCTCCCTTGTATATCTCAGCCATCTGCTCTGACTCATGGCTGTCTCATGGCTCTTCATACCCCTTACCTTGTGTACTCCATCTCTGTCCACAACTGGCCCCAGTCTTATTCCACTATCATCCCCAAACTCCTATCAGACATAGAAACATCCAGAATGGTGTCTGGTTTTTCCCCTCTAGTTGACATTTAACCCAGAGCTGGCCAGTCCTGGCTGGCACCCTGCCTTTGAGCCTTCCTCTGGCCTGTCCTGACTGGATCCCTGCCCTCTCCCAGACACCACTGGATGCTCACAGGCTGTCCCCTCAGGGGTGACCATGAGGGCCAAGGCCCCGGCCATTCCACAGATGAGTGTCTGAGCTGGCTTGGGTTTCAAGGATGTGCCAGGATACCACCTGAGGATGGGTGGGGAGAGCCTGCACTCCCAGGTCTGTGGGCCATGCTGGGGCGCAATAACTAGCCTTGCACATAGTAGGTGCTCCAACAATGCTCACTGGGTAACAAAATGTTGGCCTGATGCTGGTGAGGGAGACACCTCCCTGGCAGAGCTGATCTGCCTGGAAGCTGCCCAGAGCCAGGCATTTGGGCAGAGGACTGTCCATGAGCTCAGGTCACCTGTGCCTGTGACTCCCAGGTGAAAGGGAGCACCCTATGGTGGTGGAGAGGGAGGTGAAGGAGTGGGCTGGTGTGATAGGGAACTCAGAGCCCAGGAGGGTGTGGAGGCATGTAAAAGGGATGGGAGAAGGGGGCGGGCTAGAGAAACAGGGGGAAGGAGAGGAGTCCCTGTGTGTGGGGGTGGGCTGCCTATGCTCTTAAAAATGGGCTGCCAGGGAGGTACCCATAGCTCAGTGGGTAGGGCGCTGGCCACATACATCCAGGCTGGCAGGCTCAAAGCCAGCCTGGGCCAGCTAAACCGCAATGACAACTACAACAAAAAAACAGTTGGGCACTGTGGTGGGCACCTGTAGTTCCAGCTACTTAGGAGCCTGAGGCAAGAGAATTGCTTAAGCCCAAGAGTTGGAGGTTGTTGTGACCTGGGACATCATAGTACAGCATGCTACTGAGGGTGTCATAGTGTCTCAAAAAAAAAAAAAATTGGGCTGCCAGTGCAGTGCAGGGATAGCCCCCAGGAAGCCCTGCCCCATGGTGTAGGCAACTCTGAAAGAGGAAGATGGGAGCCATGGGCCATTGGTCCAGCTGCTCAGCACTTCCCCAGGCAGCAGCTGCTCAGGCACAGTGCTGGGGACAGAGCTGGTCCCAGGGAGCCACTTCTCCAGGACAGACCCAATCCCTTCTACAGCCCAGGTTTAGCAAGTCCCCACGGAGGGAATCTGGGCGTCACAGTGTCTCGAATGTGAGGCCATAAAAGAGTCCATTCCATCAGCAGAGGCAGGTACAGATGAGCCCTAAAGGACATCCCCTGTGAACACGAAGGGAACAAGCAGCCAGACAGCAGTAACCTCGTGTTACAAGGGGAGAGATGGCAGAAACATGCAGTGCTGTGACACCAGAGCCAGATGGCTCCTGTGACAGCCAAGAGGGAGGGGTGGCGAAGAGGCCTCAGCTCACACGGGCGTAGGTCCACATCTGCTGTGTGTCCCTATGGGAAGCGGATGCTCTGGGCAGCATCCCCATCCGTGGGCAGGGCCAGTCAGGTTCTAGGTGCTGGTGGGGCTTCAGCATCTGATAGAGCCAGACCCCACCAGGAGGGGCATAGATGTCCAGATGACGGCTTTGCTGATCCCTGGGCAAGTCCTAGGCTGGGTTTGGGTGTAGTAGCCCATAGGTCAGAGGTATGGGCACAGTGTTCTGTCTAGCAGGCAGGAGTAAGCTCCATGTGGGGTGTCCCCCAGAGCGGGTGCTGGGAAGACACAGAGTAGAGAGTGAAGTGATTTGGCCACAGCCAAGGGCCACCTGGGCCCCAGGAGCTGCCATGTGCAGGAAGGGTCCTGCCAAGCCTGGAAGAAGTGGGGTCCTAAGGTCCTCATGCTCTGGTCGTCAGGCTGGCAGGAGCACAGTTCTGCCCTTCTAAGCTGCTCGTTTTTGGCCCTTGGAATCTGCATAAGCTTCTGTGGCTACAGGTTCCTTGCAACTGTGGCTGGGGCCTTGTCATTCCAATGTCCCCTCCACCCTCACCTGGCGGCCCCCCCACTTGTCTCCATGTCATATTTCAGCCCCTCTGACCCTATAGGGGTCCAATTCCGCCTCTGTTGGGTAGAAAGAGATATGGGAGGGAGGAGGTAGAACACCCAGGAACATGCATGGCAGGCTGCAGAGCCATGAAGAAGCAGACTCAGTGTGGCTGCCAGCCCCCAGGGGACAGGGACACCACCTTGTCTACCTGCTTCTGTGGGGCTGCAGCACAGAGCTAGGTACCCGGGAGCAAACCTCCAGGATGCTCACCTGAGTGGGGCCAGGCCAGGGAGAAAATGTTGGAGGCAATGTTTGTCTTCAAAATCAATCAACCTTTAAGCCCTAGCTCTATTTTGAGAGGAGGCTTCCTAGCACAGGCTTATGGAGCTGGTGAGGTTCTGCTTGGAATGTGTGAACATGTGCTGGAGGAAATGCCCACATCCTGACAAGAAGGCATTGTGGGCCCCTCTCAGGGTGTGGAAGGCCACCCTTCATCCCTCCATCTAGTAACACCCAAGAGATGCCGGCAGGCAGGTGAGTGTCTCTGGCGGTGGCAGAGTCCCAGACAACTCCAGACTCCTGGACAAGAAGCCTGCAGTTGTGCTGGGAGGATGAGGAGCCAGTTAAACTGGCTGGAAAATCGGTCTTCAGGGCTCCCCTGAGAATGTCCATGTCCCCAGGAACATGTGATTACACAGCTGCCGGCTGGCCTCTTCCTGCCTTTCCTGAGGTGATTCGATAGCTGGACAGCTGCTCTGGAACTGAGCAAGCTGGGAACATGGCTGGGCTGCAGAGCCGTGGGAGGGGCTGTGTGGGATTGCAGAGCCATGGGCTAGGGTGTTGGCTAGGTCACTGTTGAGGGGGCTCAATGTTCTGCCTCCCTGGCATCCGGTCACCATCGCCCTGGTCCTGGGACTCCCTGTGCTGGGTCCCACCTCCCTGCCTCTGCCAAGTGCCCTGCAACCCCTCTCCACATCCAAGAGTAGGTAGGCCTATCTGACAGGGGGAGGCCTGGGGTCTGCCTCAACCCCTTGCCAGGCCCAAGGTTCCTGCCTGGTTCCCAAATCTAGTGGGACTGAAAACGCACAGGCTGAAACCCCAGTGGGCAGCTGGAGGGGTGGCACTGACCCCCCTCAGCAGGTCCCAAGGCACCGTGAACTTATGTTCAGGGGTCACAGGCCCCAGGTCCATGCACAGGCATGTTGCATACACATGTGCGTATAGGCATGTGTATATGCATTCATATACATACACACACACACACACGCACGCGCCTGCACACAACCAGGAGCAGCACGTGGAGCTTTAGTCTCAGCCCCTGTGCCTACTCTGTATGTGCACCTCCTCCCACTAATCTGCCTATGTGGTGGAGTGGAGGCTTCCCACCTGCACACCCCCTAGGCCCCAGGCCTCCTGTCCTCTGAGGCCCTTCTGGCTCCTTCTGAGTTTCTGTGTCCTGGACACAGCCATGGCACTGAGCCACAGGAGGGGCTGGCCAGGCTCTGGCAGGAGGTGGGGGGAAGGGGACAGAGCCCAGCCTTGGGCAGCTGAGCAGCTGTGACCAGAGTCCCCATCCCACTTGGGCTGGCTCTATTCGACCTGCCCCTGACTGGGGCTTCCCAGGGCCTGCCATACCCTAGGCCTTAGGAGGGGCGGGGCCCTATCCTCCTGGCTTCAGTTTCCTCTCCTGCAACTGAGAGAGCTCTGAGGGAAGAATCGGTGAGAGCCAGTTTGGAAGACCTTCCTAGGAGTGTGGGTGCTCAGCTCCTGACAGGGGTGGGCAGGAGATCCCTGATGGGTCTGACTGCCTATGGGGACATAATGGCTCACAGGGGAACCCAAGCCCTGATACTGCCGACACAAGCCCTGATTTTAGGCCCCATAGCCGTGGAGATCCCCCAACTCCACTGCCCTAACAGGCCTCCTCACTCCACCAGGGAGGAAGTCAGGTGGGGGGTGGCCCCACACCTGATACCCCCACTGTGCAAGAAGAGCCTAGTGGACTTCTTTGTCCCGTGGGCTTCCTGGGCTCGGGCCTAAGAGCTAAGGGTGAGGGCTGTCTCTGCAGGGTGGAAGCTTGAGGGTGGGCTCCTCAGTCTGCCCATCATTCCCATCACTCTGATGCCTTGTGGAGACCTGCAGTCCCTCTGTCTGGCTAGCCTGCCCCTGCTGGAGGACTCAGGTGTCTGTGGCAGCCGTCCATGGCTGGCCAAGGCCACTGTGCTGAGAGAAAACAGCTATAAGTGAGTGGTCTGGCTGGCCGGGACCCAGAGATGACTTCCCAGCAGACCAGTGGGAGTGGAGGACGCAGGGGGGTCCTGGAAGGCAGACAGGACCCTCAAGGACCAAGCCCGCATGGGGCAGTGTTGGGTGTGTGCTGTGTGGGGCCACACCACACACCTGCCTCTCACACGGAGCTTTATTTCTACAATGTTTCAAAGAAGAGCATGGCCTAAAGTGGCCAGGCTCCTCAGGGAGATGTTCTCAGGCCTGCTGGACCTGGTGCTGAGTTAGGGAGACAGAAGGTTCCAGAAGAGACTCATGGGGAAGGTGGTGTGAGGAGCCGAGGACAGGGCCAGGCTTATGGCAGCGGGCCCATGCTTTGCTGGGTGGCAAGTCTGGTCACATGGCACACGTGGACATCCTTCAAGTTCCTGGACAGTGGAGTTTGGATAAGGTGAGCAAGCTGGCCCTGCTGGACATCAGAGACAAAATTGCAATGGCTGGAGCAGCTCCCTCTTGGAGGCTATCCGGGGATAGAGGTCTGGGTTGTGTGTGTTGGGGTCTGGCCCACTCTCTGTGGCTGGATACTGCCCACCCGAGTCTGGTCAGAGACGCTGGATAGGCCAGGATCAGCTGGGATAGTGGACAGAGGGCATGCCCAGCCCACAAGGGCTCACAGGACCCCCAGGACAGCCCTAAGGGTCTTAGTCCCTGCCGGACACACACTGAGCTCCGGGAACACTGTTGAAGCCAGATGGAGGGAGATGCTCCTCACATCCTGATTTCCATGCTCTGGGCAGCCAGCACCTGGCTCAGTAGGGCAGGTCCAGCCCCAGCCTTGGGCCGTCCTTGCTCATGGCCACCCCATTCATTGTGTCCTCCATCAAGATGGGTGATGAATGGGGTGAAGCATCACTCCCTATGCATTCTGAGAGTACAGCCAGGTGCAGTGTCTGCCAGGGAGGCTGCTGCAGGACCATGGTGGGTGTCTGAGAGGCTTGGAGAGTCTAGCACATACAACACAGATGGCAGGGAGCTGCGTTCATGCTCAAGAAGTTGGGCACCACCATTGGAGCTGGGTGGGTTTGGTTGAGGATACCCAGTCCCTCCCTCTTTGAGCTAGATGGGGCTGGGGAGGCCTCCATGAGGCTGGCCGTGAGCACTGTGGCCCATGATGCCCATGGAGGCCATGAGCCCCAGATGTCTCCGCATAGCTGGGGCTCAGAGGGACAGTGTTTGTTCAGGTCCACGAAGGTGTGTGCTCCTGCCCTGAGATGACAGGGCCACAAATCGCAAGGTTGAGGGTCTTCCCCCTATCAGCTCGCCAGCAAGCTCTCAAGCCCATCCCTGGACTTTGCTTTTATAAAACCTGGCTCAAAACATTTATTAAACTTTAGTTATGGTAGTTTCTAGAATAGCCCTCTCTGGCCAGTGTCCTTCTATGGTAAGCCCTGAACATTCTCCCCCAGGTTCACCCTGATCTGCAGGGTACATTGCACTTGAGAGCAGGTTACAGAAAGGCCTGGGTTAGAAAGGCCATGTGCAGTCATCTGGCTGGTGGCAGCCACCGCCTCCCAGAAAACAAAACCCTGACTCAGATGAACAGGCACAAGTGAAGAGGCTGCATTGGGGTGAGGATCAAAGACTCTGATCCCAATCACTAGGATGCCAACCTGTGTTCTGCCATTTATCAGCTGATGACCTTGGGCTGCCTTAACACATCTATAAAGCCTCCTGTCCAGATCCTATAGGGATTAACTGAGTTGAAACATGGAAGTACCCAGAGCAGGCTCAGCACAAAGTAAGTGCTCAGCAAGCAGGAGCCAACAGCACTGTTTTAATACACATGTTTCCATCCTTGCTTTGCCCACTGGGAAGCTCCAAGGAGAAACTGTGACCTGCCTCAACAATGGATGATTCTCCATAGGGGTCTGAACTTTTGGCATTTCTTCTTATCTTGTTTACTCTTTGTTTTTTCCATACTCATATTTTTCTCTCAGATAAAATTCATGTAAAAGAAGATTCACCATTTTAAAATGTATAGCTCAATGGTTTTTAGTATACTCACTAAATATACTAGAATTGTGCAACCATTATCACAATTAATTTTAGTACATTGTATAATCTGTGAACAGAAACTTCACCTCCCTAATCCCACATTTCCATCCCCCCCAGCTCCAAACAACCACTAATCTGATTTCTATCTCTGTGGATTTGACTATTCCAGACGTTTCATAGAAATGGAATCACACAATGATTTTGTGGCTTCTTCCACTGAGCATAATGATTTTAAGGTCATCTATACTGTGTATCAGAATGTCATTCTTTTTTTGTGACTGGATAGTATTCCTTTGCATGGATATACCATACCTTGTCTATCCATTCATCTGTTGATGGATGTTTGGGTTGTTCCCACCTTTTCTGGTTGTTGTGAATGATGCTATGAACATTTATATACACATTTTAGTAGGGCACGTTTTCAGTTGTGCTGGCACTATACCTAGGAGTAGAATGGTCAGATCATGTGCCAATTCTATGTTTAACCTTTTGGGGAACTACCAAAATGTTTTCCAAACTGGCTGCACCATTTTATATTCCTACCAGCAATGCACAAGAGTCCATTTTCTCCATATCCTCCTCTGTACTTATTGTCTGTTTTTTCTAAAAAATAGAATAACTGTTTTAATTGGTGTGAAGTGACATCTCGCTGTGGTTTTGATTTGCATTTCCTAATGACTAGTGACAGTGAACATCCTTTTATGTGCTTCTTGGCCACTGGTGTATGTCCTTTGAAGAAATGTCTATTTGAATCCTTTGACCATTTTTATTTTTTTATTTTTACTTATTTATCTTTTTTGAGACAGAGTCTCAAGCTGTTGCCCTTGTAGAGTGCGGTGGCGTCATAGCTCACAGCAACTTCCAACTCCTGGGCTTAAGCAATTCTCCTGCCTCAGCCTCCCAAGTAGCTGGGACTACAGGCACCTGCCACAATGCCTAGCTATTTTTTGGTTGCAGTTGTCATTGTTGCTTAGTAGATCCGGGCCGGGTTCAAATCTGCCACCCTAGGTGTATGTGGCCGACACCTGTGCTGACTGAGCTGCAGGTGCCACCCAGCCTTTGCCCATTTTTAAATAGGTGATTCCCTTGTTATTGTTGAGTTGTAAGAGCTCTTATATATTCTGGATACTAGTCTTTTATCAGATAAATGGTTTGCGAAATTTTTTTCCATTCAGCAAGTTGTCTTTTTACTTTCTTAAAGTGTGCCTTTGAGGCATAGGGTTTTAACTTGGATGAAATCCAATTTATCTATTTTTTTCTTTTGTTCCCTGTGCTTTTGGCATCTTTACTCTTTTTAATCTCACCATTGGAACACATTTTGTGCAGTGCCTCACTCCTCTGTGAGCAGGTAGGGTGTAGATATACATGTGGTGATGTGGGCATGTGTCTGCTAGCATGTGTGTGGCAGAGAGAGAGTGCCCAGCATCTGACACATGCTGTAGGTGTCAGAGGAACTCAGGGAGGCCGAGGCAATAGGAAAGACTTCCTGGAGGAGGCGGCTAGTTCTTCATGATGTGATGTAGGGGGACCTTGCCCCCTTTAGACAGTGGGGACAAAAGTAGACCCCCCAAGACCTTTCCACATGATGGGGTGCCATCCTCAGGCCCCAAGCCCCAGGAACAGTGAGCAAGAGACCACAGGGCTGGAAGCACATGGAGTAATTAGTTTTGACGCACAGAAGCTGTCTTAAATTGGATAGAAACTGGCGAAAATAGGATTAACGGGAGATTGGAGCCAAGAGCAAACAGAAGGAACACTCCTGAGAGCCGGCAGCCTGGCCGGGCTCTTGAGTAAGTGGCCTAGCGGGAAGCAGCGCTGGACATTTCTCAGCGATCGCGTCATGTTCGAAGACGGCTTCCCCGCCACCCCTCGGGAGGATGGGGACACGGCGCTGCCCTCCCTGCAGCCAGCTTATCTGCGCTGAGCTCACTCGATTCTGAGGATTAATTTGGAAACAATTAAAATTCTGTGCAAAACAAGCAACAGGCAGGGCCGGCCAGCAGGCTGGCACGCAAGGGGCCCTTTCATCACCGACGCAGAAATCTAATTAGTGTGGGATTAGGTCGGCCACAAACCAGCGAGCAGGGGCGGCTCCAGGAGGCGCAGATGAAACCCCAGGGCGAGGGATGGACAGGGCAGGCACAGACATGGCAATGGCCGGGGCAGGAGGCTGCCCCACAGGCATCATCCTGAACTTGACTCCCCAAGGCCCAGCCCACGAGCCCTCCCCATCCTGTTCTAGCCATGAGGGAAAGGCCAGGGGCTGAGACCCCACTTGCAGCTATGCTTCTACAGTGCAACGTGCCCAGGCTCGCCCTGTTGTTTTCTCTCTAAAAAGCACCTTCTGATTGCCAGGTGGCCTGAGATGGGCCAAGAGATCCCCACTGGGTCCTCAAGGGGCAGAGGAAGCACCCCTGCATGCCACCTGTTGGCCAGATGCGTGAAGACTATAAGCTGCCCATTTGGGCTCCACTGGACCCTCTGCAAGGCACAGACAAAGGGGTGGATGACAGTGGTCCTCAGTAGGGCTCTCCTGGCAAGCTCAGAGCAGGGCCACCATTCCAGGTGCCCTGAAAGTTGGCCAGGAAAGCCCCTGCGGGTGGGGGCTGGGTGCATTCTTCCTTCTACCTGGGAACCCCTGCAGTCATGACCTTCCCTCTCCTCCGAGAACCTTGTGCCCCCAGTTCCTTGTCTGCAGACAGTCAGGATGCCAGAGCCTAGGCTCCAGGGTACAAACACTGCCTAGGCTCAAGGACATCTCTGAGGGTCTGCAGCCCAGCCCTGCCCTGCCATGCTCTGCCCTGGGTGAAGGTGGTGAGTGTATGAGAGTGCATGTGAGTGAGTGAGAGCTGGTGTGGGCACATGTGGGCATGAAACATGTGAGTTGCACATGTGAGGGAAGCTTGGCTGAAGGGTCACCCCATTGCTTGGGAGGCTGAGGCCACCAGCCCAGGCAGAAGCTTTCTTAGCACGATGTAGAACCTAATGGCCAGGGACGGTCAGTGCAAGGAGGGGACACCCTGTGTACCCTCCCATCCAAGGACCCTGGAGCTGGTGAGGGGTTCACCCTCTCCATGGCACAGAGAGAGTCTGGGTTCAGGGCTTCTCACCCCTTCTTGCCACCCCCAAGTCTACCCCACACAGCTATAAGAGACCAAAGCCTGGTGACACCTCAGGAGGGCCAGGAGGACAATGGTCCTTCACTGGAAGTGAGGGGGGTGGGAGATAGGGGCAGTGGTGTGGTTTCCTTAATGGGAGGCATTCCTTCATGGGAGACAGTTCTTCATAGGGGTGGTCCTTCTTAGGGGTGATCCCTCTTGGGGGTTGGTCCTTCATCGAGTTCCTTTGCAGGAAGGGAAGTAGGTGGGCAGACATCTGTCCGAGTTAATGAGTTTGAACTCTATGCCTTGGCTGCAGCCTGACTAAGGGGACACCCTAAGAGGTTTTGTTATCAGCTCCATGGGAGCCTCAATTTGTTCCTTTGCTGTTTGGAGCTAGACAAAGCCCAGCCAAGGTGAGGGCATGGATCAGGCAGAGCCCAGCCCATGCCAGAGCTGATAGGTTATTGAGTCTATAGCTCCCATCCCCCCACAGCCAGGCAGGGTGGAGGGCAGGGGAGGTTGTTCCAACAGATAGATGAAGGTGGGAACTGGCTTCGGGGAGCAGAGACTCGCTGAGGGTCTCATGATGGTAGGGCTGGGCCTGCTATTAGGGGCCTGGTGCCCCCACACCCAGAAGTAAACCCTGGGCTATGCTGTCAAGACCCCTGACTCTTGCCTCCAAGCCTAGCACTGGAGGTTCCTGGAACTTCCAGGGCTTCTGTTCCCAGGGACTTGGAGCACAGGACTGCCATCCTCACCCCACTGCAACTCTGGGGCTTTCAAGGTATCTGAGCAAACTTCTGCTTCTGAATGAAATCCCCGGCAAGGAGGAAGCGGGGGTTTCCTGGCTGGAACACTATGTGCAGCCAGTGGAGGTGGCCACGAGTAGGCCCAGGCCATGGAGGGTGTGGAGAGTGCGGCGGGTGTGGCAGGGGCCGTAGGTGCTATGTCCAGGACAGAGCCGGGGCCTAGATACTTGGACACAGAGGAAGAAGGAGGAGGCCCAGGACAATTAAGCCCTCCCCACCCAGGCAGGTACCTGACCTTCCTGGACCCAAGGTCCTGGAATTTGCCTCACCGTGGTTAGGACCACCTGTCTGGGGCCCCACGTGGTCTTCAGTCCTATCAAGTCTTGTTTATCACTGGATCCTGCCTCCCCGTAATGGAATTGGAGTCCCTGCTCACTCCCCCAAGGGTTGCTGACACTTTGAAGTGCTTTAGTCTTGGCTTCCCTCCTAGAGCAGGGTAAGGGGTCAATGTTTGTCCAGAGTCACAAGGCTCCAGCATGGGACAGTCACAGTCTTGTCCCCAGGGTGCTGCAGGCCTCAAGCTCAGCTGTCAGGGTCCTAGGTGAAGCATAACCTGAGTTCTCTTTTCTAAGAAGCTGATGGGCTGGGAGGTCTGGCTTTCCCTTGAGAGGCCAGTGAGGTGGGGTACTCTTGGGGGAGCTGGATTAAGGAGCCAATTCTATTTCCTGATTTTGCTGGAAAACACCCTTGGAATCCACTTGGCCAGTGGCCAGGGTGCCTTACAGGACCAACCTTCTGCTTCCAGAGAGAGCAAATATACCCAGCCCCACCTGGGGTGACTCTTGAGTGCCCTGGACTGGGGGACATAGAGCTGGTGGAGCTTCCTGGAGGCCCGACTCAAGGGTCTTGGGTCTGGCCCAAGGCTCAGAGGCTCCCTGTCCTCCTGGAGCCTGGCCCACAGGTGGAGGCCACTAACCTGGTATGTTGGCTGGCAAAGTGGAGGCTCAGTTTGGGGTTGACAGACCTGAGGGACAGGCTACCATGAGGGGCCTGAGCCATGGCTCAAGCAATGCAGGTGCAGGCCAGACAGCTGGGCACTGCAGGGCTCTGGTGGAGGATAGGCCATGGCCCACCCCATGCTTTGGTTTCCTGATCCCATGGGTCCTCCCAGGCAGATCCCTTCCCACCACAGGTCAGGGAGGTCCTCCTGAGCCAAATCCATCCCTGAACAGAGGAGCTGGGAAGGAGGGTGGCAGGACTTTGAGCTAGAGCCCTCAGCCCTGCCTCAGATGCTGCACCTATGAAGTGGCAGCATTTGCTTCTGACCTCGCAGAAGGTAGGAGGAGACACAGCATGAGTGCTCAGAGTGGCAGGCGTCCGTGCACAATCAATGTTGTCATTATGAGCCTCAGTTAAAGGCAGAGAAAACTTGGATCAGAAAGCCCTAGGTTTGAGTCCCACCATGCCAAGCTGGGGAGACCCTGGTCAGTGGCCAGGCTCTTATACCTCAGTTTCCCATCTGTAAAAGGGGAAAGCAGGGCTCAGGCCAGGGTAGAAGAAAGGGCCTCTGCCCCACCTCCAGAGCCCCTCAGTTGCTATGAGCCTGAGGTCAAAGCCACCACAGCCTCTAGCTCAAGAGCCTTTGGAGTCCCTACTTGTCTAGTGTGGCCTTTCCAGCCCCACCTGTTTGCAATGACACTGAGAGGTGTGTCATTGAGCTGGGCCACCAGCCGTGCTCTCTGCCCACGTTTTCCTCCAGAATGTATGTTTGCAAGCCATGTCCTGGGGTTCCATCTCCTCCACCTCTAGGTAGCATCCCCATCCATCAGGTGACCATTAAAGGAAGTGGCCACCCAGGAGGGCGTGTGTGCATAGGGCTGGGTTGGCAGACATGAGGGACATGAGTACTCCAGCATCTTGTGGGCCATGCTTAGTTTTTCTAATACAGAGAGTGAGCAGATGCTGGACCTGGAGGTCAGGCCAGCTGTGGCCAAAGGAGCCCAAATAATGTCTCTGGGACGTGAGCCACCAAGTACTCTGTGGGAGTACTGCAGCCCTGTCCCTCAGGTGGGGCAGCCCCAGAAAACAGCCTGTCCCTCTATGCTTCCCTTTTCCTATCTGTAAAGGAGGAAGTATTTACAGTCTAAAATGATTATCGGGATGTTGGCCTGGCCAGCTTCTGCCCTGGGCCTGGCCCCTCCTAGCAGCCACACGTGTAGGGATGTGGTAACCCCCCAAGGCCTCAGCCTACTGGAGTCCTGACAGGGCCTTGGAAAAGGCATGCTCAGCTGTCAGCCCACTGTCTGTGGAGAAGTGGCTCAGCCTGCATCTTGGTGGGGCCCACAGAGAGGAGAAAGGTGAAATTATACTGTCAGGGGTGGGGCATCAGCTGACAGTAGCTCACAGCCCTGGACACCTGGGACCCCTGAGAAAACCGCTTTTACCCTGCCATCACCATGGAAATGGCTACTGACCAGCTCAAAGGGCGCCCTTGGAGGAGAGGCACAGGCAGAGGGAGCTGGCTAGCATGTCTGCATGTTTGAGTACTGGCAGAGGATGCAGCCTATCCCTGCCCTCTGGGGTCTTTTACAAAGGCGGCTAATGCAATCAGTATTTATTTGTATTTATACTGCCCGAAAGGATTTGAAGACTCTCTTTCCACCTTCCCTCCAAATATCTAAGTGTGTTCTGTTTAGAAAACCAAACAAAAGTAGCCGCTCAGAAAAACGTCTTAGGAGAATGGTATCTTCTCTTTCCTTCTGAGAAGTCAGAGGAGTTTGCTGTTCCTCCTTTTCTACACGCTCTTAACAAGGTGCAGGCGTGGTCTGCTGTCAGATGTGGGGCTTCCTGGGGCTGTGACCCTCAGCCAGAGCGCTGTGCTGGGCACTCAGCCAGCCCCAGTGTGCTGGCCTCTGTCTGACCCATGACACTGTTGGATCCACAAGATGTGGCTGGTCTGAGCCTCAACGAAGTGTCAAAAGTCAAAAAAGAATGTCATGTGGTCAACCACACACTGGAACAGTGTCCTCTGCTACATTCAAGGGATTTGTTCTAGGACCTCGAGGATACCAAACCTACAGATACACTAGGCCCAGATACCAAATGCTGTAATATTTGTGTATAATCTACATACATTCTCCTATATACTTTAAATCATCTTTGGAGCATATTAAGACCTAATTCAGGCTAGACACAGCAGCTCATGCCTGTAGTCCCAGCACTTTGGAAGGCCAAAGTGGGTGATTGCTTAAGCACAGGAGTTTGAAACCATCCTGAGCAAGAGCGAGACCCCATCTCTACTAAAAGTAGAAAACTTTGCAAGGTGTGGTAGTGGGTCCCTGTAGTCCCAGCTATCCAGGAGGGTGAGGTAGGAAGATCGCTGGAGCTCAGAAGTTTAAGGTTGTTATGAACTATGTCACTGCATACCACCCTGGGTGACAGAGTGAGATAGTGCCTCAACAAAACAAAACAAAAACCTAATACAAGGTAAATGCTGTGTAATTAGTTGTCATGCTATATTGTTTAGGGAATAATGACAAGAAAAGGGTCTGTACGTGTTGAGTACAGATGTAACCATTCATGTTTTAAAATGTATTTGACTGGTTGTTGGTTCAGTCTCTGAAAGCAGAACCCATGGATACACAGGCCATAAGAAGAATGAAGTATTGCTAAAACATGGTGAATCTTGAAAACATCGTGTTCCATGAGAGGAGCCAGATAATAAGGACACGGATTGTGTGATCTTGTTGATATGAAATGTCCAGAACAAGCAAATCCAGAGACAGAAAGGGCCGCCCAACTGGAGGTGGGAGTGGCTGCCATGTAGACAGAGTTTCTCCTGGTGGTGACAAAAACGTCCTAAAACTGACTGTGGAGGTGTTCACACAGCTCTGACATAATATAATGCTTGGAATGGTGCACATAGCTGGGAGAACCACGTAGTGTATGAATTATATCTCAATAAGGTTGTTTTTAAGAACATTTAAAGCATCTCATTGATAATTTTTATATTGATTACAGGGTTCTATGATAATATTTTAGATAAATTGGGTTAAATAAGCTGTCATGATCAATTTCACATGGCTTTCATTGCACCTTTTTTAAGGTGGATGCCAGAACATATTAACTGCATGCGTGGCTCAGATCTGGGGCACTCCATTTCTGGAGCTGCCCAAATGCACATCAGGCTATTCCCAAAATGAAGTGAGTATGAGGGGAGGGTGAGTGCTGCAGCTGGAGAGGGCAGGCCTGGCCTGGGCACAGCTACTGCTGCGGCAGGTGCAGGTGATGTACATGAGTATGTCTGGGGGTAGTGCCCATGTGCCGTGGGGGAAGAGTGGCTCTGTCCGGCTCACCAAGGAAGCACTGATAGACCTATGTGCTGGGTGTTGGTTGTCTTGGCTGCTAATTTCCTCTTATGGGGTGAACACATTCCCTGAAATGATATGCTCAAGTCCTCACCCCTGGTGCACCTGTGAATGTGGCCTCATCTGGAAATATGGGCTTTGCAGGTGCAATTAGTTAGATTAAGGTCGTGCTGAAGTTGGGGTGGTGGTGGGTGGTGGTGGTGGTGGTGGTGGTGGTGGTGGTGGCTCTAATCCCTAGGGAGATGGCAAAGGCCAAAGCAGAGTGAGCAGAGCATCTCAGCCAGAGATGGCTGAGAGTCAGTGGTCCACAGATACTGGAAGCCCCAGGAGTTGAAAAATAGCCTCCTCAGAACCCCCCAAGGAGCACAGCTCTGCAACACCCAGATTTTCACTTCTAGCCTCTAGAAGCATGAGAGAATGGATTCACGTTGCTTAAACTACCCAGTTTGTGGCCATTTACTGCAGCATCTCCGGGTGTGACGCTGCCTAGGATGATGCGAGAACACTTGTGGGACAGCCGGTGCTTGCTGGGTGGGCACTGCGTGGGCTCAGCTCTCAGCACCCTGTATGCTGAAAATAGCTCAGCAGCCTGCTGGGTGGTTTCATTCTCCACCTGGCCGTGGGCAGCAGAGGCCCAGAAAGGGTCCATCACCCACCTAGAGCCGTGCAGTGGGTGAGAAGGGCTGGGGTCTGAGCCAGATGCAGCCCTTTCCTGACAACACGCCTGAGACAGAAGGTTGGAAGTCACACAGAATGCTTTGCCGGTAAGACGATAAGATCCCAGGTTTTGTTTTGAAGTGTATCACAGTGAACACAGATACAAGTTTATTTCAGATATCAACACTTGCCTCAGAGAACAGTTGTTCCCTTTGCTATTTTTTCCCTGTGGGCTGTGAGTTCTGGAAGGTTTTGAGTGATGACAATGGTGGTGGGGATGTGGCTCCTATCTCTGTGCAAACAGGAGCCAGGCACTGGTAGCCACGTCCCCAGTGGTAAATAACTTGTCTCTCGCAGCAACTAGCATATTAGCAGGTAAATATAATAATTATTAAATATAAGAACTATTATTGTATGTTTTTACAGATGAGCAAGGAAGCCCAGGGAGGTGAAGACCCTGGCCAGGCCCACTCTCAGGAGAGACCCAGGTTTATGGATGCCAGGGAGGAGTGGGGACTCAGAGCCTGTGTCCCCTGAGGGCACTGGAGGCCTCACAGGCTCTGCCAGGCAGGAGCATAGTAAATACCAGGATTTCGAGGAGAACACCAATGTGTCTGTGCTCACTGGAATTGCGGTTTGCTGACGTTTTACGTGCCTTTTTGTGAACAGTCTCTTACCTGTAGGCTCCTGGGCCTAATGCCACCGTGAACCTGGCGAGCAAGGGTCTGGGCTCGTTATTCTCTGGTGTGCAAGCCCAGAATGTAGTGACTGTCGCACTGTTTTAGGAGCCACCACACTGGTCATTCGGCCCCATGCTTCCCCTACCTCCCTGCAAGCCTCCCCTCATCCTGCATGGCCTTCTTGCCTGGCCAGAGCACTGGCCTCTCTGGGGGGTCTCCATGGGGTCTCTTTTCCCAGTAACCAAAGGGTAAAAAGTGGAGAGGATGTGGGGTATCCATGGGAGACTGCCAGACACCTCCACCCATCTCGACCAGGACCCATCCAGGACCTATCCAGGTTTGGTCTGGGGTGGGGCTGAGCTTTCTGTGTGGCTGGAGGGGCCGCAGGAGCCTCATTGTAAGCCTGCCCCCACATGGGACTACCAGCAGCCCCAAAGGCTCAGCTCCCCGACTATAGTGGATGATAGGCTCCACAGGGGGCCTGTGCAGCAGGCCATGCCTACATCACTTCTAGGTTTCCCCACTTTGGGGTGGGCTATGGGTTGCAGAATGTCCCACCTGGGGGATGGCCCCAGACTGTCGGCTGGACAGAAAGCAGATGGCCTTTCTTCCTCTGGAGCCCTTGCACTGAGGCCCTGGGACGATCAGCACTGAGCAGGGTAGCCAGGACTACTCACATTCTCAGACACAGTTGCTTCCCCTATCCCTCTCCAGGAAGTCTGCATACCTTCTGCCCTGCCACACACCACAGCTGCCCCCACCTTGATGCAGCCCCAATCTTGACGGGGCTGGGGAGGCCTCAGCCCCCTCTCCAGAGCAAATCCCCAGCCCATCAGCCCCATGTTGCAGCTGGAGGGTAGATGCAACTCCATGTGCACTCACTCAGAACGTGCCTTGGTCACCTATGGCCCACGAGCCCTCCAGACACTCTGGCCTGAGGGTCATCTGTCCACAGGCCCTCCTTCTTCAGCCACCATGTGAGGACAGCTGCAGAGCCCAGCAGGCTCCCCTCCCTTCCCACAGCCCTGGCTATTGCCTTCCTCCTGCCTCTGCCCCCTGGGCACTGCAGGCCATCCCTTTTCTCAGACATGGCCCACACTTGCTGACCTGAGGCCTCCCTATGCTGAGTCCAGCCAGGACTATAGAACATGACTAATGTGGAAAGAGGGTTTCTGCAGATATGATCAAGTTCAGGTCACACAGGATCAGGGTGGCCCTGAATCCAATGGCAAGTGTCCTTATAAGAAGAGAAAACAGAGACACAGAAGCACACCCAGAGGGCAGACAGCCGTGTGATCACAGAAGCAGAGACTGGAGCAATGTGGCCATAAGCCATGGGGTGCTAGCAGCACCAAGAATCTGGGAGAGATGGGAAAGGACACCCCAGGGACCTCGGAGAGAATGCAGCCTGCAGACTCCTTGATTTCAAATTTCTGGACTCCTGATCTGTGATAGGACAAGTTTCTGCTGGCTGAAGCCACCAATAGCCCTGGGACAAGCACACAGACTAGCCTGTACCTGCTCTGCCCCATGGCCGGCCTGTGCGTGGGCCACCCCACTCAGGTCACTGTGGCACTGTGGTTCAGCAAGGGCTGAGCCCTGTGATACCCCACATGCATCTGTAAAATAGAAACAGGGCAGGAGTTCAAGGGGCTGGTGCTGGTGTCACCCCTGCAGGAGAAATGCCCTGAGCAGAGCCGCTGTCGGCCCTGGCCTGGGCCAGGCCCCTCTTCAGGGGCCCCCACAACTCCCCTGGTGGCTGCTGCTCCTCCTGTTCCAAATCGCTGCCTGGTGGGGCTTCCATGCTCTCTCCACCCCTGCCGGGGGCTCTCCTCTAGCTTGGCAGTGAGGGAGCACCTCCCGGCTCCGCCAAGGTGTTCTGGGCTCTCTTTCCAGTGGGTGTGGATGGAGTGGAAAATGACCTCAGAGGGTGGAGCTGCGGCAGGCCTGGGGGCACTCTGGGGGCTCTAGGGGTGGGAGCAACTTCCCACGCTGTGGGACCTGTGTCCTGAGCACTATGCCTGGAGTTCCCAGGGCTCTGTGATGAAAGGCACACTGAGCTCCAGCCCACTGAAGGCCTCAATGTTGCCACCTCCTATATCTGACCTGCAGCCAGGCTGGAGTTGCAGGAAGCCTGTCTGTGAGAGGCCGGAGAGGGCTTCCTGGGCAGCCTGCCCTACAGGCCCCATGGAGCAGGGCTTGGCCAGGCTGAGGATAAGGGCTTGTCTGTGCCCACCTGGCTCAGTGAGGTTGTCTGTAGTCAATTGGGCCAAACAGTGGGACTAGAAGTTGCAACTCTGGGCATGGATAGAGCATATGGCTTTGTGATAACAGGGTAATAATATTGGCAACGATCACCCCTTAGTCAGGGCCTTGCTAAGAAAGATCCTCCTCAGGGCATTTAAACAGAGAACCAAGTGCCCCACAATGGAGGCCCAGAGGAGGGGCAGGGCTGATACTCTATAAATCTGGGACCTGTGCCCTTATAGGTGAGAGCCAGAGCCTGGAGCCATGATGCTGCAAAGATGACATTGGGGCCCCCTGGCTTGCCTACCCCCATCTCCCACCAGGGTCCACTCTCCTGGAGGCTGAGCAGGGCAGGGAGGGGTTACTGGATTGGGCACTAGCTGGTGCTGGGCTCAGAGGGTGCTTCCCTGGCTGTGCCTCCTGCTGCAATTACTGTCTCCATCTGCAGACAGGAGACTGGGGCTCAGAGAGGTGGGGAAGCCCATGCCAGGTGCCCAGCCTCAGCTGCCAGGGCCCTTGCCTGGTGGTAGTATAGAGCCAACCACTTAAGCCCTCAGAGACAAAACAGTGACACCCCACCCCTCCAGGCTGGCTGCTGCCCTGATGCAAATGTGGGTTCTAGTGGGCTTCCAGGTGGCAATCCTGCATAGGTCAAGGGAGGGGATTTCCTGGGGTGGCTGCAGGCTGCCCCTGGCATTCCTGAGCTTGTGGAGATGTGACTCCAGTCTCTGCCTCTGTCTTCATGTGGCCTTTGCCCCTAGGTCTATATCTTTTCTACTTCTCTCTCTCTCTCTCTTTTTTTTTTTTTGAGACAGAGCCTTAAGCTGTCCCCCTGGGTAGAGTGTTGTGGCATCACAGCTCACAGCAACCTCCAACTCCTGGATTCAAGCGAGTCTTCTGCCTCTGCCACCCAAGTAGCTGGGATTACAGGCGCCTGCCACAATGCCTGGCTATTTTTTGGTTGCAGCCATCATTGTTGTTTGGCAAGCCTGGTCTGGATTTGAACCTGCCACCTCAGGTGTATATGGCTAGTGCCTTAGCCACTTGAGCCACAGGCACCGAGCCTCTATTTCTGTCTCTTATAAGGTCACCCTATAAGGATTTAGGGCCCACTCAGGATGATCTCATCTGGAGATCTTTACCTTAATCACACCTGCAAAAACTCTTTTTCCAAATAAGGTTACATGCAATTTCTGGGTGACATGACTTTGGGGGGATACTCTTCAGTCCACAGCTGCTGGGCACAGATGGGGCCCAGAAACAGCCTCCAGCTGATGGGGACTGGAGTCCATCCTGATGGTGAACTGGATGCTGGTGAACTGGTGAACTGTCCCCATTGTCCTCAGCACTATAGGACAGAGATCACTGATAACAATCTACAAATCCTTGTAAAGAAGAGGCCAGAGCTTGTGGGCTACATGGATGTGCCCACCTGTAGAACCATCGACAGACCCCAAGGTAAGGGGGAGTGTTAGTCAGGTTTCTGTGAGGCTCTCAGGTGAGAGCCAAGGACTAGGCTTGTCCCAGGGCTGGTGGTTCTTCCCTCACAGCCCCTGGCATCTGAGAGAAGGGGGTTGAAGACTCTTTTGCCCTCCCAGACCCTATTAACTCTGTCCGTCCATCTACCCATCCATCCTTCTACCCTTCCATCCATCCATCCTTCCACCCTTCCTTCCATCCCTCCATCAGTCCACCCATCTTTCTATCCATCTATCCATCTGTTCATCCTTATATCAGTCTACTCATCTGTCCATCCTTCCATCTATCCTCCCTTCCTTCCTTCCATTCATCCATCCCTTCATCCATTCTTCCATCCTTCCTTCCATCCATTCATCCACCCATTTAGTCCATCCATCCTTTTATCCTTCCATCAGTTCATCTGTGCATTCATCTTTTCACTCATCCATCCATCCATCCCTCTACCCCCTCGCTTATCTGTTTATCCATCTGTCCATCTCTTCAACCAATCTAGCCATCTGTCTGTCTACCCATCCATTTGTCCATCTGTCCATCCCTCTGTTTATCTGGCCTTGGGAGAGGAGGGGAGCCACAGTCAGTCTCTGGCCCCTCACAGCCACCCTCCTCCTGGGGCCTAGGCCTCCCGCTGGCGCCAGGCAGGCAGCCCATCCTGCAGCTGTGCTCTCCGGGTGGGAGTCTGGCCCTCCTGGCTTCCGTCACTCCAGCTGAAAAGTGTTTCCAGTTTATAGCGACGTTATTACTCAGCCTCCCTTGTATGGGGAGCTCAGGGAGGGAAGATGTGTCTGTGGGTCCAAGCTGATTCAGACCAGAGAATAGGACAGAAAAGCAGGACTGAGGATGTTTGGGGGACCATGAGGGTATGTGGAGGGGCTGTGCCAGGGTGGGGGTTTCATGGTGGATGGCTCTCTTACACTACAGCATCCCAGGTCAGGACTTTGCTGGGGCTAGAGGGCACAGTGCCAGCCAGGGCAGGGAGGGATAGCAGGGAGGGGTGGTGCCTGGGGCTCGGCAGTCGGGGGAGCTTAGTTGAGCTGCTGGCCAGTGTGGCCAGCCTGCCAGAGGCCTGGAACCCAGTGAGGTGCTGGCTGGGGGAGAGGCTATCTCTCTGGGGGAAGGGATGTGCAGAGTCCTAGAGGGGCCTGCCCAGTGCCCTCTGACACTGTTTTAACGGCATTTCCCTGAGGCTCATGAGGTCAGTGGGCTGATGGTCCCAGGCTGCTGACCATAGACGTGGCCCTGGGGTATCTGGGGGCCATGGGGTAGGGCCCAGCTAGAGGAAGCTGCCAGGAGCCTGGGTACCCTGGCTTTGGTAGGACCTGGGCAACAGCACCAGTGCATGGTCTTTCTCACGTGCCCAAACTCCAGGGAGGTGTAGGTGTAGCCTCCACGGAGGCTGTGCCATGTGAGTGGGAAGTAGTAGGCCACAGCCACATTCTCTGCCATTCTGCATTACTGCCATGGACAGAGACCAGAGAGGAGGTTGGGCCAGGGCAGGATGGCACATGGCTCTCACCGGGTGCTGGGGAGGGTGGGTGGTAATTTCCTTTGCCTCATCCTCACTCTGAGAGCCTCTGCATTGATTAAGCAACTTCTGTGTGCAAACTGCCTGGCTGGGCCCTCCATGTACACAGAATTGTTGCTTCTCTGCATGGGACCACCAATGCTCAGTGTGTGGAGGCACCCAGGGGACGTAGTTGAGCCCGTATCAGTGTTCCCCCTCCACTCCCACCATAAGCCCTGGTCAGCCTAAGGTGCTTTCTGGTCACTAGAAGGGTCCTGGAAATTGGCATGTAAATACCGGGGCTCCCTTGCTTGCCATTGCCTCCATCCTCCTTCTCTCTCCCTGCAAACAGATTGGGGCACCGGTCCTATGTGGGGATGAGGTCAAGGTGGAGTCCCACCCTAGAACCTTGCCTGGGCTGCTGGAGCTCCCTTGCACTGAGCAGGAGACGGACACTGTCTATCACCACCCCCTGTGTGTGGCTGCTCTTCACGGGGTCTGGGAGTGAGCTGTAGCTCAGGAGTCTCCTCCTGGATCCCCTCCAGCCCCAAGACCCCCTTAAGTCAGGGAGGGGCATTAAAAATCACCCCACAGATGAGCCTGGCTCTGTGCCTGCCTGCCTATCCTGGGGGCAGAGCCAGAGACCCCTTCACCCCACAGTGGCACTGCCTCATGCCTTTCCTGTGTCCCTGAGGCCCAGAACTACGGGGTCCTGCTTGTTGTCCAGCTCAGATGGGGGACCTTCCTGTGCCTGCCATAGCCCCTGACTTGTCCCATGGTCCTTCTTGGAGGGGTTCTCTCCTTGCTGGTGTGCTGGGGGTGCCCTGTTTTGCTTGGCCATGCAGGGACTCCAGCCTGGGCTCTGTCAGTGAGTTTCTGCCCCCTACCTGGGATCTGCAAAGCGAGAGGCCCCAAGTGTGGTTCTGACCACTGCACCGGGTAAAGGCCAGGGCCCTGGAACTTAGGGCAGCGATAGGCAGAGCTATGTTGGGAAGCTGCCCCTGCTGCCGTAATGCATTTCAGATGGCTTGGCTGACAGAATTTGCCGACTCTGCCAGCTCCTCCAGTACGTAACCCTCCTGTTTCCTCTGGCCTGGCATTTTTGCACACTTCTGTTTAGGCGGCTCTCTCCCCACCCTTGCTCAACACCTCCCAGGGATGATCCGGCCCTGCGGGGACACCAGACACCACAGCTTCCTACAGGGGAACCCCAGACCTTAGAGGTGCCCCAGGGAAGAGCAGATGCTCAGGCATCCTCATAGGGGGCCAGGCAGGGCACTCAGAGATCCCACGGCTGAGACACGGGATCTGCCTGGAGCCTGCCAGGCCTTCCTGGCCCGGCCCTCCCAGAGGGTGGTTTGTTGGGGATTTGGGACAATTATGTATGGTTGTTTGTGGTTTTTCTTTGGTAACTGCCGGTTTCAGGCAGTGATTGAAGGGAACCGACAAGAGCTTCAACAGCCCCTGAGGGGGTTGCTCTGAGAGGGCCACACGTAGGGCTCAGCTGGGTGTCTCCTTGTCCCTCCTGTCCTGCTGGGGCCTGTTACAAGCCCCTCCTGTATCTGGGTTTGTGTATCCTGTGCCTTGCACTCAGGGCAGGGCAGTGTGGGCACATCCCACAACAAGGAACTTGGAGAGCCCAGGAAGGACCTGGGTCAAGGGGCACCAGGAGAAATGGTGTCCTGTCCACTGCAGACCACCTCTGTCAATGGGCTGATCCCCATGAAGTGGCGTTTCATACGCGCTGAGCACTCCTTCTGAGGTGCCCAGAGTGCATCCAGCCTGGGTTCCACTGTAATTCTGGGGCCCTCATGGTCACCAACACATGAGACACTGCAAGACCCTCTGTATAAGACACTCTGCTCAGCACTTTACAGACTTCCCTCTACCTGCCACTTGTCTCACTGCAGTCCCAAGGCAGGGGTGGTGCTGTGCTGTAAGGGAGGAGACAAATGTCCACTCAGAGGGAGAAATCCCAATTTAGCCCAGATCCACCTGCCCAAAGCCTGACTCACGAGCCTCCCTAATGGCACCTAACTCTCCCTCCTGTTTATGAAGCCAGGCTCAGTCAATACTTTTATATAGACTCATCCCAGGTGATCCCAATGAAAGAAATACATCCTGATTTCTTCAAGAGAATAGAAAGAAGCAGCCAAAGCAGCTGAGTCCATGACTTCAGCAATGACTGACTGTGGTACAACAAGCCAATTTAGCAGAGCTGGAGCCCCAGGTAGTGAGATCCCTGCACTTGATTACCCCTCACCTACTTGGCTGCTGGACCCAGGGAAGTGTCTGATTTGCTAAGTAGCTTCAAGTTCAGGGCCAAGACTCAGAAATCTCTGAGCTTGTTCATATTATTTTTCTTTTGCATCAAGTTCTCAAAACTGTTATAAAAATGATGTGCTTTACACAATTCTAAGAGGGACTTTACCTACCAAATGTAATCAGTGAAACCTGGTTTCTTGTACCCTCAATGAATCCCCAACAATAAATTAAAAAAATAAACAAAAGATGTGCTCGTGGGCAGCACCTGTGGCTCAAAGGAGTGGAGTACTGGCCCCATATGCCAGAGGTGGCGGGTTCAACCCAGCCCTGGCCAAAAACCTGCAAAAAAAAAAAAAAAAAAAAGATGTGCTCATTATAAAACTCTTTAGAAAATGCTCACTATGATGGAGAGACTACCAAAGACTTCCACTGACCCACCTCCCCAAATTAACCCCAGGGAACACTGGGGTGCATATTCCTTCAGATGATTTTCCTGATAGAATGCACTCATCCACATGCATGAAATTTTGCATAGCAAAAATAGAATCAATTCTATGCAATCCCACATGGTGGCCAGCCTCAAGGTGACCCAGTGATCCTCACCCCCAGGAGTTCCCTCCTCTGTGTCATTACTTCCCACACTGAATAAGGCTGACCAGTGTAATTGATAGGATACTGCACAAGTGACCAAGTGTGGCTTCCAAAGCAAGGTCCACCTTGCTCTTTCTCAGGTCACTTGCTCAGGGGAGAGACAGTAGCTCTGTTAGAAGGATGCTCAGGCAGCACTGTGAACAGACCCATGTTGGAGACTGTGACCCTCCAGCCTTAGTCCGGTGTCCAGATGACTAAAGCCGTGGCTGACAGCCTCACAGGCAGACCACCCTGTGGTCAGAATCCTGGCCCTCAGAAACTGGGAGACAGGAACATTTGTAGTGTTCTAAGCAGCCACGTCTGGAGGCAGTTTTTATGCAACTATATTAGTTCTCTAGGGTGAGAAAACAAATATCACAGGCAAGTGGCTCAAACAACAGAAATTTATTTCCTCAGAGCTCTGGAGGCAAGAAGTCCAAGATCAAGGTGTCAGCAGGGCTGGCTTCTCCTGTGGCCTCCCTTCCAGCTTGCAGAGGGTCGCCTTCCCCATGTCTGTCCAAGGGCTTTCCTCTGTGCACCATCAAGCTCCCTCTCCTCAGAGTACAGTCAGGCTGGATTAGAACCTCCCTAAAGCCCTAAAGCAGTGGTTCTCAACCTTCCTAATGCCACAGCCTTTTAATACAGTTCCCGTGGGTTGCAACCCGCAGGTTGAGAACCCTGCCCTAAAGACTTCATTTTAACTTAATCATCACATCTTTAAATCTCCTGATCTCCAAATACAGTCACACTCCAAGGCTTCAGCACGTGACTTTGGGGAGGTACCACACCTCAGCTAGTAACGGCATAGTGGGCCACAGATGTCTCCTGCTCTGTGTCCTGGCTCTGGCCCACATGGATGCACCACACGTAGCCACCCCTTTGCCTGTCTTTAGGTGTCAGGGCAGTTTCCTTTCCTTCATGAGGCCTCTGCTGGGTGGTGGGC
>NW_003852439.1:7241043-7252669 GCF_000181295.1 Otolemur garnettii
GCTTGCCCTCCATGGCTGTTCTGCTCTTCCCCCCAGCAATAGGAGAGCAGACCCTTGTCCCTGCAAGAGGATTTCCTTGATTGTTGGTGAGGCTGAAAGTCTTGCCTGGGCATGTTACCATCTGCGGTCTTGGGGAGGGGGCAGCTGCTCACCACCCAAGGCCTGGGCTGCCCTCTCCAGGACATCTGGCAGGAGGAGTACAGGGTCCGAATGTCCCTCTGTCATTTCCAGCCTGGCTTGCCATGTCACTGGTGGCCACCAGTGTCACACTTGGCCACCAGTGTCAGGACAGTTGCTCTCCCTGGGGGACCTGGGACTGAAGGTTATCCCCGCTTAAATTATACTCACTGATGGCTCGGCACCTGTGGCTCAAGTGGCAAAGGCGCCAGCCACATACACTTAAGGTGGCGGGTTTGAATCCAGCCCAGGCCTGCCAAAACAACAATGATGGCTGCAACCAAAAAACAGCTGGGCGTTGTGGCGGGCGCCTGTGGCCCCAGCTACTTGGGAGGCGGAGGCAGAAGACTCGCTTGAGCCCAGGAGTTGGAGGTTTCTGTGAGCTGTGATGCCATGGCACTCTACCCAGGGGGATAGCCTGAGGCTCTGTCTCAAAAAAAAAAAAATATACCCATTGATTCATTCACACATTGATTTGGTCAGCTCCCACGGCATCCACTTGGCATATCAAGCACAGCGCTAGGTCCCCAGAGGCCCTGCCTCACAGAGCTTGCTTCCTGTGTGCGTGGAATGCAGCTCAATCTCTGGAGGATCCCTCAGGATTTTCCAGAAGAAACTGTGGCCAAATAGCCCAGGGGACACAGGTTGAGCAGAAACATCAGGACCCGGTGGCTTGATCCTTGTTACAGCCTGGACCTGTAGGAGGAGGGCAGAGCATCAGCATATGGGTTTTATCCTCCATGTGTGTCAGGTTGGGTGGTGATGGGGGTGGTGGCATCATCCCCAGTGCTGAAAGGTGGGCAAGGCAGGATCCCCCCCACTTTCCCTTCATCTCTGAAACCCTGTGCTCCCCCAGCCCAACCCATCCTGGGGAAACCAGCCCAGCTCAGTGAGGAGGAGCCAGCACACCCTGGCTGCATCCTTGGGGTAGCTCTAGCCCCCTCTAACCACAAAGGCTCCCTGCACACGTGTGCCAGTACTTTAGTCCCTACCCCTGAAATTGCTCTATCTATATCAGGGCTCTGCTGGGTCCTAACACACAGCAGGACTCTCCAGACAGATTTTCCCCTAGGCCCCTAAAGCTCAGAAGAGGCCCATCATCCAGGGAGATGACAATAGCCTGCTGAGGCACATGCTATTGGCACATGTCTCCCCAGATGGGGAAACCAAGGCACTGAGACACCCTTGTCTGAACCAGAAATCTCAGAGCCAGGATTCAAATCTAGGCTGCTCTGCTTATGCTCAGTTTGTCCCCTGGGGCTGCTGTGGGGGCTAGGAGTGACCCACACTTGGAGCACCCACAAGACGCTGCTCTCACATGGGACAAGACGCTTTACCTGCTGAAGGCTCTGTGCTGGAGGGCTGTTCCCCACCATACAAGGGGGCAACTGCGTGCAGGGCACCCTGACAATACCAAAGACTCACTCCGTGAGATTATGGAAAGATCTCTGCATGTGCTGCTATCTGGTGGGGTCATTGGTTATGCCATTGGGGTTGGAGGACATCAAACAACTCAGGGCAGAAGGGGGCAAGGTGCCTGGTGGGAGCATCTTTGTTGATGGTGGCCACCATAGCCAGCTCTGCAGACACACCCCCATTCCACAATCTTCACAGTGCCTGAGGAGGTGAGAGAATAATTATTCCCATCTCATAAAGCAGAAATGAAGGGTCGGAGAGGTTAAGTAACATAGCAAAAGTCACATAGCTGGTCTAAACTGGGTGTGGAGCTCAGGTCTGTCAAAAGCCCAGCTGTTAGCTGAGAATGGTGAGGCTCCATCTTGGGTAGTAAGAAAACAAAATCCTGGCTCGGCGCCTATAGCTCAACCGGCTAAGGCGCCAGCCACGTACACCTAAGGTGGCGGGTTCGAATCCCCAGCCCGGACCCGCCAAACAACAATGACGGCTGCAACCAAAAAATAGCCGGGCGTTGTGGCGGGCACCTGTGGTCCCAGCTACTTGGAAGGCTGAGGCAGGAGGCTCGCTTGAGCCCAGGAGTTGGAGGTTGCTGTGAGCTGTAATGCCACGGCACTCTGCCCAGGGGGACAGCTTGAGGCTCTGTCTAAAAAAAAAAAAAAGAAAACAAAATCCTGAGAGAGGAGACCTGGTCTGGCCTGGGAGCCTGACCTTGGGCCCTTGGTGGGTGCAGGAAGTCCCCACTCCACAGCTGCCGCTGTCAGGGGTGGAAGACGTGCATAGGGCCATGTCTGCCCAGGCAGACCAGAGGGCCCCAGGTCTCCTGGGGCCAGAGGCTGGAGACATTCTTCTGAGATGATAGTTGGTTGTGAGGCTGCCGCCAGACTGGCCCCACTACATCCCAATGTGTAATCAGGAGAGTGAGGCTTTGGCTTGGACCACAAAGCCTCGTGGGATGAGGCTAGGCGAGGAGCTCTAGCCCCAACAGAGTGAACGGAAGGACCATGTGGGAACACTCGAGTGCCAGCCCCTCCTTCCCAGTGCTAGAGGTGCCCCCTAGACCCTGGGCCATGCCAGAGAGTGAGTTTGGAGGCCAGGTGACAGCAATGGGGGCTGAGGACCAGGCTTCTGCCAATGGCCAAGGGACTGCAGAGCCTCTTCCCTGTCTTGGTGGCCTCTTCCCGCTGCCCTGGATCGTCCTCCCTCCTGAGATGCTCCCACTTCCTCCCCCCTTCTGAGGCCGCCCCTGAGACACCCCAAGATCCTACCTTTCCCCTGAGGCCCCCAACTCCCACCTTCCCACTAGGTCCCCCTGGCTCCCACCTTACATCTGAGATACCCCTGTCTCCCACCCCCTCCTGAGACACCCCTTGGTCCCATCTTCTCCATGAAACCTCCAGTTCCTACCCCTCCCTGAGGTCCGTCCCCTGTCACTGGTCTACCTAACCTCTGTGGCCCCCTTTTCTAGGATGTCTTCCTGCCCCAGGCCCCTAGGAAGCCCCGGGACTCCAGCAGAGAAGGGCAGGAACTAGGACCCCTCCTCCTGGGCCAGACCTGGGGCACAGAACAGGTGGTCCCACTTGCCCCAGGGAGGGTCTGCCTCACACAGATGTGGGGCCTGGGAGGGAAGCCGAGAACCTGCCATGGGTTTGGACCATGAAAACATGCAGGCTGTCCCTGTGCTGGGGGTGGGCAGGGAAGCTAGACCACGGGGGAGGTGGGCCCAGCAGTGGTGGAGCCCTGAGCTCCTGAAAAGCACTACAAGTTAAGGACCCCCTGTCCTCTGGTTTTCAACAGACCTCTGAGGACCAGAGGTCCTTCAAAGTAAGGCCACCCCTTCCTGTCCTAGTGACACATACTGCTATTTGTCATGTGTCTTAACACTACTCAGGGCATGTTGCCATATAGTACTCTTTGATATTTAACATATTTATGAAGTTAACTACATCTGACTTTTCCTTTATGATCTTTGGTGCTGGCATCATGGTTTCCCCACTATAGTTTTCTTAGAAGGTTATCCTTCATTTCCTTTGGGCACTTAGAAGTTTTAATTTTCTGTGTTAAGATCGTGAGTCTCTCCGGCTTTTATCTTGTGTGTGGTGTGAGGTAAGGATCTGACTCTAGCACGCACAATGGACAGTGGGCCCGACCCAGTCACTGTGGGATTTGTTCCTTTCTCTCTGTGAACTGAGCTCCCATATGTGCGTCCATCATCCTGCTCTGTTCCATCAACTCAAATCAACCCACAGAAATGAATGTAATCAGCCTGGGTATGCATGTCTCCAGAACAGCTGGTTAATTCAGTGAAAAGAATCTAGTCCCAGATGCTGGGGGCTCATGTAATCCAGGGGCTGGATCTCCATTTTCAGTTTCAGCCAGATTCTCAGGAAGGAAGGCTGCTCATTATCTCCCTGGCAGGTGTGTGTTGACACCTCCTGAGTGGCAGGCCCTGAGTGATCTTCAGGGCCAGCAGGGATGGAGATCATGACCCACACATGCCAGAAGGCACAGAAAGATAGACAAGAAGTCAGAAACACACCCCAGGTCATTTCCATGAGGAACAAGTGTTGTAGGGAACATGACATGGGGTGGATGAGAGTGGTTGGTCTGGGGCACTTCTCAAAGAAGATGATCTTTTGTCTGTGTTTGGTGGACAAAGTGGAGTCCTTATACCTTGATGTGAGGTGGAGACATTCCAGGAAGGACAAGTGAAAAGCCTCTTGGCAGGAAAGGGCTTGTCCCTTCCTGAAGCCACCAGGGCTTCCCCAGCTCCTCACATGCACTGTGGGGTCTTCTGATGCTCCCAAGGACATCCATCCCAACCCCCTTCCTAGACGCCAAATCTTGCATAGCCCGGTAGTCAGCAAAGTCTTTGTGAAGTGCTACAGGGTGAGGTTCTGCAGCCATGGGGCTCACACCTTCAGAGGACAGTCACTGGTGCCTTTTGGTACAAAGCAGGATGTGCTGTGATCAAGATCAGGGCACATGGACAGTTCCAAAGCACTCGGGGACCAGCCTGGGGTGGGCCACAGGGCAGGCAGGGAGATGGTGTCAGGGATAGGCGAAGGCTAGGTGCTATTGCGGGCTCTGCTGGCAGACCTGCTGGGGAGGCTGTGCTAAGAAGATAGCAAGGTCCTTGTGCTGGGGCCTAGCTCCTGTCTCTCCCAGGCAGAGGCCTCTTAGGCCACTTTGCTGTGGTCCAGGGAGGTGGGGGCACCTCGGGACTACAGCAGGGCATCAATCTGCCCCAACCTCACACAACAGGGGCCTCAGGGCTGTGGAGAGGGTGGGTAATTGGGCTCTGGCTATGATTTGGGCCCTTGGCCATAGAGGGCTGGGGAGGGAGCGGGTTTCTCTGCATTAAGTCTGGCTCCGCTCTGCCGGCTGTGGAATTCCTTGTCTGATCCATCTCCAGATTGGCCCAGGAAGAAATCAGGGAGAATCGATTTGTGACATGTTACAGCAGTGCATCCCTGTGACAGATGCCAGAAGACCTGGGGGAAGCCTCTGGCCTGCCCCTGCCCCTTCCCCAAGACCCTTTTCTCCAAGCTCCCTGTACCCTTCCCACCCCTGATAGTCCTGGCCAGCCTGCTGGTGCCTGGGAAGGGGGCCATGGTGCTCGGAGAGGCTTGCCCAGGAGTCACTTGCATTTGCCAAAGGCAGGAGCCCAGCAGAGGTCTCTGAGGTGACAGTCTCCATGTTGGGGCCCAGAAATAAGAACATCCCCAGCACAGGGACCCTGGTAAGGGGCAGGTCCAAAAAACCAGGAGGTGTGGTCAGGATAGCCTGTCTTCTGGCCTAGGGAGCAGAGGTCAGGCAGGACAGCTCTAAGGCCTACACCCCTTCCTTGGCCCCCTGGCTCCAATGCTGCTACAGGGAAAAGAGAGGCCTCTGGAGGGCTTCCTGGTGGAGGTGTCCCTGAGCCAGTGCCCAAGAGGCAGGGCTGAGAGCTCCCTCCTCTGCCTGAGCTGCTTCAAGGCAGCCCCGGACCAGAATAGAAGGAGGCAGTCCTCATCTGCCTCCCATCTGAGTAAATTACACCCACCCACCCCCGGCACTGTATTAGGCTCTAGACAGGGGCATTAGTGCCATCTCACACTTAGTGAATGTCCTCAATCACTTGGAACCACTTTGCCCTGACACTCCAGCTCCCCTGAGCATGATGGGGTCTTCCCCAGTCTGGAGTTGTGCTCGGAGCTCCCTCTGGAGCCACCAGCACCTCGTGACCTCCTTAGCTGGGCTCAGGTCCAGGGGCAGGTACAGCTAGGCAAGGGGCCCACAGGAAGGCCTGTCCAAGATGCCAGGGAGGGAAAAGCACTGGAGGTTTGCCTGCTGCTCCAGGCTTGCATACCAGGGGTGTTGGCAGAGACCCTACCCCATGGGGTAGCTCGGGAGACATGGACAGGAGGAGGCTCTGAGAGTACAATGGGTCCCAGGAGTGTCCTCCTTGGAAGGGTGGCTACCAAGGGGCCTAGACTAGGTAGTCCAAAAGCAGGCCCTGAGGCCCAGGCGAGCTCTGAGCCTCACTTTTCTCTTCTGCTAAATGGGTCAGTGTGTGGAGCACACACAGGGCCAGGGGCGGTGCTGTCCCCAGAAGCTGTGTCCAGAGCTGCTGCTGTCCAGTCTGAATAGGGGGCCTCCTGTGTACGTGAGACTTGCCTCCCACCCTGCCCAAGGGCTGGGCTGTAGCTACCATGGCTCAGGGAGCACTAGATCAGGGCTAAGTTTTATTTTGACTGAAATCCTGCTGTTGGGGCCACCTGCTCACTGGCATTTCACTTTGGTCACCTCCTGTACATTAAAAACAGCACTAATGGGAGCCTTTTGCTCTGGGGAACAGCTGCACCAGACTGAGGCCTGGCCCAGGCAGAGTGGAGTGACACCCTCTGCGGAGTGGGAAGGGGGGCGGCCTGGACAGGGCTCTCATGAAAGGGGCCAGGGCATGGTTGCCAGAGGCCTCTCTGACCGTCCAGCCATCCAGCCACCCCAGCTGGCTCCAGCTGTCCTTACCTAATGCTGCTGCAGAGGAGGGAGGGCTGAAGGGCTGAAGGGCTTGGCATCTGCCCCCAAATGTGTTCCCCTGCCAGTAATGGGCGGGGGGCCACATGCAGAGCCAGGCGGAGCCTCCTGGCTGGGCTGGAGCAAGCGACCCAGGGTCTGGCCCTGCTTAATGGCAGGGGCAGGGTGGGAGTGGGGTTGTGGCCAGAGGGCCACCTGGGTCCAGACTACTGGGGAGGGGTGTCTCTGAGGGGGCTGGGTGTCCAGGGAGAGTGGGATGGCAGGTGTGCATTTGGGATTGTCACTTGGCTTTGAGACAAATGAAATGGTGACCAGCCTGGCCACACACCAGCTCAGTCACTCTCTGCCCTACATGTGGGGAAACTGAGGCACAGAGATAGGCTGTCAACTGCCAAGGCTGCAGATGGCTAAGTGGGATGGGGGTGTCAACTGAGGTTCACTAGCAAGGCAGGGGCACGTCCACCACTGTGCTAGGGGTCATCCTCCACCCCACCTGGCTCCAGGCACCCTTTTCCGTGCCTCCTTCTTACCTGGAGCTGCTTGCTCTGCTCTGGTAGGAACTGGCCTTCTGTGCCCAGCCACTGCCCAGGCCACAGCCCTGCTGTGTTGGGTCCAGCCAGGCCCCGGGCTCAGGCCTGAGGGGGTGGGAGCCACCCTACCACAGGCTGTCCAGGCCACAGCTCCTAGCCACAGCCGGGCAGGCGGGGCTGGGTCAGAGAATAGGAGCCTTCATGCTGTGGCCTGGCCCCACCCAGGCCCCCCATGCCACCCCACCCCCCAGTGCCCGCGGTGCCCTCCTCCGCCCGCGCGGCTGGTGGCAGAGCCTCCCCGTGTGGGACCAGGCAGCCACCTGCTGCCCACAGCCTCAGCCACACAATGGGCCCTTGTGAGCAGGCGGCGGGCAGCGGGCGGTGCCTCTCAGCCCACCCTGGACTGAGAGCGCTGTTGTGTGGGGTGGCTGCGGTGGCTGGGCAGCATGGAGCTGGCCGGGCTGGACCGACCCACCCTCAGCCACAGCGATGCTAGCCCTGGGCCCCCACCCTAGGTGGTTCCTGTCCCAGCCTCCCCTTGGGGAAAGGCTCTGCCTGCCCAATGATAGGGGTTTTCTGGAGTAAGAACTCCATGCCAAGGGCCCCCCCAGGGGTGCCTCTGACAGCCTGGAGCTGAGCAGTGGCTAGTCCTGCATGCCACCATGCCCTCTGGGCCTCACCTGGTCTCAGCCTCCTCATGGCCAGAGCATGGTGGGAAACATATTGCAAATGAGAAAGCTACCCCTGGCATTGTCTTGCTTCAGGACAAACTGAGTTCTCTGAGATGGACAAAGGAGCAATGGGTTCCTTGTCCCAAGGGATCTCAGGGAGAGAAAGTAGACACCTCCCTGGGACAGTAAAGGCAAAAAGAAGCAGAGTCGAGCAAGGAGACAGATAGGAGAGCTGAGCACCTGGATCTAGCCATGCCTGAAACCATTTACACAATTTCCTGACCCAGAAATTTGTGCTTTTCATTTAAGTCAGGGAAATTAGTGTTTGTGACATTTGCCTCAGAAGGCTTCAATGTTTTGAGTGGATCCTGGGTGGGGGACCCTTAGGGAGATCTGAGGTGACCTCATTTCTTCCCTTCCTTCTGGGGAGCCCAAGCTCTAGTGACCCAGGTCTAGCCTCAGCTGCCTATGGCCATGCCTATGCATAGCCCTGAAGGGCATCCTTGTGCTTCTGGCCTGGCAGACATAGCAGACTCTCCAACACACTGTGGAGCCACCCAACCAGCCAGCCCCTCCTTGTAGACTCAGAGACAAGATCCCTGCTGCGTGTGCCATAGTAGGCATATATGCCCAGGATGGGGGAGCCTTTGGGCCAAAGCCTGCTCCACGTCCAGCCTCTGCATCCTACACATTGTCGCCCTCAGGCTCTCCTGGGGAGTGGGTACAGGGGTATCTGGGGGACATACTGTGTTCCCTCCTACCCCACCCTTCCCTTTCTGCCCTGGCTACATCCAGAGCCTTGGGTGTAGGGAAGGTAACTCGGTGACACAGACTCCTAGAATTCAGCCAGCGTTATTTTCCATTTAGGGGTAGCTAGGGGTGGGGGGCTGGGCCCTACTCTGGGTACACTCATAGTTTTTGAGCAGAGCCATCCAACTCAGCATTGGGGGTGGCCTGGGCCCTCTCCCTTAGTATCCCTGTAGCATGTGGAGGTCCACACTTGGAGTTGGTGACCTATGACCCAAGTCCCCTGGGGGGCCTCTGAGCTCAGGGTGCAGTTCTCCTAGTGGAGCCCCATGAAAAGCAGCCCCTATCCTCCCCCATCACCATGCTCTCCAGCCACAGCCCCCAGCTGCGCTCTGCCCGGCTGTTCCTGGGAGTGCCGTGTCCTGCCTTGCAGAGCCAAGGATTTCCCCGAGCCTGGCCACAGCTGTGCTCACACATGTGGGAGGCAGTGAGGGCGCTCAGGACTGCAGGGCACTCACTGGCCCCACTTGGGGCATGGTCTGGTCAGAACAGGCAGGCTGGGGGTGGACATGGTCCCCAAGTCCTATGGCCTGGGAATCTGCATCAGGCAGGGTGTGGCAGGGATGTTGCAGACAGGTCTTCTGCTGCGACAGGGGTGCCTGAGGAGCTGGGAGCTCATCCCTGGTGGTGGCCACAGGGATGAGCCCCCCAGGCTCCTCCCAGGGGCAATCACCCACAGTCAGCACAGAGTGGTGCTTGGCTCTGTCAGGGGTGCTAGAGACAGGCTGCAGCCGCTGCTGTTTTATCAGGACTGAAAGAGACAGCCCCATCACGTCACCCTGATAAACCCTGGGCCTAACTCCAGCCCTGGAAGAGATGCAGGGACCACACCTGCCCTCCTCTGCCACCTGCCCACGTATACTGGCCAGGGAGGGTCTTTGGGTATCCTGGCTCCTACCAATCCCACCAGCCCCTGAATCCAGCCTCAGGATGCAGCAGGCAGGCAGGAAGCTGGAGAAGGTAAGATGACCCAGGCTGGTGTCCTGACTATGACTGATAGCACAGCCACTGCCAGGTTGCATTAAGTTTAGGAGCCCCCTCAAGAAGAGCTGAGCCCAAGGAACACAGAGAAGGCCCTCTGCTCCACCCCCTCCCAGCTGTCAGGATAGCACTCTCAGCCTGCTCGCCACAACCCACCCAGGGGACCTGCAGGGATGTACTTTGCTGTGGCACTGGCCCTCTAGGCCCTGGCTGCCACCAGTGGCAGCACATGGGATGAAGAATTAACCCTCCCCAAGTGCTGGGCCTGAGGCCACTGCCCATATCTCTGCCTAGCCCCACACCAGCTCTGGGAGTGCTGGGGAGGGGGCTTCTTGGCCCCAGCCCTGTTCCTCAGCCTGAGTGTATTGGGGCCCTATAGTGCTCTGAGCCAACCTGGCCAGCTTCCCACTGGCACCATGCTGGACCCAGATTCTCACCCTGCTGACCTCAGAGGGGCAGTGAGCCACCATGGAAGAGGCCCAGTGGGCAGCATCTCCACTCACCCTGTGCCCCCTACCATGCCATGCTGCCTATGAGTAACAGGCCTGTCCAGTGCTGGAGAACAAGAATTCACCTTGAGGGCCACCTACATACAGGTTGCCAGGCTTCATTCCTGCCTTCTCTGGGCTCTTGGACAGGAGTTTGGCCTCTCTGGGCCTTGGTTCCCTCATCTGAGGAGTGGAGACAGTCACAGTCAGAGCAGGCTGTAGTGCAGCTCCCCAGAGCCAGCTGGGGACCAAGGAGGGCACTCTGCCAGGGCAAGGTCACAGTGTCAAGTTTAGAGATCAGATGAGTTCAGCGAGCAGCCCAGTCAGTGCTAAATGGGTGCTCACTCTTTTTTTATAGCCTCAGGGTATCAGCTCTTGCCAGGGAGAGACTTGCAGAGGTGGAGCTTTGCTGACATAGGGGCCTGAGACCAGGCGGCCTGCACTCTGGTCCAGTGGGATCCCCAAGGGCCCCACATGGAACACGTGGGGAGGCATTTGGAGGCCAGCCGGCCACAAGCAACCACTGGCCCCGGGCAGCTGAGCCCAATGAGAGGGACAGTGGTGCAATCCAGGCAAAAGAAAGATCTTAACAGCAAAACCATTGCTTTTGAGGGAAAACATGATACCCAGCCAATCGGTGCGCACATGAAGATCTGGTAAAAAAGAGAAGTGCACAGAAACAAGCCTGCATGTAGCTGGCTCAAGCCTTCTGTAAAATGATTAGACTCTGATTGAGCCAGGGGGAAGCCATAAAATAAACCTCCACCTCTCCTGTCTCTCCTAGGACCAAGCCAATGGAAGATGGGAAACCCAGACCCTTGGAAAGCCGCTCTTTTGGAATAAAATGAGATGTTTGATGACCCTGATGGAACAGAAGCCCAGATGGATCACCTGCTTAAAGCCATTAGTGCCTCACAGCTGGGTCCTGGGCTCCCTCCACTCCCTGGTGTGGACAAGGTGTCAGTCCCTGGAGGGGAGGGGCAGGCAGGAACTGGACCATGTCATGGGGTGAGCTAGGGGCCTGGAACTGTGTCTGTCTAGTTATGCATGTCTGGTCCAGACCTCTTGTCATAGGGGTCAAGGGAGGGCCAGGTTGTGGGAGTGAGGGAGGTGCCCCCTCCTCTTTATGCCCTGACTATCAACTAGAAACCCAGGGTCTTGGAGGCCAGGCAACCCCTTCCCATTCGACATCCGACTTTGGCCCAAAAGGTATGGCTCCAGGTCTGGAGCCCTATTCCAGGGGACCCACACAGCCTTGAATGGGGCTTGTCCTTCTCAGACAGGGCAAGCTTGCTGACACCCACCCATCCTCTCTGTGCATAGGGCAAGCATCCCCGCTGGCTCCACACACACTTGGGGCTCACACAGTCTAAGGTGCACAGGTGCCCCTGTGCCCAGGCAGCCCCCACAGAGGAGGATCAGAGGTCTTCCTTCATCCACCTGGGGGTATACTGCCCACCCACTGCTGGAAGGCCCAGCACCCTTGGCCCATCTGCTATCTCCCTGGGAGGTGCCTTTCTGTGCTGGAGGTCAGCCCCCT